>NC_137456.1:100867214-101467214 GCF_964235325.1 Thermobia domestica
TCAGGGGACCTTTAGTATATTGTTTAAAACATTGTGCCCAACATTTGTACCAAGTTTCAGCTTGTTACTAATTTGTTCCTTACTTTTTGCTATTTGACTGCACTAATAACTATGCTCCCATACTCAGTAAATATCAAAACGTCCACAAAATCAGTCGTAACACTTACATAATTAGGAGAGAAAAAAAGGGGGAAACTTCGTAGCTTAAAGAGAGGAATAATGTTTCAGTAACTTGAGTTTTCTTCCCTAGCTCGATGCTCATATTAGCTCATATTAGCTTGCGATTAACAATGTCGTGACCGTGAGTTGCTCGAGGGTCCCCTTCAAATCACTAATTTCTCATTATTATTCCCTTGTAGTTACCTTCCGTCTACTTTGGCTTACAGAGCATAACGGTATGACATTAAATATATAACTTAATATAATTTTTATTAACAGAGGTTCTTATTATTTCAATTGTGTTTACATACAAACAGTTCATCAGTTATAATGTTTTAGTGTTTCATAACTCATTCATTCTAACACAATTAAGGTTAAGGTTGATTTCTTTCTCTCTCTGTCTACTTGCAAATTACATTTGTACTCAAATATGTATATACATACTTGTGTAATAAGAGGAACCTTGAAACCAAGATGAAGATAAAGTGATATAAACTTAACAAGAAGCTTCACTGTAGGATATATATTCATCGCAGAATCGTAACTGTTGTTTACTTTGCAAAGGAACCTCAGAATGTAGATCAAGATATCCTAAAGGTAGAGGAAAAAATATGTCCTTGATATCAATAGTCACTCGAGACCGATGTATTTGACAAATACATGTGCATCTTAATTACCTCTGTGTCTGAGGCTTTTGTGGGCTGCTCTTTTGCCTGTATCTAATTAAGGAGAAGTCCTCCAGAAGGAAGTTTAATTAAAGGAACTTGTGTCGCCAGGTGAAAGATGAACTTTCCTAGATTCTGTCTCCTAAGCGTTTTTCGTTAATGTGTGTATGTGGGTAGAAGATAGATTAATATTCATATCAAGAAGCATGAACTAAGAAAAGTGTTAGTCAGAATCATTAGCTTTTATGCTGTGAGGAATCTCCCCACCATTAGCACATGAAGTTTGTTATTTTATGCTAGTACTAGCTGAAATGACCGTTCTTACGTTAGATAGGCTTAAATGACGGAATAGAGATGTGGGAAAAGCTTCTATACCAATACACGCTTTTCTCTCATACCTATTCTGTCTATCAATACAAAACTTGGTACATACATTTCTTATTCTCTATAGTATTTTTAGAGATATATTTGAATTCTGTGCTTTTACCCGGGACCACTCCAGAGAGGCCCAAAGTTGATGGGAGGTATTGGTGGTGCGAATTTTCCCGACATTCTTTCTATTTTCTCAGTTCAAATACGATGTGGGCCCCAATACATAGCACCTCTGGAAAGCTTGTTTCATGCTGAAGAGAATGAACTATAAAACATGACTTTCCAATGAACAGTGTTGATGCAATAGCTATTTCACTGCGAGTCTACGATTTTCTTAATGGGACCCAGGGTTAATGGGCCCCAGGGACTTACTCCGTTGTTCATGGCACCTAATTTTTTGTGCATGAACATATCTTTGTTATGTTTATCGAATGGGCTAGGTTTGATTTAGATGTCCGGATGACACGTTCATGTCCGTTCCTTGTTAGAATATTCATTTCAATGAAACAGTGATGATAAAAATTCATAATACAATTGGCATAATTTTTCTAACACTCTATATCCATAGAATACGAACTTCAATCGAAGTGATATCATAACAACTAACTGTTCCAAAAGTTATATTTTAAACAGGTCAACCGTTTTCCCTATTTCGAAAAGTATGGATTCGACACTAATCTTGGTCGTTTTGTTTTATTTTGTTTTTTTTTTTTTTTTTTTTTTTTTTTTTTTAATTTTTCACTTCTTACGTACTTTGCCGATGTTGCTGAATGTGGACTAAATGGCATGATGAGTATCAGTATTTATCTCAGCGATTCCGAAAACTATGAATTCGACACTAATATTGGTCTTTGTTGGTTGTTTTTACATTTCACCCTTTCTTACTCCATCCGTAGCAGAGCTAGAGATGTCTTACTCTATAGCCTTTCCCCTATATTATAGATAATATGTATACCAGGTTTGGTTAACTTTGCTCCAGTGTTATGGTGGAACATGCATAAAATTATACGCACAAAAATTCATCCATTTTTATATATACAGGGTGGACCATTTATCTTGATACGCCCTTGTAACTTCTACATCAATGGATAGAAACGCTGAAATTTTGTACAATGTACATATCAGCATGGGGATCAGTTTGACATACTCTGGGATACTATAATGTCAATACACAGAAGAAGCGTCGAACAGCTTCTGTGACTTCAGCATGGCTTCCAAAGCGCCTGCCGACGAGAATCTTCTTCAAAGCCAGAAATAGATACTAGAAGTCACTTGGTGCGAGTTCAGGACTCCTCCATTGCTGTTAGTTTTCCTGAGGAAAACGGGAGGGGAAACTTACTTTTGGACTTTCCCTCGTAAATAGCCCTCTTCACAAGCTCTCACCCTCCTAGTGGCTAGCGCGCGTGCGTCTTTGCTGCGTGAGTTCCCGGGTTTGATTCCCGGTAGAAGAGCATTGTAATTTCAACACTTTATGGTGGTTTTGCATTGCATTCCACCTTACACAAGAAGTTCACATCTTATGTTGCCTCGGTACTGAAACGGAACTTCAAGAACTTCTGTTTCTAACTGAAGATGATGTCAATAACAGTTTAACATCATTTGCTCACGGTCACTCTTGCCGCTTCACAATTAAGAAAGTGGGTCAAAAGAATAGACGATAAAACCATCTAATAAAGCTGCATATAAAATTTTCTATTATGTTCTTGCGCTTATTTAGAGCTGGAGCGAATATATCAATTTGAATCAGTGGTAATTAGAAAAAAAAATGCCACTTCATGCATCTAAAAATACCACTTCAAACGAACAATGGAGCAGAAATAGCAAAGGGCATCGAGATGTCGAGTCTTTTGAATAAGACGTCCATGACAAGATATTAAAAAGATCAATTGATGTTGACAACATGAAAATCGACACAAACAAGATAACAAACAGACATCTTAAATTATCTTTTATGGGTTTCTTTTTATTCTCTTGTTGTTATATATGGCCCCGAAGAATTGTGCTATTTTATTTTTAAACTAGTAAATGTCTTTAAATAACAACTATGGGCAACAGGTCATCTTGATTTGCTATTATGAATGTTTTTCGAAAGATAGAATACAGCTGCCGCCTTTTCACGGTTTCTCTATGTTGAACGGGTGTTCTGGCTGCTGCTTATGATTGTGTAAAGCGATGTTAAGAAATCAGCCACATTACCATAACGCTTCACATTTTTTTTTAAAAAAAAAGAAAACTATGCTTACATGTATATGCTTACCTTCTTCAGAACGGGAGAAGATACTGAAAATAGTTTTAGAAAGTTTTTAGAGTTCACTATTTAAGGTTCTGTTGTTGTAGTCTCAATTTAGAATACAGTCCAAGAGTTGACGTATGGATTGAATTGGGGGTCGAAAAGCCATGAGTGGAGAAGTAACGGGAAAACGCCATGGTGGAAACACTACGGGATGAAAATCGCATATCTTATGGTCGAATATGACTTTAGTGGACGCAGTATTGAGGCAAAAAAGTTTTTTTCTAGTGGGACATGTTTATTCTCGGGGGCAGGCTTTTACCTATTAAAGGCAAACTAAAAGTCTTGCTTAAGAATATGAATGCATTAACAACTTACCATACATAGATGCGTACATATGGTATCCCAGTATGCTAACTTACATTTCCAGTATGCTACTTTATTAGAACGTGGAGTGTGTGAAGGTAATGTCACAGGTTGTAGGAAATCTTTATTTATTTATTTATTTATTTGTCATCAGCATAACAGGCATAAGCCCCATTATAGTGTTGGTGTATTACAAAATACATTTACAAAAGTTCTCTTAAATATATAGTTCATATCTAGTTCATATCATAGATGTCAATTTCTTTCGGTTCGATACATATTTTGTTATAAGAAGAGCATATTCTCCAGTTTGGTGACTTCAATAATACGTTGGTCCTTGTTTTTTTGCAATAGAATAGGCCAGAGAGGCCAGAGTTAGCACGAGTTTTAAGTGTCGGGACATGAAAATTTAGTTTTGATATGAGATCCGTAAAATTAAACTCATTTTGTACTATTTTACGAAGAAAGATCAGATCTACCACATTTCACCTTTGTTCTAATGTAGGGATACAGAAGTTGTCTATTAATGTTAGATAATTTTCATAAAATGGATATCTGTTAAATTTAGATTGGACTTTTTCCAGTTGATGTCGGTATTGCTGTTGCGATGGGTTCCAGATCACAGCAACACATTTTAAGTTTTGATCGGACATAGGAATATATCAATAAATTTTTCATAAGATAACAAAGAATGGTTTGGAAAGCCCATTTGTTTGACTTTGCGTTTCATGGGTAAGTGATGAAATAAAGAAAACTCCAATGAAATAAATAACACTAATTCAGATGTTGCTATGCGAGAATGTAGTAATAAATACACAACTGTATTGCAAATGAGTGTAACAAAGTGGATTATTCATTTCAATTGTTTTATTTTACCGTGTTGGTATGGTTTCTTATTATATTTTTACAGGAAGATATTTCTCTCTCGTATTTTATTATAAAGATTCTTTATGACCTCGCGGGACAAAACTAGAATTTTTGTGACAATATTCAGCACTAGACAGAGCTCTGATGTCAATCCGTGAGGAAAAAATCCCATTTTGTTCGAGTTTTTGACATTAATTTCTCGAAAAGAGATACAGGGAATTTTCGTTGTGATTGGCGACATAGATATATAGGATTTCTCATAATTCATCGTCAGCAACAAAATTCTCTATTGTCAGGAAGTAGACTAAATGCACACTAGTGCAGAAGTCATTTGTGATTCTCAGCAAACAAACTTCAAGAAACGTAAATTGTACTGTAGTATTTAATAACTTAAATTAAAAAAAAATAATAATAATAACACAAGTAAAATACGATTTGAGAAACAATCAACTTCGAGAATGTTCCACACAAACTGATTGGAGATGATCTTACAAAAGCATGATGTAAATACTCAAATGATGGCAAAATGTACTTGCTTCCGTCCATATTTTCAAGACTAGTTCACTCATACAATTGAGGAAAGTGATTGATATACAGTATTTTTTATATACATATATGAGACGTATATATATTAAATTCTGTAATTAGTTTAACGTGGAAAATTCAAGAGCAAAATGGGAATTTCCGCCTCTCGGTATGGGATTTTATAATGTTTTAGGTTAGCATCACTGGCCCATAGTTCAATCCCAACTGGCGTCAAGTGGCTTTGTGGTGGGCAAACACCATGTACGTGGATGTGCTCGGGGTTTACCCGTTTCCTCTTATTTTCTTCATTCCACCATTTCATTTATTATCATTATCACCGTCTCCTTTAACTTCGGTGCGTGATCGCGGATGTTAAACAAGATAGAATTTTCGAGACGATACATCACTCACAACAGATTTTAGAGACGAGACAGCCTCAACGTTTGTATCACGAGCATCGCAAATAAACACATATCAAACGAACTCCATTTGGGGAAGGGGGAGAGCAAGCAGAAAAACGTTTGATGGACTTAACCAACATATGACCTCGCTTCCCGTTGCTACACCTCAATGAATCGGTATAATCCGAGATTTAATTCACGGTACGGGAAAAAATCAGTGTTTACCTACGTATCTTCTTGAGGCAATTAGAAAATCACGCATTAGCCATTGCCATTTTATGGTCTATACCTTCAGGGAACTTGATTTAGATTTCGTTTAATTTCTGTTCTTTAACTGCCATTATGACTGCAATATAATGATTATAAGCATGTAGAACAATTGGTTTCCGATGAAATGCATAATTTTCCCTTAAACTGTGAAATTAATATGTTTATCTTGAGCCTAATGTAACTTACAGGTATATTTCTGTACTATGTAGACTAGAATCATCATTTTATCACACACTCTTCCTTTAGTATATACAAGATGTTTCAAAACAACACCGACAACATTTGAGAGGTGATCTGACACCAAGATAAGACAAACAGTATAGACCAACCTGGGTGCACAAATGCTTCCTTTCGGAGTTATAGGCTGCCGAAAATGTGAAAAAATGAACTTTAAAGGTCCATAGCTCCGAAACTATGGGACCTACCGTAGTCGGGTCAAGGAACCACTTAGGAACTAATTTGTACACTATCAAAAAATACATGTTTTAGAATCCTATTGTGTTTTTCAGATGTAAAGCATCACGGGCAGTAGCCAATGCTGTGCGATATTCCGCGCGGTGTTGCCGGATTTCGGACTCCCCTTTCCCTTCTCGCTCTTCCTCTAGTTGAGATTATTACACATACATTGGCAACATTATTCACAATGTAAATATACTATTCCAGCAAACTCAAAGATTTTGGCTGTGTATCCTAGAAGTATATATAGCAACTGAATAACCTACCTATTAACTTATTCCAGTGGAACTGCTAAACGTTCGTCTTCAACACTACTTTCACTATCGTCTATGTCAATTAATATTTCGCCATTGTCTGAATCTGACTCTTGTAATTTTTTTATTATGAGTTCCAAAAATTGTAAACACAAAAAATAATTCTTCGAGCTTCACTTCGTAGCACTTTTTTTTTTTTTTTTTTTTTTTTAAAGAAAATTCCGCACTTGTACTCGGTTTCCTTAAAGACATTGTCAACTATAATTTTGGAGAACAAATGAACTACCACGAAAGAAAGCAACCTAGACACTGATGAATTCTGTTTATGCTAGAAGAAAAGTTGCGTTCCTACACACACAATCAGCTCCTTTGCTTCCATGTCTGTTCCTATAATAACATACTCTTATACTTGATGTAGGTCTCACAACAACAATCCATCTGATTCGTAAGCAACACGATATGGTCGAGTTTGTTTTGGGTTACAATAATTTATGACACCACTCAGACGCCTGGTGCTTTTGCATCCCTGCTAGAGGAGTAAAGAAGGAATACGTAATTGGCCACACATACGTAAGGTATTGAAACGAAGAAAAAAAAAATCATACTGCGTTTCTTCTGTCGAATAAGGAAGAATCTTGCATGAAGACAATTTCAAAACAATATTACGAATGTCCCATACCTTCTGTTCTTCCACATGAGCTCCCGCCGGGAATCGAATATATATATATGAATCAAATTGCAGAGGCGTGTTATTTAATTCGATCGCTTACTATTCTCAAGGGTGTAGAAACGGGGGAAAAGAGGGCCTTGAAAATGAAATGAAATCTTTAAGTTTTACGTCCCACGGTTATGCCGGTTAGGCTAAAGGAGACGGTGATGATGAGTAATGAATGAAATGGTGGAATGAAGAAAGTGGGAGGAAACGGGAGAACCCCGAGAAAACCCACGCACACGGTGTTTGTCCACCACAAAGTTCACTTGGCGGGGGCTGGGATCGAACCCGGGACCCCAAGCACCAGAGGTGAACGCTCTACCACTGAGCCACCGCGGCCCCAAGAGGGCCTTGACTTTCCAAACTATTTCCAGCCCTGAAATGAGGTTCATCTAGTATATGTTTAGTAAACTTATTTAATAGTTAATGCAAATTAGGAACGTTTATAATAAAATAAGATTTTTAAAAAAAGAAAAAAGAAAACATAATCAATACAGTTTCTGTACCTAATTACAAGGACGCTGATTTCTCTGTAAATTGGGGGGGGGGTGCATTCAGATGCAGAAAGCATATATGATGATTTTACGACAAACTGCGTTCAAATTGTGCCTAATATTGCACATTTACAAATAAAATGAGGGGCCCTGGCTCCCTCAGTCCCCCCAGGATCTCTCACTACTATATTATTGCATAATAATATCTGAGTTGATATTTTTTCGAGTTTTTTCCTTTTAGTATTTTAACCTACATAAACACAAAGTCGGATAAACAGACTGCTAGAAACAGCATTTGTTTTCTTATGAATAGCTTATTGATTTATCTCTTACAATCCGCTTTTCAACTTCAGTACTGTCAAGATCCGTCTTTTGTTAAGGTAGCATCGAGAAAACATAATATGTGTATAGTATACATGGTGAGTTAAAATGCTTTCATATTCTGAAAGAGGTCATTTGTTCTGTTTTTAATGTGCGAAAAGCTTTCCTCCCCCTGAAAGTAATGTTCCCCTAGAACAACCTGTTGGTTACACCCCTGATTATCCTTTAATAAAAGTTGAGTTCCATTTCCAAATCGAAGAAAAATCCACTGGAAATTAGACGGGACTCAACGCTCGTTTTACTAATTGTTTTATATGGAAACCTTTCAAAGCGTGTATCATGACAACCAGTTGTCATAAAAAGATGTAGTTTTCACGTATGTGTTCGTAATTCTTTTCTCTACTTCGTAAAGTGAGCAGTTAGTGTGCTAATACAATATTTCTAATAAGCGCCTCTGCTATTGTCAAGATTCGCAGTAGCGCGAGAAGTCAGCGTGCAGAACTGCTTGTCGCGAATTGTCAACACCGCTCAAAGCCAATTGGACGCCGCGTAAAGCCAACTCAAGGCCATGCCGCTTCTCATCTGAAATCATTTGTAAGGTACTCACGCAATTTTTATAGAGGGCGTTTGGCTACGGACATTTAAGGTGAAGTACTCACAATTATCTTAATAAAAATTGTTGCAGAATTACCGCAGGATACTGAAACATGGATATTTGGATAGGGTACATACTAGTTTCTAAGTGAAGTCTTGACCCGACTACGGTAGGTTCTAAATTTTTGGAGCTATGGGCCTTTAAACTTCATATTTTTTTTCATGTTTTTGGCAGTCTATAACTCCGAAAGGAAGCATTTGTGCACCCAGGTTGGTCTATACCTTTTGTCTTATCTTAATGTCAGGAATTACCTCCCAAACGTTGTCGGTGTTGTTTTGAAACACCCTGTGTAAAACCCAGTCGGTCAAAACAGTGTAATAGTCTTTTTCAGATCGAGTATCCTGAGTGAGGTTTCCCTCATTTATACCAGACAAATGCTGAGATGTACCTAACATAATGGACCCAGACCGCATCCTTCCTTCCCTATTCCTTTCTCCCTCTCGAATTCCCCGGGCAGTATGATCACGGAGGAACGTCATCGCTGATACGTAATGGGCTAACATGGCCATAGATGCCGAGAACCCAGTAATCTAATTCCTAATCGTATGCATAAAAATGGTGTACGTTATTTAAACCCGTTCCTTAGTAGTGCAATAGCAAAATATGTTTTTCTTTACTTCCTTAATAAAGAGTAGTTTAGTTATACACCATTATTCTTCTTTCAATACGAAACGTCGACTTTGGGTAAAAATATATATATTAAAGTTTTTTATTTCTTCACTGTTCCTTTGAGAATCAGATTGTAAAAGGTTGATGTACTGTATACAGTACTTAGCATGCTCTCTCTGACCCCCCTTTGGATCAGTAGGAGACCTATTTCCGGACTGAAGTTGACCTAATTCGATAGCGGATATTGATGCAGCGGGAGGGACGTTACAGACAAAATGTGTTCCTGTCTGACACAAAAACCTTTTCTGTAGCCAGTATGTATGTGCTTTTTCTTTTTACTTTATTATTTTTTTTAAGTGACCGTTTAATTTGTTAGTATCTGTTCATTGTAGAACGTGATGTCCACCAAGAAAGTGTATGCAAATATTTGTATGTATATTTATTATCATTTAACGTATGAGTTACAATCCTTTTGTTGCGTTCAGATATGTAGAAAAACTATTTATTGTTAAATAATGACCAAAACTACCGGAAAATACAATGAACCTTCAGGTTACGAACATAATCCCTTTTGTAGCACTGTTCGTAAACTGAAGTATTCGGTAAATCGAAATTATTTTCCCATTGAAATTAATGTAAATACAGTACAATTCATCTGTTTTAGTCACGAAAATAGAATGAAAACATGATTTTTTTTTAGAAACAAATAATGGGGGAAGCACGGTGGCTCAGAGGTAGAGTGCTTGCGTGGGGTCCCTGTTTAGATTCCCGGCCAAGTTAGTTTCTGGTGGATAACATTGTGTTCGTGGGTTTTCTCGAGGTACCCCCGTTTCCTCCCACATTCTCAATTCAACAATTATCCCATCGTCATTCATTTGCCTTAATAGTCTGTCCCCTTTAGCCTAACGATCATATTCTAATTGTGGGATGTTAAACTGAAAGATTTCATTTAGTTGTTGAGTGAATATTACAAGAGTTATCGTCCATCGATATTTGAAAACAAAAAGTGACCTAAATCGAAAATGGTGCAAACAGCTTCTGTTAATTTTTTTTATAACGTACTTAACACAGTTTTTGCTTTCCTATTTCCTAGTCCATTCCAACTTTAATTCAGGAGTTTCGACAGATTAGAACCACCATTTTCATTTTTGTAATATCATCAGGCACACGTATAAACGGAATTTTGAACCAAGCGGACAGATAGTACGCTAATGAAAAATGTATTACAAGATCTGATTCGAAAACGCATACCCATTAATTAAAGTTTTTAAAAAAATGTAAAATCTTTAAGAGAATAATCAACCTGTTGTGTTTATTTCTGTAGTGTAACACTTTATTTACCCTCTGTGTACAAGATTATTATTATTGTACTTCGATACACTGAAGCTCTTTTGTAGGGAAGTTAGTTCGTAACACGATATACGCAGCGATTATATTGGGCTTTTTCTATATTTGATCCTTACATTGTATATGGCTCTCTCGTATTCCATTAATTAAATTTAATAATAATAGTCTGTAACTCAATATAGTCAGTGCGAGAACTAAATGGAAGTAGTTTCGTGTTATACGGTTCGGATTCCTACTAATGTATAGAAGTGGTGGTTACCATATACTGTATTTAGGTGTATTATATATGTAGGTACACGTTCGTTTTGTATTGTTATATGACGCGTATTTTTTAAAAAAATGAAAATATCGTATGTATTTCAATTTCCCATTAATTTTTTTTTAATATACACAGATCCATAACAGGCAAAATGAAACTTTCTGGTCTATTCATTGGGAGTTATTAATGCGAATTCTATTCAGTTATTAAAATTTCTAGATACTGGAATTGCGGTGTATAGATTAATCTACGATGTCTGCTGAAGCTGTGAATGTGTACGTAATTATAGTAATAAAAAAGCATGCACAAGATTATGCTTCTAAATGCGCAATATCGCAAAGCAATCAATATCATATGAAAAAAAAAAGAATGTTCATAACATTTTACTTTTTTCTAATGATTTAATTCTGTCAATATATGACTACAGTTAATATTTAAAAAAAAAATGTCAATTAAACCTGATTGGATTGGTGCTACCCAATTTTACCTGGGTGTAGGTTCATTTCAACATGCCGCGTCAGCGCAGCGATATTGCTACGAGAATTCCTTGAGAGCTGGGTCTCCGAAAGTAAATTTCATACTTCACCCAGCCTTCAAATTTTAGTGCTTCATAATAGCATTTTAAAGATAAATTCTACTACGTGGAGTCAGGCATTCAGTACGATATATAGTACCCGGATCTAGAGAAGTCATTCAATTTTATCGATACTTGACATAAATAATGGACTTTGATTTGCTGCTTAGTACGCATATAGAATACTTTTCAGAGCAGATCTTTGGTCATCGAGTTACAAACAATCGAATTTGAAGATTGGACGTAGTTAAGTGTGTTTCTTTTTTTTAAGTAGTAGTGTTCACCACGTAAAGGAATTTGGTTTAGTTTTCGGTAAACCAAATTCTTTAACAAGCTAAAGCTTACTAGTTAAGCCTAGGCTTAAATATGAGCATTTTACCTCAAATTAAATGAAGTATGCTTTTAAGGTGAATTATTGTTTGTAAATAGAAAATATTTAAGTCTTTATTATTTGTTGACTGAAAAATCATTTACGTATATTTTAGCGTTGGATTCTATGGACAGACTAGTATTTTTCTTCTTGAGTATTATACTAAACTAAACAACACTACGGGTAGTCTGTCAAACAAGGATGATATCTATAATTACTCCCTCATAGGAATTGTGCGGAAGTGGCATAAAACATACACTACATTCTGTCAAAATCGAATATATATTTTTAAAAATTTTTTTAATAAAAGGTGTAAAGGTAAATTTCTCTCTCATTCTTGACTGATTTGAAACCCAAATAGTAGGTATGATTCGGAGGAACCTCGTTAAAAATTGATATACCTTATTAAAATGATCAAATATATATTTACGAAAGTTATCATGTAATATACATTTCTTAATTGGAGGAAAGGTAAATTTACTCCTTTATTTTCCACTCGTTTTAACTCTATGTAATTGGGGAACATTATATATATATATATATATATATATATATATATATATATATATATATATATATATATATATATATATATATATATATATATATATATATATATATATACATATTACGAAAATTGTTTGTGCAATATATTATTAAATGGCGGGGAAGGAATTATTTCATCCTTTCAATCTCGACAGACTTTAAAACGAAGCAATGAGGATTTATTGATGAGCCTAAGAGAAATTATGCGCCTTATTGCATCAAAGTACATATAATAATTTTGATGAAAGTATAGAGGAAAATTATTTTATCATGTTGTTATTTAAATAAGGAAATTTCGACATTTGGAGGATATTTACTCGTTTGTACCCCGATTATCCTACAGCTTCTAATTCTATAGCTAAAAACGTTTATAAATATATTCAGTGTAATCAATCTTTAACTGTGATTTGAAATGTATGTTTCTCTTGGCTATAAAGTGATGTATTATATAGGTTGTAAATATATTTTTACTTGTTCTTAATTAATACTTTTCTACGAAGAAAAGTTCCCTAACTAAAGGGTTACGCTCTTTGTTTGGAATACTTAATGGTGCTTTGTATGCAATATTTCAACACGTGCAACGAAAGATTATGATTTTTCACTTAAATTTCGTAGTGCTGGTGGTTAATGCACATAATTTTCCTCTTTAGCACAGAAATTCCCTAGTTACAATTTGAGGCAAAATTGAATTATGGAAAATGGAAAGATGGCGGAAGTTTCGCCTGAAATGGCGGAAGTTCTTATCTTGGAGACATCAGTGGCACATAAGACGTTAGGCAAGATGTGAGTACTCAGATGAGGAGTGAAAAATAATAATAATAGTTATAACATTACTATTATGATTATGATTATGATGATTATATTATTATTATTATTATTATTATTATTATTATTATTATTATTATTATTATTATTATTATTATTATTATTATTATTATTATTATTATTATTGCTAAAATAAGGCAAAACGTTTCATAATTTGTAAGATTCATAATAGCTTCTGTCCTATAACAAGGAAAAATCTCACGAGTCATGAAATCTTAATCATCCCTAAGTACTCTATCATCCCTAATCTCCTTCCCAATCGTCCCTTTTTGTTCAAGCACATCGTTTTGGAAACGAGAGTGCCCCTGTGGGCATTAACGCCTACGTTGAAAACAACTGGTTCGAGCTTGCCTAAGGACAGGCTCGGCTCGATTTATATGTGGTACTTTATTTCTCGCTAACTACTGACTAGATCTGAAGAAAATTTGATCAGCAAGTATCCATTATCTTTTTTCTTTTTTTTTTTAACTATATTTGGTGGCCGGCTTGAATGTGATACTTTCTTTGAATATAGTATGGAAACAAACAAACAAACAAGAAAGCCATTTGAATTCTATGTGTTCGTTTCCACCTTATCTCTTTTGATCGAATTGTGTGTCACTAACCGTAAGTAATGGGAAGAAAAGAATATTCGTATCCATAGCAACGGAGATGTTGATGGCGTAATTAAGTGATTTTCTCCTGCAGCTAGTGATGCGCATCACCAAAAGTGTGACTGCTTCTAATATCTGGAGAACATCTCCATTTTGTTTCTTTATCTTCTTTTATACATATGTAACTTTCCGTATCGAACGAGTTTTCTGGTGTCAGTACTCATTATGTGTGGAAACTTTTTGCAAGTAGTATGTACGTAAACAATATCTGTCTCTCCATAAGAGAAGGCAAACAGCAATCGGATAATTGAGAGTGTATTCTGCTAACATCTATACAGCATGAAATAAATATATATTTTTTCAACAACATAAAAACTGTCAGTTATTATTGGCTACGAAACGACAATACTTTTAAGCGCCACAAAAGTTCGTCCTTTTAATAATTTTCGAAAACTATACATGATTATTAGTCTCAAGCATCTATTTTCTTCAGATGTCATCTAACAACTTATATATGTACGAGGTGGTATCAAAAGGTTTCGACACTAATTCTGTAACACGCCAACAGATGGCAGCGCAAAACCACAGGCACAGGTGCAGGGAGTACGAACCTTCATAAGTCAGTGTGCCAAGAGACAATGTCCTGTGCACATCGGGAGCTGTACAGTTGGTGCTATTCTGACCACGTGCGTTAGCACATCAGCGATTTCACCATGGACAGCAAGTTAGAATTACGAGCAAACGTGTCATTCTGTGTGAAACTCGGCAAATCCGCCATAGAGACCCTCGACATGACTCGTTTAATTGTAGTTAAACAGAAATTAAGATATAATCATCATCATCAATCATAATCAGTGCCGTACCGTGAGGATGGGCCGTGAGGATGGGCCGTGCGTGGCGATGACCCCGGGCGCCAAAGTAACGAAGGTGCAAACTTCGGAAAGAAAAAGGTAAAGATGTCTATAAAATAGAAGGAAAAGTAATAAAAAGTGTTCAAAATCAAGGAAAAGCAGAGTTTATTTTTGAAAAAGTTTCTTACGTTTCGTGCCAACCATGGTGGCGCTTCGCTGCTGCTCTGCCGATCTCATTCATTTGTACAGAGTTCCTTCGTGGCTAAGCGGTTGGCGTACGCGCCTTTGGCGTGGGAGACCCGGGTTCGATTCCCGGATGAAGCTCATCTGGTTCGGATTACATTTTAATCAGTAGGTCCTGTCTTATATAGCCTCGCTGCTGAAAAGGACGTTAAACTCAAATTCATCATCATCATTTATACAGAGGGGGCGCCATCGTATACTCTCAGCCCGGGCGCTGATTTTTCACGGTAGACACGACATTGATTATCATCATAGATATTGTGCGTTATTGGCAGGTCACGTGCTGCAACTAAGAAGCTTCCATAGTTAATGATAATTATAGTCTACATCTCATTAACCATCGTATGTCTTGCTAGTATCAAAATGGAGAGTTTTATGAGGATATACTTTGATATCAGTTTCATCTCAATAAGTGGTGTGATTCTTGTGTAGTATCATTTTTTAGATTTATAAGTTAAATTATCTTTCTCTTGATTTTCTCAAAGAATAAGCATAAGGATTTACTCATTTTGCTAAGCTCGATAAGATCTAACGATTGGCATATATATATCATCTTTGAACATTTTATTTTCGTTAAACGTAAAATAATAATTTCGCTTGCATATATGCAACTGCACCATCCATCCACTTTTGAACAGTATATTACGATTTGAGAAAACCATGTTTCTGATAAAATTACAGTGTAGTATTGGCAAATGTATTGACAGTACTTTGCAAAATTACGATGAGGTATATAAAGTAATATGATTGATATTTTAAACAGTGGATCGTAATTATTGTTCTGAATTTTCAGTTTAATATGAGTAGTAGTTATTTTATTATATGGCTCCTGTCACAGTTTCCACTTATTAAGATTTTCAAATCATTCGTCTACTATGCGTAAGTGTGGGAGAACTTACAGAACAACTCAGGGGCGCTGCGGCGACTCTGTGGTAGAGGACTCTCTTCTGATGCGCGAGTTCTTTGGTTCTATCTCAGCTCGTGAAAATTAGGTTTTATGGTATACAAATACGTATGATACTGTAGGTGGTACATGGACATTTCTTAGGATTTTCCTGTTTATTCTTATTTTTTAACGCCGCCATTTCATTCGTTATCATTATCATAGACACCTTTAGTCTCGGTGCATATTTGTAGGGCGTAATGCAGGTCAAGTCAAACTGAGGGACCCCATTTCTGTGAAATCTAATAAACGTATGTTATTATAAGACATGCACTTCGAAAGGTTTGAAAGTTTAGTTCTTACGCAGTGTTTCCTCTAAGAGTCAGCAGTTAACAAAAATGGCGTTGACTCACCGGATGATTGACTTCTTCTTCATTGGTCACCTCGTTCCCCCGACTTGATTCAATGTGGTTTCTTCATCTGGAATTTTGTAAAGGATTATGTTTACGGATGACCTGCATGCCCGCATCACAATAGCCAATGCTGATATTGATAGCTCAATGCTGGAAAAGATTTGGCAGGAAATATGCTATAGGCTTCATGTGTGCTGCGAGGTGCAAACATAGAACACTTGTAATTAGTGGCGGCGATTGGACGTTAAAAGTGGGGGGAGGGCAAGACTTGACGGAAGGTTGTATAACTAATAGGATAGTATCTTTTTTGGTTAAAATACCGTATACCGTATTTCATATTTTATTAAGTAAATTGACAAGAACAACGCAAGTAGGTACTAGCGCTTTGTACCCTGAAACAGAGATTTGATTCCTTGCTTATGAACATCTTAAAATTCAAAGCGGCTGATTAATGTATTGAATCCTTGTAAGAAGTGAAAGTATGCTGGAATTGTTGTCCTCCAATAGGTTAAATTTGGGTTATTTTCCGTGGCAATTAAAACACAATTTCTGCAGCTTTCTTGACTCCACGGGAGACAACCATCACGTACTCACGCAACGCCGAATATTATATGGCACCATTTTTTCTATGAACCACTAATACGTACAAAAACTTTACATTTCCAAATAAAACCATATACATTAATTGCTTACTTCAAAAAAGTGTTGCCCCCCCCTAATCGCCGCCCATGCTTGTGATAAATATATGTTTCAAGAAAACTTTGACAGTTTACTTGTTAGGACATGTCTCACAATAACTTTTGTTTGTTAGATTTCTCAGAATAAATTTCTGAAATGGGGTCTCTGTACCACTACTACTGCTACTACCACTACACTAATAATAATAATAATAATAATAATAATAATAATAATAATAATAATAATAATAATAATAATAATAATAATAATAATAATAATAAAGAACAATCCTGTTCGTTCACATGTTGGCAGGTATTAGAGCAGAAATAGTAAAGGATAGTCAGAAATGGTTCTATGTTACAGATTCAGCATTTCAAGAATACATCCTATATCTCCTTAATTTACCTATTGAAAATAGAAGTGGAATAACTAATGAAATAACTAAAATCTCTATAAAAAGATCAGTTGAGCTCCGTGTAGTTTCCATTGGTACAATACGAAGCAAAAAACCTGCAACATGAAAGTTTAAGTTCATTGTGAAACTACGCCAACAACATAGGCAACCAACCTAACGTCTTTGTGGCACTGATCACGCCAGGATAACCTTCGGCTTCGTCCCCCTGCACACTTCGTTTGGAGCAAGAAATGCATAGACCACGTGACTACAAACCACAAATTTCTCACAAGATGGAGTAATAGATTGAGGTTCTTCTCATTTCTCTTCTCATTTTACATCCTCAGTTTTAAAGAGAGAGAAAAAGAAAAAGGTCAACGTGATAAAAACTAAATAAAGAGGAATATGCGAAATATAAAGGAAAAGAAAACGTGCGCATATATTGACAAATGACACATGCTCTTCAAAGGAGACCACCTCAAATTTTGTTATGAACCATATATAATAACTGTGAGAATCAGCAAACCACAAAGACATAATTACACACAGTAAGTGTTATATAACACATATTTATTTAAACAAATAAAAATGCTCGCAGAAAGCTGAAAATGTCTTTAAAATCTCAACCATAACTGAAACAAGAGATTACTTCTCTATTGTTTTTCTTCGTAGCATCCATCTACATGGAGAAATGAGAAAGAGAGAACATCTTAAGAGATTCGCACGTATACAATATCGGAAACTGCTAAGTGGAAAAAAATACAGTCTTTGGATGGGATTCGAACCCAGAACCATAGTATTGGAAATCCCACACTCTACCGATGTAGCTAGTCTGACAGTAATACACTGTTCCTCCATCATTACCTATGAAAGATGGAATGGAGTCTGCAGAAAACTACGTCTAACATGTCCACGACAAACCGCCTATAACCTATGTCTAATTGGTACTTTAAAAAGCTAGTTCTACACGTGCATAGAAAAGTAAAATCAAATGAGTAGTTAGTACACATCACTTTGTCTGTCTCACTCTATCTCTGACTATAGAAATCGAGGAAGAAGAAAAAAGTATATAGGTAAGAACACAGGAAGAACAAGCAAAAATATAAGTTGCAGGAAACTGAATATCAAGGAGAGAGAGAAAGAGAGAGAGACATAGAGACAGAGAGAAAAATAGAGGAACGGAGCAAATGATTTAATATACATCGGAAAAGAAGGTTCACAACTGTGCTATACACTTAATGTATTGAATACTCTGCAGGCCCGTATCCACGGGGGGCTAGGGGGGCCGGGCCCCCCCTAAACTTTGGCTGACCCCAATAAAGGTTTCACGATAGGCTTGCAAATAAACTATAATATGGTGATGAAGTATAATATGATTGGGTCGGGCTCCCCCTAACTTCGGCCGCCCCCCCTAAATTTGTGGGCTGGCTACGGGCCTGATACTCTGTTTCTTCTAAATTGCTTGCTAGATGACAAATATTAATTTGTAAAAACGTAGCAAATGCCCGCGTTGTCTTGTTTTCTTACTGTTTCAGTAATAGTGGAAAACGTGGTTTATGCAACATAATAAATTACTAATTTTCCCACAACAATCATTTAGATGTTGTTGATGATTTTGAGTTTAACGTCCGTTCAGCAGCGAGACTATATGAGACGTGGACCTACTTATTAACGTGGAATCCGAACCATATGAGCTGCTGCCGGGAATCGAAGCAACCATGTACTGTTGGTAATAAATTTCTAAACAAAAGAAAAAACTGATCAGCAAAATACATAAAACGATAGTCCTGCAAACTATTACTTAAAGAGAATTTATTGTAAAATCAATACATCCATGTGGCGGTATATAGTCGTAAAGTAATTCGGGCCGCAGGCTTAAGGTCCTTCCGGGCTGCTGTTAAGGAGAGATTGACAGAAGATCACAAAGTTGATTGACTGGCGTTTGCAGAGCTAAATATTACTTGTCACTGGGACACTGTTGTCTTTACAGATGAGAAAATATTTTCCACTGGAAACTTTGGGCCAACACGTGTGTATCGCCCATCTGGAAGACGGTTTGATCCATAATATATGGCCCGTTCAGCGCGAATGGGTCATGTGACGATTCACTGTTGGGGATGGATATGCGAGACTGCAGGTTGAGGTGGTATCCATCGAATTATAGGCCGACTTAATGGTAAAAAAAATGTTGATCTTCTCGACTTTATGCTCCCTGAAATAAAAGCACATGTTGGCGACGACGTACTCTAATCCGGATTTTTATGTTATTCTCTTCTTTTAGCTAGTTAAATTTCGTATACTTTTATAATTTCGATTAATGCATATTTCCAACAAGTTAAGAATCGAAGTGAGAACGCTGAAATCTAGAGCTAAAACCGAATCTATACGACATTGAATTCAAATAAGTAAAACAATGTGATCGACAGTTTGATATTAAGTTTTCTAATCACTTTACGACTATATACCGCCACATGGATGTATTGATTTTACAATAAATTCTCTTTAAGTAATAGTTTGCAGGACTATCGTTTTATGTATTTTGCTGATCAGTTTTTTCTTTTGTTTAGAAATTTATTACCAACAGTACATGGTTGCTTCGATTCCCGGCAGCAGCTCATATGGTTCGGATTCCACGTTAATAAGTAGGTCCACGTCTCATATAGTCTCGCTGCTGAACGGACGTTAAACTCAAAATCATCAACAACATCTAAATGATTGTTGTGGGAAAATTAGTAATTTATTATGTTGCATAAACCACATTTTTCACTATTACTGAAACAGTAAGAAAACAAGACAACGCGGGCATTTGCTACGTTTTTACAAATTAATATTTGTCATCTAGCAAGCAATTTAGAAGAAACAGAGTATCAGGCCCGTAGCCAGCCCACAAATTTAGGGGGGGCGGCCGAAGTTAGGGGGAGCCCGACCCAATCATATTATACTTCATCACCATATTATAGTTTATTTGCAAGCCTATCGTGAAACCTTTATTGGGGTCAGCCAAAGTTTAGGGGGGGCCCGGCCCCCCTAGCCCCCCGTGGATACGGGCCTGCAGAGTATTCAATACATTAAGTGTATAGCACAGTTGTGAACCTTCTTTTCCGATGTATATTAAATCATTTGCTCCGTTCCTCTATTTTTCTCTCTGTCTCTATGTCTCTCTCTCTTTCTCTCTCTCCTTGATATTCAGTTTCCTGCAACTTATATTTTTGCTTGTTCTTCCTGTGTTCTTACCTATATACTTTTTTCTTCTTCCTCGATTTCTATAGTCAGAGATAGAGTGAGACAGACAAAGTGATGTGTACTAACTACTCATTTGATTTTACTTTTCTATGCACGTGTAGAACTAGCTTTTTAAAGTACCAATTAGACATAGGTTATAGGCGGTTTGTCGTGGACATGTTAGACGTAGTATTCTGCAGACTCCATTCCATCTTTCATAGGTAATGATGGAGGAACAGGGTATTACTGTCAGACTAGCTACATCGGTAGAGTGTGGGATTTCCAATACTATGGTTCTGGGTTCGAATCCCACCCAAAGACTGTAATTTTTTCCATTTAGCAGTTTCCGATATTGTATACGTGCGAATCTCTTAAGATGTTCTCTCTTTCTCATTTCTCCATGTAGATGGATGCTACGAAGAAAAACAATAGAGAAGTAATCTCTTGTTTCAGTTATGGTTGAGACTTTAAAGACATTTTCAGCTTTCTGCGAGCATTTTTATTTGCTTAAATAAATATGTGTTATATAACACTAACTGTGTGTAATTATGTATTTGTGGTTTGCTGATTCTCACAGTTATTATATATGGTTCATAACAAAATTTGAGGTGGTCTCCTTTGAAGTGCATGTGTCATTTGTCAATATATGCGCACGTTTTCTTTTCCTTTATATTTCGCATATTCCTCTTTATTTAGTTTTTATCACGTTGACCTTTTTCTTTTTCTCTCTCTTTAAAACTGAGGATGTAAAATGAGAAGAGAAATGAGAAGAGCCTCAATCTATTACTCCATCTTGTGAGAAATTTGTGGTTTGTAGTCACGTGGTCTATGCATTTCTTGCTCCAAACGAAGTGTGCAGGGGGACGAAGCCGAAGGTTATCCTGGCGTGATCAGTGCCACAAAGACGTTAGGTTGGTTGCCTATGTTGTTGGCGTAGTTTCACAATGAACTTAAACTTTCATGTTGCAGGTTTTTTGCTTCGTATTGTACAACTGTGTTAACGTATCTGTAGTTTACATGGAACTTTTGTGCCGTTTTTAGCTCCCGCCGTACGCATGTATAAAAGCTTATAGTTTCTCTCTAGGTCTATGTGTGTGTGTGTGTATGCTGTTTTATTTCTCGGTAACTAGTGGCTGGATCTAAATCAAATGTGATAGGCAAATAGGTCATCATGTAAGGAATAAAAATCGATATATTGTGTGGCCGAGCTGTGAGGTGCAAAATTTGCACACTGCGATCTTCTGAACTGTATTCCGTTTTGTATCTAAGAAAGCTTTACATTACGCTAAATGTAATGAAAAATGTTTACGAGCTATGTTAAATCGAAACTTTTAATTCATATTAGCTGTACCTACTCCTATTTCTTCTTAAAACTTCTTAGTTTGCTCCAAACGATCCATCAATGATGATGATAATGATGATGACGATGATTAAAATATGAAATTATTCTATAAAGTTCAACCCGTGTTCTTAATCATGAGGAAGAATAAGGAAATTGGTGGTTAACGATTGACTTGTTTTTCCTCGTGAGTTAATAGAGCATTCTTCTACGGCGTCGTTTTTCTGCATTAACTTTTTCTTTTTAATCTTCCATCAAGAGAAAATTTCGCAGAAATGTGATTCCTTGTTATTCTATTTTATTTCTTTTCAAATCCTTACCCTTCTCTATTTTTTTTAAAAAAATATCTCTTTTCAACGTATATTCATCAATAACTAAGTTTTAACTTGTATTTTCTTTTTCGGGTCATCTCTTTTTCCTTACCAAATGTTGCAACTGTACAAACTGCTGAGAACGACAGAATGTTTTCATTCGACAGAAATATTCTGTAGTGTTTCTTTTCTCGTATATGTAAAGAAACATTTCTAATCCTCTTAAAACTTTCTTTTTCTAAGATTTTTTTTTTACCTTTAATACTTACTGGACTTGTGTCAGTTTTTTAATATTATTTTCTTTTCAATAGAATAGGGCAACATGTATTAAGAATCAGAGGATTACTGAATCAGATATTTTCTTTAAAGTTGTTGCAACACAGCACTAAGAAGCTTTGAATTTTTTTCTTTCTTACGAAAAGTTTTAAAGAAATTATAACCAAGGTGGGTGCATAAATGCGTCACTTGATTGCAGATAATTCGTCACAGTGATAAACAAGGGCGCCCATCAGGGGAAGGGGGCAAGGTGGGGCGCTCGCCCCCTAGAGGAAATTATATTTCGGAAGATTGAAAACTCAATAGATTTTTTTAGAATAGTTACCGCAAAATTTGAGATTTCATTTGAAATGTCGCTTATACTTGCCCTCGCTGGAAACCACAACATGGGCGCGCTTGGTGATAAAATAAAAGAATCATAGCTCGAGAACTAAATATCGAATTAACGTCAGGTAAAGAGAGTTTGATTACTCTGAGCTGTAAATTATATTAAAATAGCTGTAGATATGGAGAAGAGGCAGCAATAGGATTATTTTCAAAGTATAGGAAAAAGTGATGAGGTGTTTTACAGTTGAAAAATGATAAATCAGGAACTCTAACTGGATGCACACTCCATATCCACTGGTACATTAATGGATTCCATGGCTCAAAATAATCACTACGTTCTTCTATATGGCCTTAGGTTCTCGAGTTGACTAGGATTCCAAACTTTGGATTGACCTATTTTGGAGCAAGTATTTGACCGCGGGCCTGTGCATACTCATTTATCTAGGACTGGATGACGGTGACTCAGTGATAGAGCTTCATCTCAAGCGCATGAGGTCCTTGGTTTGACCCGAGCTCGTGCCAAGTGAACTTTGTGGTGGACAAACACTGTGCGTAGGTTTTCTCGGGATTCTCCCGTTTCCTCCTATTTTCTTCATTCTACCCTTTCATTCATTTCTCATCATCTCCGTCCCCTTTAGCGTAGCTGGCATAAACGTGGGAAGTAAAACTTAACGATTTCATTTTATCTGGGAAAGAATTGAGGACCATACCTGTTATCAAACAGATTTGTGAAAAAAAAAAACTTAAACTACAACTTAAATTACAAAACCATATCTCTAAACATTACATAAGTAATTAGTTTTTAATGATATTGATATAAGATCTCTATTTTTCGAACTTCCAGGTCTTTGATTTACATTTTTACATCGTAACTACCTGCGACACATACTGTTATGAAAAATTAAATTTCGCACCACCATCACGTGCACAGAAAGAAAACTTTTATTTCTGATAAATTTTACTCAAAGAAAAATAAGGGCCGCACTTACTGGGATAGAAAAAGTTAACGAGTTTTGGAGTTGCTAAAAATGTCATTTTTGAAAGAAAAAGTACATTGTTTTTAAGGATTTTGAGTGCAAAGAAGAAAATATTCTATGAATATGCACGGAAAAGAAACGAAGGATTTTGAGTGCAAAGAAGAAAATATTCTATAAATATACACGGAAAAGAAACGAACACCCTTTGTTTTTCTTAATTACAACCAAGGGCGGACTAGGCTATCATTTGGGTCAACATGAGAAAGACGGAAATATCTATTTCTGGGCAAAGATAATTTGTTTGAACATTTTACCTTAATTACTAATGCTAGATAGATGTTTTGAAGGTCTTCTAGTGCTAGGCTATGTAAAATTTTTCTGTGGATACTTAGTTAAAAATCAAAGGAAGACGATGCTTTGATTATCGGAAACACTACCAATTAATTTATTACCTGCATGTAAACTATACGTAGAAAAACTTATCCTATACGCATTTAAAACTTACATATTTATGCCCAAGCTTCTTAATATACATATTTCTTTTATCCTTAGGGATAATTTTATCCCATGTATTACAGTGGAGCGTCGAAATTTTCGATTCGTGGTCTATGATGGTCAGATTCCTGGGCCAACTCTGTAGCTAAACCCGGGTCATCCGATTCGCCCCTGCTTACAATCCTGCTGCTGGGAAGATCAGTTGTCATAACTTCAACTGATTTTTTTTTAATTGCTACTTTTCCTGAGACTTGTGATTGCGATAGTTGCAAATGTGCATTTTATTTATTTATTTATTTTTGTAACCAATGTACTACATACGAGTATCATTATTCAAGGAGTGGAAGATTGACTTACGTGATATTAACCGTCCCGGTATATATATATAAACTCCGGAACAAGACAGATTTCTGGTTAATTCTGCACAAGCCGGGACAGTTGAGAACCCAATGACTTATTATTGTTGTATCCTTAACATATATATTGTAAGGATCCCCACGTCACAACATGAGCACATGTTTGTAGAGGACACGTTCAACGTTTATAAACAAGCAGACGATACACTGAACAGGGAGATACGAAGATCGACACGATGGGAACCGAAAGAGGACGAGCCACCTGAAGAGCGCCTATAAAAGAGGAACCACAGAGAAAGGAGGCATCAGTTTTTACCACTGATCGCCAAACCACAACAGTTCCGGAGGTCGCACTGGACTAAAGGGCTCTACCTATCCTAACATCCTTGTTTTGAAGCGAAGGGGATTCCTCAACACAAACCATATCTCACGAGGCTGCCATGAGCCGAGAAGGTTTCCTAGGATCACAACCATATATATATATATATATATATATATATATATATATATATATATATATATATATATATATATATATATATATATATACAGAGCCGTTGCGTGGGTTGTAAGCGCCCGGGGCGATAATTCCCAGGCGCCGCCCCGCCGTCAATGTGTTATGAGAAACAACCAGAGCTTATTCTGTACTCTAGATTTAAACATAAAATGTAAGATAAAAGAAGTTGGTATTATGTCAATTTTTAAAAGTGAATGGCATTTGTAGTTAAAACATGAAGTTAATGAAAACATGTTTCTTGAATGATTGAAATCAAGTGCTAGTCTTGTGTATTTTGAACTTGATACACATCAACATAGTAATAGCATAGAGTTATACAAATAACAATACAAATACAGTGAAACCTCTCTAAAACGGACAGCCGTGGGGAATCAATAGTTGTCCGCTATAGAGAGGTGTCCGCCTTAGAGAGGTTTTGATATTTTCTTACGTAAATTAGTAAAGGTAATATGCAATTAGTAACAATATTTTTGGATGAATCATGTATTCACGAATATTACCAAAATGTTACTGTACCTGTGTTGTCCTCTGCTGTCCAATACTCTATGTTCGAGGCACAAGATGGAAATAAAATGTTATAGTTCTCTGCACTTTACACTTACATTTTCAGCATGTCGCTTTAATTGGTGGGCTAATTGCAGTCCAGTAGTGTCTTTTTTGTGACAATATGCGTACCCGCGGGCAAAAACCTACCGAACTTGTCTTCTGCTTGGTTAGAGACTTCAGCAGGACAGTAAAATAACGTGTTATTCCAAACGGCGGGCAACTGTCAATCACTTTTGTGTCTAAAACAGCTTGGGTGGGAGTGGAATGCAAGCAAAGGACATGAGAGTGTTGTTAAACAGAGATTCTTCATCTGGATTGCTGAGTAGACAGTTGAGGAGACAAAATGTCACAATGCTATCTTGGTGACACATGTATGAATTACTAAAAATCTATTTTTACAATATTTTTCAACTTATTTATAGAGAAAGTGTCCTAATACGGAGGTAAATAATACCTAAAGAGGATAGAAAAGACTGTCCGTGTCCGTACTAGAGAGTGTTCGCTTTAGAGTTTGCCAATATGTTTTATCCTATTACAGTGTTTGGGGATTACAAAATATGTCCGTTACGGGAGGTGTCCGCTTTATAGAGGTGTCCGTTAGTAGAGGTTTCACTGTATTAAGTTACAAGATAAAAAACTCTTCTCACAGAGAGCTGGAGAGAGAGAGAGAGAGAGAGAGAGAGAGAGAGAGAGTTCCAGTTGAATAATCTTAGACGATATTTTACATTACCGGTAATTTTCAAGTTCAATACTTTATCAGGAATCCTTCAAGGATCTAATCTAGGTCCCCCGTTGTTTCTTCTTGTTATTAATGATATTCTTCTGTGTATTAAACATTCTCGAGTTCTTCATTTTGCCGACAATCTCAAAATATACTCCAAAGTAAGTCCAATTGATGACGACGTGAAACTTTAACAGGCTGTACAGAGTTCAAATATGGTGTGATAAGAATAAATTAATCCTGATTATGTCCAAATGTAAATCTGTATCTTTCACGAGGAAAGAAAATTCAATTTACCTATACAATAAGTGGCACTTTGTTGTCTACACCAAATACTATCAAAGATCTAGGAGTTATATTTGATGGCAAATTCATCTTTGTTCAACACGTTGACGCAATAACGAGTAGTGCATAGTGAAACTTAGGTTTAATTTATAGGATAGAGCAGGATTTCTACAAAGAATCAACATTTGTAAGGTTATATTTTTCGTATGTGAGGCCAAAATTGTACTGTTTGGACACTAAATGTCACTATATACTCTGACGCAATAGAAAATATACAGTCTAAATTTTAAAAAAAAATGTTTGCATACAAGAAAATCGGTTTCTATTCTACCCAAAGCATATTCCTATGAAGACTTAGTACCGGTAACGAATTTTAATTTTCGAACATTAGAGAAAAGGAGTTGGGTGTTTGATCTGTTGTTCTTACTTAAATTATTAAACTATTCTGGCTGTCCAGAATTAGTTTCAGAAGTACTATTACGTGCCCCAATAGGTAAAACTCAAACATCAAACACTGAAACATTCTATTGTAGAAAACAAGAACTACATATTACATACGTCTTCTCTTTGGAGAATGCTTCATATAACGAAATGATTTGACTCATGTAGTAGATGTATTTAGCATGTCTGAAAACAAGTTCAAAACAATTGTCTGGCAATAACTTTTGCATAATTAAATGACGTATATTTGTGTATGTATGATACTGTATGTTAGATGATTATGTACACAATACTATAACTGGGCATTAAGCCTGTTGTGTTGTCCTTATGAAATAAATAAATTTTACTCAGCCGTGGGCTGATTATTATAAAAATATCTGAATTAATATTATTTTTAAAAAAAAATCATTTACCAACACAATTTGAATTCCTTGATTGTCGTCCCGGCGTCCGGGGCAATTGCCCTGGTCGCTCCCGCCCACGCGATGGTCCTGTATATATATATATATATATATATATATATATAGCCAATTCTGTTTAGATGAGATTGCAGGATTTGAGGAACATGAAGATGAACTTGAAGACCTTCCCTGTCCCACTGAATTTCGGGCTTGAACATTATTAGGCATTTATATGGTCAGTTTCAGAGAAGTAAGCAGACGCGTTTCGGTGTACCGTTTCTCCTACGTCGTCACAAACATAAATTAGCGCTGTACTACATGAAGAATAGTTCATCATTCTTCTGGAAATGAGTTCACAAGTTATATATGATTCAATTCCACAACAACAACAACAACAACAACAAACAAAAAGCTTTAGTGCGGGCCAAAGGTGGTCAAACGCAGTATTACTCAAATAAATATTTTTTTTAAAGTATATATATATTATTTTATCAAATGAACTGATATCAGGGCCATAAGTGCTATTTTATCCTATTTAAATTTGGGCCTCAAAAAAAGACCCCTCGGCGTATATACTGTATGGTGAAGTATAAGCATATATTTTCATAAATGGTCATTGTATATACCATAAAAACTGTTGTGTTTCTCACTAAACTTACATTATCACACGTAAAACTCTGGCAAAATTGTTAGAATTTCATCGTTCTATGTTTGCTTTTTTTTATACGATGCTGCATTGAGCTGCACAAAAGAAAACTATGATTGTATACTTGACATACGGTTCAATTTCTACAGTTATTTGTATATCTCAAATATGTCGAAGCTGCCGTAGTTCTCTTGTAATAATGCGGGAAAGCTGGCTCCGATTTTCTGTGAAAGTAGAAAGGCTTTTGGATCTTATAATGTACTGTATGTCCATGTCTCAAAAAGCACCTATGTAAAAGAAAAGAAGCAAAAATCCAAATTGCTTATATATTTTTTTAATTTGCAGCAAGTGTTAATAATATCTATAATAAGAAAAATCAACTTGAGTTGCCTTTCATGGTTCACGGTAGACGAATTGGTACGTCTATATTCGTATTTCATGAATAAGTGCTTGTCTGTAACAGGTATATTATATTCTTTAGCCTGTGGAATTGGCTTTCGGCAATTCTCCAAAGCAAATTTATAATAATAGCTTATCCGTGAAGAGAAATAACTTTTCAGCAGTTTTAACTAATTATGTTGAACTTAACTGAAATATATATTTTTTGCAATTGTTCATTTCTCTAATTAAGATACGTGTTCTTCTGAATGGGCTAACTTTCTGAAAAACGAAGCTCTTAATTCACGGGGGGATTTAATTTTCTCTTAATTGGCAATCTATGTTGCAGGTTGTGCTTCTTTCTATAATAGAAGTTTTAATCTTGGGCAATTTTAACTTTGAATTAACCTTCTTAAGCTTTCTCTTAATAGGCAAAGTGAAAGCATTCGTCTGTAAGCACTGACAAAGAACTCCATGATATTCTAAAAGACCTCTACTCGAATATTCTTAATTAAGACAACGCCATTTTGTAAAAGTAATTATGTGTTCCAGGTTCTTTGATACACTGGAAGGATTTGGCACTATTTACTGATTAAGAAAAAAATCTTATTGTACAAAAATGTGGAGATTCTATTTGCTGTTGAATAATTAGTGAAATATGATTTGAGGCTATTATGTGTTAATAACAGGGTAAGCCCTAATTCTTCAGTAATTTGAAAATTCAGTAATAATAATAATAATAATAATAATAATAATAATAATAATAATAATAATAATAATAATAATAATAATAATAATAATAATAAGAAGAAGAAGAAGAAGAAGAAGAAGAAAGAAGAAGAAGAAGAAGAACGCAACAAATCAAAAGTTGGCGGAAACTCAGTTTTTTTTTTCTATATTAAAAGAAGAAAGCGCTGCGACTGCATGTTTCCTTCGCTACTACACTGAGAAAAAATTGTAGGTGGCGTAATTAAAAATATAGGTTACATGAGTAATTCCTGTAGTTTTTGGACTTAACGTACAGCAGACGTATAACTGAAAACGCATGTTTTATAATACTTTCTGTATAAGTGTTCCATCTATACGTACTTTCCGTATGAAACAAAGTAGGCGGTCTGGATCTCACATACAAATTGACGTATATAACATATAGCTGACGAAGGTAACATAAGTATATGCATGTGATATACGAAAAACTGTTAGATGTCAGACATTCTGTAACGGCATGATGTAACATCTAAGGGCAGTGCCTATGTAGCATACGGACTACATGCTCCGTACTGATTTCTATAGTAAGCAAAAGGATACCGTATATTTGTACAGCGGGGGACACTTCTAAAGGGTACACCTTAGCCGTAAATCTCCATATGGCTGTACCATTTAGAAGTGTCCCCCGCTGTACAATATACCGCTGTCCGGAGAACGGATTTTTCTCTGTGTAGCAGCAGGGAGGCAATTCTGCCGTGTTACAGGTGGAGATTTCTTCCATTTATTATATATTATCTTCTTCTTTGTTAACCACCAAAGTTGCACTGAAAAAAATCCGTTCTCCGGACAGCGGTATACTGTACAAATGTACGGAATCCTCTTGCTTACTACAGAAATCAGTACGGAGCATACATTATCCGTATGCTACATAAGCACTACCTTAGATGTTACATCATGCCGTTGCAGGATGTCTGGCATCTAAGAGTTTTCCTTATATTACATACAGATATGTACGTATATTACTTTCGTCAGCTATATGTTATATAGTACGTTCATTTGTATGTGAGATCCTAAGGGCCTATATTGTTTCATACGGAAAGTACGTACGGTCTATAGATGGAACAGTTGTACAGAAAGTATAAAACATGCGTTTTCAGTTATACGTTTGCTGTACGTTAAGTCCAAGAGGGACGTGCTAGAGGGTGTGGTGGCAGGAAGGAGAGGGAGGGTGCGAAGGAGACTATAATTAATGGACGATATCAAAACAGAAAAATCGTTCGTGAAAACGAAAAGGTTAGCGGAAGACAGTGGAGCATAGAAGCTTGTCAGTTGTAATTACTCCTTCCTGTAATTAGCCTTAGTATATCACAAGATGCTTCTCTTCAGTTTTGGTGTCAGTTTGTGACATTTGTAGCCAGAAAATGACCTGTCAGCATCAATAAATGTTACTAGACAATATTTACAGAGAGGAGCATGTTTAGAACCTATATTTTCTGGCAAGTTGAAATTTAATATTCTTGAAAATGGCTTCAGTTGTTTTGTAGTCGGAGTTTCTGACAATAACATCCGTCCATTTCTTTTCCACAGAGCGCCTGAATTTACCAGGAACTGTCTGAAGCTCGTTCTGAACTTCATCAACTAGAGATGAGCATTCACTGAGCAGTATTCTTCGCGTTTCTTGTTTCTAAATTGATGTTGACACGATATTACAATGCCTTTATTATTATCAGATTTCTCTTAACGTCTTGGTAACTGTAAGCGTCTTTGTTTTGCTGATCGGTTGCTTTCTCCATAAGCCAGGCATTCTTCCATCCTCGCATGCAAAAAGTCGTTCTGTTGTATAGACATGTAAATACATTGAACATACATTTAAAACTGGACTCATTCCATGCTACAAGCCAGGAATGCAAATAAGCAACAAAATTTTACTCGCCCAAGAAGAAAGCTACTAGCCGACATCCTATAATAGAAATAATTTACTTACCTTCGATATGATATTAAATCAGGGCGCGAAATTTCGAAGTCAGACGCACTCGCCAATCCAAAAATGATAGTCGCCACTATCTCTCACGTACAAATTATAAAAGCCCCCCCCCCTCCTCCTGGTCTTTGGTTTGACAAAGAAAAAAATTACATCAGGGCATAAGATTTCAAAAGTAGAAAATTAGATTCAGAATAATCAATTTTGAATTGTACAATTCATGTACCGGTACACGTTAAGAAAATCTAACCTTAAGACTTCACGTTTGTGTAACGCTCTCTCTCTGCACCGAAATATGTACCAGTTGTCGATTGTAGTTTTCGGAACAAAGTCCTTAAGTGAAGGGCCATTGATGGACATTGTCAGCAAATCATCCAGTGTGTCAGTCTTCAGTGAATTTCTGTAGGCAGTCTTAACTCTGTTGAGACTGCTTGAAGCAGTACTCACAGATAAAACTGCAGAAAGTGTGACAATTGCAAGCAAATTTGGGAATCTCGTAATGAAGTTTTCGATTGAAGGTGAGAAAGGAGGGGCAAATTACAACGTTGTGAAGACATTACATTCTGTGTTTTCTCTTACTCAGTGACAATTATTTTCGTGTGAAACGGAAATTGCGCAGCCCTGTAAGTTTAGGCAGATACAATTACTACTGAACATTGGTCGCCAGCTCGAAATTTCTAGTCTCCAATGGCGAGCTGGCGACCGGGAATTTTGTGCCCTGTATTAAATATTCATCCGCATGGATGAACCACTCGCCCCGGCGAGTGGGCGAATGGTTATTTGCATCCCTGCTATCAGTCGTTCTTTCACAAAAAATGTTCCGGGAGGCACAGTTAGTGGAGTGCACTGCTGGAGTGCACTGCTGGTACTATTCTATGTATTGTTATGTTATAGACGTATTATTATCGGTCTCCTTCGGGGGGCACAGAAACACTGCCTGCTATAAGCATACATCTGAAATGAAAACTTACAGAATATGCTCTTAAGCACTAATACATGATTTAACTTTTGAAATATGCATTTATATGCATTATAAAACTTCAAATTTGAGCTGTATTATTGTTGTTAGAAACCCCTACCAAATTTATCAGAGATCCATATAAGCAAACAAAATATGCATTTGCATAAAAATCGATATCTAATTATAACAATTTCACAACGGGTTATGACCATACGGTATTTGTCAGGAATTCAATTGAATTTTACAGTATTACAAACGTTATTCGCTTTCCATGTAGCTATTATATTAGGATGTATTAGGATGTAAGTTAAACAGCTTTTCCTTCTATTATAGATTTTTTTTCACTTTTTCAGCCGCTTTGCTTTGCCATCGCTTGATAAAGTATGTCTAGCTATTTAATTTACGTAACGTTATTAGTTCTGTTCCACTTTTCGGTCTCTGTTTTCGTGACAATGTCAAAATGCTAGGAAGCATAATGCCATTAGCAGGAAAAAAAATCTCTACACACACACACTTGATGCTTTAGTTTTCTAAATTTAGTGGCTATGTCAAGTAGGTGGAGACAGCTGTTGCTACGTTGAAAAAAAAAAAAATTGCAATTCTAAAAGAAACTTTTTTAATACCCTTTTTAAAGTAGAAAAAAATAACTAATTACACGAGAGGGAAGTAAAACTAACAATTAACAAGGCAGCAAATTCTATGTAATTGGGTTATTGAAGAGGTTGATGCACTTCTGTTCGTTTTTTGAATCTTCACTTTATAATAAGGTAGACAATTAAATTGTGGCTTGTTAAAGAAGGAACAAGTGGTTGTGCACTGGAAATATGGAACAGACATGTAATTAGTATTATTTTTCGTTTCTTTAAAGAAAAAGATGTTTTATATCACTTCATTTTCTTGTCCGAGTGTGCTGTTTTATGCGGGGGAGGAGTTATGGCAAATTTACATAATTTAGGTGACAGAGACACCCACATTCGATAGCTCAATTAGCCTCGACATGAATAAATGAAGGCGAGTTCGTACGGGCACAAGGAACTCAAATATTATAATTAATCATTATCTTTAAGAGGCCTAATCACTGCAAAATTAAAATGCCGCTAAGTTTATAATAATTATGTGATATCTTCAAATAGATAAAAGATAATAGAAATGTGGAACAGACCGCGCTAGACAATATTATTTTGCATGAGGTACCGTTATCACGAGTCACCTAATAGCTTTCCGTTTGCAGCCATTTATAAACGCGAAAATAAATGCCAATTTTCTAAATGGTTGGAAATCGAAAGCAGATAAGTGAGTCGTGATAACGGCATCTTATGTAAAATAATATTGTCTAGCGAGCTCTTGTTCCACTTTTCGAATATCTTTTATCTATTTGAAGATATCACATAATTACTATAAAGTTAGGGGTATTTTAATTTCGCCGTGATGGAGCCTCGTAAGTCAGCTTATGTTAGCAACCCTTGGTTTTAAATGATTTCAGAAGATCTTCCCGGAAGGAATTTCCTCTATACTGAGGTTTGAAGGAGTACTGCAAAAATACTATTAAATTCACATTGATAATGATCACAATATGTCTCAGGGGAATTTCGAAACTTCGAAGGAAAGGAAAGCCCATCTTATAGGACTTTCACTAGTCCTATTTGTTGATAGCAAGCAAGAATTCGAGTTCGAGAATGCACTAGTTTCAATGAGGCTTACATAAGCTCACACTCACATTCGCTAGAGCTCGGGCTCACCACTCTCAATCAAAGATGGCGTGAACCTATGAAAACTTGACCCACTGGCCCACTGATCCACCACCCATTGTGACAGACGACCCACCGTGACCCACTCTGACCACGACTTACTATACCCACCACCCACTGTGACCCACTCTGATCCACTACCAACCAAAACCCATCGTCATCAACTCTGACCCATGATCTACGCCCTCCTGTCCACTGACTAAAGAGTTTACACTTGTAATAAAACAAGGCTGTGAAATTATCACTAACCGGAGTTTGAATTTCTACTGCCAGTCGCTCAAGAACCGTGGTGTTGGGTCACAGCGGGTCACGCTCTGTTCACCCACGACCCACTGACCCACTCACAAATCTTGACCCACGATTCACTGAACTACTTCATCTCTGATCTCAATAAGATTAATGATAACAAGATCAAGCTAGCCTAAGTTTCATTGATGATAACTAGCCTGAGCTCGAGCAAGTGCGAATCTGAGCTCGCGTGAACTTAATTGAGGTCAGTGGCCATGAATAGGGGTCCTTTGAGAATAGTGAGCCTCGATTGTAAAATGACCATCTCTGGTTGGGATACTACAGTGGTTGGGTGACCAGTTTCTATTTCCTGTATTTGCCCTTTGAAGTATATGCAAAACTTAAATTGTAGAAGCTATAATTAAGTAATGGACAGGCAAACAATTCTAGTTTTGCGTCCCATGATTATCCTTTGTAGGTTAGATGACACGGATGATTAATGAAAATGAACAATTATGAATTAATTTGGTGGAATGAGAAAGTGGGAGAAAGGGAGTATCCCGAGGAATCCCACGGACACGATACTGTTCACCACAAAATCACATGACCTGGGAACGAAACAGGGACCTCTTTCACCAGAGATCAGCGCTCTACCACTGAGTCGTTGTGGACTACCTTCCCTAGATAAGAATAGAGAGAGAATTAGAATTACATGTATACGAGAGCTATGCTATTATTAGACAGATGTTCATTTGCATAAGTCAATCAATATTGTTCGGATCTCAAGCACTAATTTTTATAGTCTCAAAAAGCCAGATTCTTGACGAAGTCATCTAGATGCAGCGATTCCTATTGAGGAATCCAACGTTTTAAAAATTTTTCGTAAACCTTATCTCTATTTCCTAAACTTTCTGACAAAACTTTTGATAAAACATGTTTCAATGACGGTTAATTTATGGTTTTTAGTAGCCGAAGAGGTAAATGAAAACCTGCAATGACGAGCTTTCATGACGGGAAAATTTTTGTGCACGAGCTTTCACGTCAAAAATGGCCTGAAACAAGATGCGTTGTCGCCATTATTATTTAACTTCGTTCTGGAATACGCTTTAAGGAAAATCAAAGATAGCAACCAGGGCCTACAATTGAACGGTATTCACCAGGTTATGGCATATGCTGATGGTGTAAATTTAGTACGTGAAAATAGGAGAACAATAGAAAGAAAAGCAGAGATCTTATTAAACGCTTGCAGGGACATGAGTTTAGAAGTAAATGCAAAGAAAACTAAATACGTTGAAGTGCGTCGAGACCGTAATACGGTAAATTATGAATGTGTTGTAAATAATACTTTTGATAAAGTGGATACTTTCAAATATTTAGGATCAATATTAACAGAGGAAAATCATATTCACGAAGAAATTAAATGTCGACTACAAGCAGGGAATTCGTGTTACTGTTCGATTCAAAATCTGTTGTCGCGAATTCTATCAAGGAATTTGAAGCTTAAAATATATAAAACGATAATCATACCTGTTGTTCTGTATGGTTGCGAAACGTAGTCGCTTAATCTGAGGGAAGAACATAGACTGAAAGTATCTGAGAACAAGATCTTGAGACGAATATTCGAACCCAGGAGGAACGGGAATGGAGAATGGCGGAAACTTCATAACGAGGAACTACATTATTTATACGGTTTACCCAACATTGTTAGGGTCGTCAAGTCTAGGAGGCTTAGGTGGGCAGGCCATGTAGCTAGAATGAAAGAAAGTAGAAATGCTTTCAAAGTCTTGACTGAAAGATCAATCGGAAAACAACCATTAGGAAGACCTAGGCGCAGATGGGAGGACAATATTAAGATGGATCTCGCAGAGATTGGAATACAAATTAGAAACTGGATCCAATTGGCTAAGGATAGAAGTTAGTGGAGAGCTTTTGTGAACGCGGCATTGAACCTTCGGGTTTCATAGGCCATAGAGTTAGTTAGTTAGTTAGTTAGCAATGACGAGAAAAAATAACGTTTCTAGTAATTCTGTTTTGTTTTTTGTTTTTTTTAAAGAAAAGGAACTTAAAGCGTGCACATTACAAAAATAAAAGAATTTAAGCACTGTTAATCAAACACTGATTTGACAAATGATATTTCAACAGAGAATTGAGGAACTACAATGTGATGCATCAGAATATAACTATACATAAATATATTCTTATGTGTATTGCTATTCATTCTAAAATTCTACATTGTTTGTGTTTAAAGTGGGATAACTCAGGTTTCTAAATCGATCTGAACTCTATCGCGTTAAGAACTCGAAAACGTACAATTCAAATATAGTATATATATATATATATATATATATATATATGGTAATATTTGAGATCAAACGTTCAACATTTCAAATATGGAGTTCAATTTGCTATTTTATCTTTAATACAATAGACATGTAAGATAATTTATTTACCTAACTGGGGACACGGTGACTCAGTGGAAGAGCGATTGCCCTTGGTGCCCTGGTTCGATCTCCGGCCAAGTAAGGTTGTAGTAGACAACATCTTGTACGTGGGTTTTCTCGGGGTACTCCCATTTCCTCCAACGTTCTCATTCCATCAATTCTTTCATCATTCACTTGCCTTAATCATCGTCTCCCTTAAACTAAAGGGCATAATCGTGGGACGTTCAACTTGGAGATTTCATTTCATTTTCATTTTTATTTATTTAACGTGCAGACACAACCTCGAAGTATATAACTGAAATACAATAATAACATAAAAGAAATGGGAGGGAAAAAGAAGAATGGGCAAAGAAGTGGGAGGATGCCGGGGAAGGTCTATGTTTAAATGCACCGTTTCAATATTAATCTGGTGGGACTGAGGAAGAACTCTAGAGAGTCAAAATAGCCGGCTGCGGGATTCGAGCCAGAGACTTTTCGAATGGCTTGTTTGTCATTCACCTCTCACTGATATATTCGCTTTTACGATAGGTATGTAGTTCAGACGCATGATAAACGGCTAAACTTTTTTTTAACGTCCATAGAGAAACAGTATTACTAGTTATTTTATTCTGAGTGAAACAGAATGTAATATTTTGTCTTTGTGGCAAAGTGCCCACAAAAAAAGAAAAAAAGAAGAGCGTGAAGCAAAGTGTGTCGTCGAAAATATAAGGAGATAAAAGTAATAGTTAAAACGTCTAGACCAGCGTAACTTTTATTATATATATATATATATATATATATATATATATATATATATATATATATATATATATATATATATATATATATATATATATTAAAATTGCTGTTTCACACAAGGACAACGTTTTAATCAAAGCCGTACTCCGAACCCAGCATATCGAATGCGAAACCCATTCATTAAGTCTAAAAAGGCAGGACGATTTTTTTTTTTTTTTTTTTTTTTTTTTGTAGGAAGAGTAGTATCAGAAGAATTTAAGAGCATGCAGGAAATAAGCAGCCTTGTTTCATAAGAAAATTGTTGCTATTTTTAAAGTGTTTAATTTATCAAAACTTCTTTATACTATATTTACTCTGTCCGTGCGTCTGTCCACCTGCCTGGGAAAAAATGCCATCAATTTTGGCCAGAACACTGGCGTCGTTAGCTTTTTAAATCTTGGGGGCGGGAAGTCGGATGAATCAAAATGAAAATCTTTTTTGCCGACAAAATTTATATATACAAAGTAGTATAGTTTCTTGAAATATATTTGACTAAAATCAGGGGGGACGCGTTCCCCCGATTCCCCCGCTAATGACGCCCATGGCCAGGATGTACAGGATCAAACGTTAGGAATCGAGTTCGTCGCTAGCAAAGATATTCAGACCGACAAAATGGTAGAAATCAACCATTTCCAATATTAACATTGATCGCTATGGAGTATAAACACCGGGTTCGATTCCCGGTGGGAGCATTCGGTCGAAAAAGTGTAAAACACTTTTTCAAGCTAGCCATCCTGAATGAGGTTTTCCTGGGTTTTCCTCATTCACACCAGGCAAATGCCGGGGTGATACCTTACTTATAAGTCCCAGGTCACTTCCTTCCTTTGCTTTCCTCGGATTTTGTGCTCGCCGAGGGACGTCATCCCTTAAAACGTGAAGGGCTAAATGCCCTTAGATGCCGAAAGCACAGAAATCTAAATCCTAAATCCTAATATTCTAGAGTATAAACAGTAATATACAGAGTATTGAAGTGTCTTTTTTTTCTGCAGTCAATCAAGCAAGAATACATTCTATCTCCACTCTAATCTCACTTCTGAAATCAGAAGTGACAGAAATTTAGTACCATTTTCCGGTTTCAATATGAATTAAGAAAGTATCACGCTACACCAAACTCTTTCACGTGGTGTACATGTGACACTGCTACTTGCGTTATCTACTATCCGTTTGTTCTTCGTTTTCCTCTTCTTCTTCATCAAAGACTTTTTTTTTCAGTTAGCTGGGGTTAGCATTTCGGATCGGTGTCCTCCATCTGTGTCTATCTTGTGTCATATCCACTGTGACATCACACTGCACCATACCCTACTTTACATAATCGTCCCACTTCTTCTTTGGCCAACCTTTCGCTCGTTTCCCGCTTAATTCTATAGCATCCACTTTTTAAACTAATAAGCTCTTCTTCTTATGTGCCTAAACCATCTTAGTCCACTTTTTGGTAGCTTTTGTACTACTGGTCTCTCACCTTTACTATTCCCCGGATCACTTCAGTCTTAATTCTGTTCTTCCACGTTACTCCACAGATTCACCGCAACATATTAATCTCTGCAATATTCAACTTCTGTTCCCCTTTCATCTTTGTCACCCAACATTCCGTTCCGTGTAATATGGCAGGTGTCATTACTGTTTTGTATATTTTTTTCCCTTAAGACGCATTGGTACCCTACACTGACACAATACTTCTACCACTTCTTTCAAGTTTGTTCAACCGCTGGTAATTCTACTGTTTACATCTTCTTCTATTCTTTCATTTTTCCTGCAGTATTGATCTCAAGTAATTCAATTTCCTCGTCATTACCACATCTTCTTCGTCAAGTTGTATTCTTGTATTTTCGATTACATTTTTCCTAAATATTTTATCTTGGTTTTACTAATTCTAAGCCTTTTGCCTTCCAATGCTACTCTCCAGGTATCTAATTTCTTTCGTAGTGCTGCCGTGATAACACACTAGCACAATGTCTTCCACAAATACCATATTCCAAGGTGCCAACTCTTGGATATTCTTTGTAAGTTCGTCCGTCACATGTGACTTAAAAAAATAATAAAAAAAACTATAAACTTCGTCGCAGTGACTGACAATACTTTAGACGAGATATTTATACAATCCTATTAAGCCTGGGTGCATATCAGTAGTCAAAAGAAGACAAACATGTTTTTAGTCAATATTGGTCAATTTGTCAGTTATCGCGTAACACATGCAATGACTGCGGTCAGACTGTGTATATGTGTGTGTATCATCCCTTATCTAGTGCATTCATTTCCCGGTAGATGATGTATGACTTAGTAACGTGCTTTTATAATGTGAGAAATAGCAGAAAACACAACGAGGAGATAAGACGAAATGATAAGAGAATGGGATAAGCAAGTGTCTGGAGTAGTCATGGATCCTCGAGTGCGTAGCATGTCTGCGTAAACGTTGGCAATGCCATCGATGCTCATTTTGCCTGTCATGGATCCACACCACGAGTGCGTAGTATGCCTGCGAAAACATTGGCAATGTTATCGATGCTCATTTTGCCTGTTATGGATCCACGCTACGAGTGCGTAGTATGTCTGCGAAAACATTGGCAGTGCTATCGATTCTCATTTTGCCTGTCATGGATCTACGCCACGAGTGCGTAGTATGCCTGCGAAAACATTGGCAATGTTATCCATGCTCTTTTTGCCTGTCATGGATCCACAAGTGTATAGTATGCCTACGAAAACAGTGACAATGGTATCAATGTTCTTTTTGCCTGTCGACGACAGATTTTTCTGTGCCTGCTCTTTTCCCTTTCCGACTTGTTTATTGAGAAGGGAGGATCAAATTGTGATTTTGTGATTCAATTGGCAAGGATTGTTGTAGTGGAAAAGTGTACTTGTTATTTCTGTTAAATGCAAGTATAAGCCAAGATTTAGTGGAAAAGCATACTCGTTATTTCTGTTAGCTATTAGCCAAGAATAGCATCGAGTCCATCATAAATAACGAATGCAGATAAGAAAGTTCATTATTCCTATGTTTATTTTCTAACGTTTATTTTCACTGATTTGAAGCGCTTGGAGGATAAAGGTGTTATGTTACATTTTTCGAAATGTTGCATTCTGGCTGTTCATGCACGTGTTATATGCTACTCATGCTACCTAACACATTATTTGGTGAGTCCTCGTCCTAGTGCAGATATTTAGAAACGATGAAGGTGGTATGTTAACGTGCAAAGTTGTGAAAGTCAATTTTCCCATCATAATCAATTTGTTACATACCACCTTTATTCTCCAAGCGCTTCATTTGTTAATTCACTAATGCTTATTTCCTTAACTTGATCAAGAATTGGACTGTTGTAGACAAAGTATCTCCATAAGCATCGATAGTATCTTTTAATCCTATCACGTACCAGTTCCCCACAACTCTTCAAACGCTTCCGGAGTCAATTGTCTAAACTTGTGCAGCTTCTCAGTTAAAGAATTAACTTTTCCTTTTTCTGTTTTTGTTTTTTCTTGTTTGTTGGTTTTTGTTTTCGTCACAAATTGGCTTCCCCTTCTTCTTCACTTACATACTACACTTGCTGTTGCTAATCCGTAGAACAACACAGTTTTGGACAATAAAACATATAGATATACCTTTTTAACTTCTTCTTCTCTTTTAAAATCAAGAACCATTATTCAATGACTTTCAAATATAACTTTAACATCTTAAACTTGAAAATATTTCGTTCTGGTCTTTGTTACCCCATCCTTTTTTTGGCAGTAGCAAGTGTTACCACGAGATAAGAAATGTTTCGACTCGTCTCGATTCTAGTCTCAGAAACGAGATAAGAAGAACCTCTATAAAATTGAGACGAGTCTCGTGGACAACAAGTTCACTAAAATCTTATATCTCAAGCACTGTTACGTGATCCATAGTATAAAACTATAAATTGATAAAGTGATTATACGAACACATTGAAGAGCATTTATGAAGGTTTAAAGATACACAGGTTATTGCACAACATTTGCTAAACTTTTGCTAAACAAATAGAAGGTAGAGCAATTATATATAGGAATTGATATTTCCCCACAACCAATTCTATTAGAAAACTTTTTGATATAAAATAGTATGATACAGATTTACTATACAAGCATAAAATTTACTAATGATTTAGAGTAAGTGGGTGTTCCAAAGACCAAGCAGTCTAGGAAAGGGTCCCCACAGAGTTTCACGCACACTAAGTGGGGTGGATTTTAGGAATTTTATGCTCCACGCAAGCAAAGAGATGTTAGAAAACCACTGAGCTCTAGGCAAGCTAAGTAGTTACCCCAAGTTGAAATCCCACAGAGCTCCAGGCAAGCTAGGTGGACAGGAGAACTTAGAGCTCCAGGCAAGCTAAGTGGGCAGGAGAACTTACAGCTCCAGGCAAGCTAGAAGGCTTGGGTTGGATTAGGAATTTTTCAAGGCTCCAGACAAGCTAAAAGAAGAGAGTTTGACCAGGCAAAGACTGATACCATGTGTGATGATCCTCTTGATTTTATAGCTGCTTTTGTGTAGCGGTGGCACTGGCATGCCTTCTCTATTACATGATTAGTGCTGACGTTGGTGTACTTATTGTCTGTCACTGAAGTAGATTGTAGTAGGGACGCACGTGATGCTGTTTACAAAGTACAATTGTCTGTTGATTGTTTGTAAATAGAACCGCATGCACGATATTACAATATACTTCAATAATAAATATAGTTTATATTACTCCTTTCGTGGAACCCTTGTCGCGTGTAAGGGTTATGATCACTTCTAGATGAAATTTTAAAAAATCAGGGTATACAATTTGTACATTTATTTACGAAACGAGACGAGATGAGAACAGTTTTTCAAGTACCAATAGGAGACGAGAAAGAATTCATAGAGATTTGAGACGAGACAATATGACTATTTCTCGTCTCATTGGCAATACTAGCAGTTGCAACAACTTTATTTTACATTTTATTTGACAAACTAGTGTGCATTGATATATTCTGAACGAAGGTTATTGTCTTTTAAAATGTATTGACTATAAAACACCTAACAGAAAGTGTTCTGTATCATAAACAAATTTACAATTTGCCATCTAATCCATTATCTCATCACATCCTATACTAAACAGTCAGTGTTTTGTTGTGCCATGACTAATGGTGTGGGTCTACCTTAATACCTAGGTAATGGCACACAAAATAAAAGTTGTAAAGGATCTATATATTAAAATGCTAGGTTTATATGTTTATCTACAAAAAAAAGTTTATATGTTTGTCTTCAATTCTTTCGACAGTGACATCTCGAAAAACACAAGTGCTAGAAACGTGCTGTTTTCACTGGTCGGTTCCAAATTCTGTGTAGATTGTACAGTTCCAATTGAATATTTAAAAAACGAGGCCGTTATTTCTTTATTACATTTTATTAGGGGTACACTGGAAGTGTTGAAATTTTTAAAAAGTAAACCATCATATCCTATTCATTCCAACACAACATAGTTGTATATAGGGGTTGCATATCTCTCAGTCGATTGTTTCATGGCCAAATGATAATGAAAAACAAAGGATAACCATTTCTCCAGGCTAAGATGAATCTGTATCGTTGGGAAATGAAATGAAACCTTAAGTCTTACGTCTCACGGTTATTTCTGCTAGGCTAAAGGAGACGGTGGGGATGAGAAATGAATGAAATGGTGGAATGAAGAAAGTGGGAGGAAAGGGGAGAACCGCAAGGAAACCCACGTACACTGTGTATGTCCACCATAAAGTTCACTTGACGCGAGCTGGAATCGAACCAAGGACCCCATGCACCAGAGGTGAACGCTCTACCACTGAGCCATCGCGACCCCCTCTATTGTGTGGAGTGTTTTATCCAATAAACACCATACATTACTGACATTATAATTAATTGTGTATGTAATGTATTTGCTCATTACATACTGCATGCAAAAAGAAAGAAAAAACTGATCATACTGAATTAGAAACTCCAACCGGAAGTAGGCTTAATCTTGGAAATGGTGCGAGATATTGAAAAAATAATCGAAAAAATCTCTCCTTCATAGTACCCCTTGCCGATCTTTTCTTTCTTTCTTTCTTTTTCTTTTTCTTTCTTTTTCTTTCTTTTTTCTTTTTTTTTATCAAGACGTCTTTCACTTGTGTCTGCAAAGGGACATGTATAGATGTTGTGAGGAATGACAAGGAGATTCATGCTTATATGTGAATGGTGCGCTGTGTAGAGGCACAGGTTCAGCTAGTAGGAAATAAAAGACTATTACGAACAGTAACGTATTCCTAATATGTTAACATGACAATCAAAACATTCGTACGGGAAAAATGTGCTGTGTTCTACGTTGAAGGACAATTTGCTGGAACATTTTTCTCCCCTTGGTGTATTTCTTTATTACAATCACCAAATAAAAATAATAATAATAAAAAACTACGATATACATGAAGTCATAGTTTCAAGCAACTATTTGTTCGGCGTGAGAGACCCGGTAGGAGCAGGAGCTCATATGATTTGGATTCTGCGTTAAGCTGTAGGTGTATACATAATATAGCCTCGGTCCTGAACAGAATGCTAAACTCTAAATCAATCTAGAACTATTTGTTTAAAGTCAGTTTAAAGTACTTGTTCAGATTTTTTTTGATGCAACCTTGTTCTTAATCTATACCGGTTAGCTTCTTACCATTCTTTCCGGCACATCCCATGATTATCTTTTTTAATTTTTTGTTTCGGAGGGTAATTTTAGTACTAGGGTTATATGAGAAGTAAACCTATAATTTCACGTAGGATCTGAATTATGCATACTTCCACCGAGAATCGAGCACGTTTTTTTTTTTACCACAAAGGTAGAAACACTCATTTTTACATGTTGTTGGTCTTCTTTTTTTCTTTCTTTTTTTTTAAAAAAAAATTGTATCGATTTTGTTGACATCAATGCAATTCGGTGGTTGCGTAAAGAAAACAAGTTGCAACTGTCATAATTAAAATTTTTATTCAAAATATTTATCTCGCTCTTAGGACCAACACACTCAACCTTTCCAATTGATCCTGTGTCAAACCTCGTTCGACATGACTATTTTCATGTTCTTCTCCGATTAGGTCGGAAGATGTCCGACATTTTTTGATGTAAATGTTTGCCCAATTCGCTGTCGGAGTCTGTCCGACGCATTTCCTCACCCATTTATATTCTAGTCAACAAATAAAGTTTTCTTTCTCTGCGTGTCATGTTAACCCTTTAACTGGCACAGTTTTCTGGAAATGTATACTCTCAGGTGGCAGACGTAGTACTACGTCGTAGCCACAAGAACTGTAGAACTAGAAACAATGATGTATGTTTCACATAAACAACAATAGCACACACACACACACACACACAAAAAGTCTCAAAGACGTCTCCGCTTCACCAAGACGTTCGCTACTGTTTTGAATTGCAGTTTCATTTTCTTTTATTACAGCAGCAGCAAATGTTCTTCTTACGAGCAACAATGTACCATTTGATATTGCAAAACCCAATATCATTTACACATTATAGGCATTCAGAGCCATCTATTCATTTGTTTCCGATTTAAATGTAAGAAGAAAAGTTTTCAAGAGAGACCTTCGTCATTGCTACTGAACATTAGTGACTTTTTAGTCAAGACGTAGTACTACGTCGTAGCCATTTCCACTGCACATATGCCTTGATGTAGTAATACGTCATAACCAGTTAAGGGTTAAAAGAGCCGAGCGGTAATATCTGGAAAAGGCCTATCTCAGTCTTGAATGCTCTTTCAAAGCGTAGGTGGAAAAGTTAACAATTAAAGAAAAAGTGAATAATAATTATAGTTCAAGAACATGACAGTCTCTACAGAGTTTCCTTTCTGCAAAGAATAATGTAATTACAGTGAAACCTGCCCATGTGGCCAACTATGAACAAGTGGCGGAACTGTAATGTTAGCACTTGTAGAGCACTAATTAATTATTGTATTAGTTTGTATTTTAAAAAAAGATATGTGTACAATATAAAAAAGATACAAAAAATTGGTCAAGTGCTATATATGTAGTATTGGACTTCATGGTTCAGAGATTTGGACATTACGGAAGTTAGAGAAGAAATATTTAGAGGGCTTCGAAATGTGATGTTGGAGGAAGATGGAGAAGATAAAATGGACAGAGTGAGTAACAAGCGAAGATGTTCTAAACAGATAGGAGAGAAGAGGATGCTTTTAGCTACCATCCTTCGTAGAAAGGCCAATTGGATTGGACACATCTTGTGAAGAAATTGTCTTCTTCATACCACCATAGAAGGAAAGATGGAAGGAAAGCGAGGAATAGGAAGAAGAAGAACATAAGTGATGGATAATTTGAAAAATAGAAGAAAATATTGGGAGTTGAAAGAGGAAGCTGAGGATCGAGAAACATGGAAGAAACATTTCCAGGTCCAAACTGAAAATTAAGAAAGAAAGAAAAAAAGCTCATTAGTCCCAAGACCTGCTGACGCCGTATGTAATAAATACGAATATTAGTTTGTCATTCGCCCATTATGTTCTAATGTTATACTTTCATCATGCAATTAGCTACAAAACTGTGCGACACATTCTTTATTATTTTCTTCCTACCATATATGACAGTAGATCCAGATAAGATCGTCAGTTTTTAGGAAATACTCGAAACATCCAATCTATTTTATTTCTCTTACAGTACCGAAACACCAAAAGTTATTCCCTTGTGCATTTGGTATCCTGTGATCTTTCATTTTCGTTTTAACACTTTCCAGTATAAATCCAATCGTTATATCTAACCTAACCTATGTGTTGCAAATTTTTTTTTTTTGTTTGCAAGCCCCCTCCCCGTAATCAAGATAGAAATGGATTCAAACACATGACGAACATAAAAGTTACCCATATCTTTTTTAAAAAAGTCCATCTAAATTAGGGATGGGCATATCCGGAAATCACATTTTCCGTTTTTCCGGAAAATTTTCTGTCTTCCGCTTTTCCGGAAAATTTTCCGTGTTCCGTTTTCCGGAAAATTTTCCGTCTTACGTTTTTCCGAAAAATTTTCCGTCTTCCGCTTTTCCGGAGAATTTTCCGTCTTCCGTTTTTCCGGAAAAATTTCCGTCTTCCGTTTTGAATTTTCCGGTTTCCGGAAAAAAGTATTTTCCGTTTTCCTTTTTTCCGGGAAATATGGCCATCCCTAATCTAGATTAAGCTAGTTGATATTTTGCTATATAGAATATGAATGGAAAGCCATAGTGACACTCCCCAACAATATACATACAGGTATTAAAGAGCTGCACCACGTGCTGTATTTTTCAAAAAGTTACTTTCAATGGACAAGTTTCCCTCTTTTTTCCTTGGAAATATTGAACGCTCGAAACATTCAATAGTAAAAGAAGTTCTAACAGAGACACCACATAATGTCCATCATACGGAGATAAATTTAACATTAGTAGCACAGAAATAAGGTTGCTTCAATTCGACCAAGTTTCATGTTAGACACGTGGTCAATTTACAAAGTATATAATATACTACATCTTATGGTAAGATACAGATTCCATGAGAGTTGTGTCAAGTTACGTAGATGGCAACTTAGAGAGATGGCAAAGTTCAGAGGATTCATTGTATTTAAGTCACTAACAACATTGTATCACGGTTATGACAGATGAAACACAATCGGCGTACAGTTAAGCATTTGATATTCCAAAGATAAATATGGTAATTCTACCTAACAGCATCCGTAGGTCAGGAATTTTAATAACGAGCATATGTCTAACAGGCCGAGGTGATCTTTCTGCAAAATGTAATTAATGAAATATACTTTGAAACGTGTTGTCGACGGCAGTGTATCATTTCCATCGTTAACCTCTTTCTTCGAGGTCACAACAGAAAAGTCTGAAAAGGATGCGCCGCTTTACCTTCTCTTATTTTTGTTGTTTTTATTTTGTGGTCTTTTGACAAATTGGTCTCCTATGGTCTAATTAAAGTCATTCAGAAGCCACAACAACAACAACTTCTTGCGTCATCATTATGAAGTGTCTGTGGAAGATTAGAAGAGAGAAAGAGAAGATAATTTCCACGGAGACGGCAATGTGGAGGAATGTTTGCAGAATTCTTTTCTACTGAAAAAGCTAATAATAATAATAATAATAATAATAATAATAATAATAATAATAATAATAATAATAATAATAATAATAATAATAATAATAATAATAATAATAATAATAATATATTGAATACCATTGAATATAATAAAGTAGTGTTTTTATGGCTTTCCTTCATACTAGAAGCCAATACGTAGGCTTTAAAAGGAAAACTAGTTGCAATGCCCACACTTACGCGCTCCCATTCATTGAAAATGCTTGTCTTGTTCCTAAGTTCAACACACTTGTTTAATCTTTAGGTCCGACATAATGATTTTCCTTGTTACGCTCCCATATCGGAAGACGCTCGACACTTTTTCTGGAGATTATTCGCCTGCTTTACTGTCGGAGGCTGTCCGATGCATTTCCTCGTGTAGTACGGACTCTAGCAATATACATGGTGTAGATTCTACTCTTTTCTGTTTCTCGGCTGGCCATGTATTTTGATGTGAGTAAGATGGGTGAAGAGAAACCATTTGATACCGTGAGACATGTAACAGATAATCTGTACCTCACTCTGGAGATTGATTCAAGAAATATCAAACTCGAAATATATATCATTAATATTTCTGGCTTCCATTGCCTATTGCAACATTGTGAGTTAAAACTAGACTTAAAACAAGCAATAAATGTTAGAGTGAATAACATGGTATATATATTAAACTAACATTTGGAGTTTCGCTCCGGACCATTCTTGGGTACATGGAAAATTATTAATAATGTAGTTATTACAACTTAACGTTTTCTAATGGTGTAAACAATATTTATATTTATTGTAATTAGTCTTTGGAAAGTTGTAATGCAGAATGAAGAAGTTTAGTACAGGACTGAAAACAAGAACAGCAACTTGCAACTGTTATAAACCATCTCAACCAATCTTCGTACAGTTCCATATGCTAAACCTTTTTCTTTGTTTAACTTTTATTTAGATGTAGTAATAAAGTATTTAGATAATAGTAATAAATATTTGATATTGTTTGTTACGTGATATTTAATTTATATATGATATGGAAAGAAAGTATATTTTCAATGATATTTTGTCTTCTTTGCAGAGATGCACGGACTACGAAGTTTCCCAAGTCCCCACGTTTGCCAGAACGGAACCACCAGACAGTCAGGTAAGTGACGTGTACTATCTTCACCATGTTCAAAATTTAACTTATGAAGAAGCTTAGTTTTTCAAAATTGTTTATATATTTATCCCGTCTGTTCGTCCGGGAGAAGAAAAATGTGTCTCAGTCCGGAAGAAAAATCTGAAGACCTATTTGATGGATTATCATTAAGGGTCTTCACTACAGCGAAATTAAACTACCGCTAATATTAGAGTTTTTCTGTAATATCTTCAAAACAAATAAAAATATTCGAAAAGCAGAAACGTAGTGAACTAGACAATACGATTTTGCATGTGATAACCTTTATCACAATTCACCTATCTGCTTTTGGTATGCCGCTATTTATAGAACCTGCAAAAAAAAAAAAAAAAAAGCTAAATCTATATACAGTTGCAAATCGAAAGCAGATAGATAAGTTGTGATAACGGTATCACATACAAAATCGTATTGTCTAGTTCACTACGTTTCTGCTTTTCGAATATTTTTATTTGTCTTGAAGATATTACAGAAAAACTCTAAAATTAGCGGTAGTTTAATTTCATTGTAGTGAAGACCTTTAGAGGATCAAAAATTAGGAATCGAGTTTGTTCATGGAAGTGAAATTCAAACCGAAAGTGGTAAAAATCAATCCTTTCCGGTTTTAATGTTGATCTCTATAGAGGAAGAAGGATAATAGATACCGAGAAATGGTTTCCTGCGTTTCAAGAATATTTTAAATCCATCCTTAACTCTCCACTAAACTGAAAGTTATAGAACGCCACTATAACTTCCGGTTTCGATGCTGGTACGTGAAACAAACTATAAGCGATAGAGAACATTTCTGAATCGATTTAGCATTCTAACATAAGAACAGATACGTTCTTTCTTGACCTATATTCAAACCGAAATTGGCAGAATTCAGCCACTTCCGGTTTTAACGTTAATCGCTATAGAATAAATTCGAATCCAATAAGCGTCCCTAGAATATACTCCATCCTTATTTTAATCTCTCTACCACTTCCGGTTTCAATGTAAATTCAGATATTATGACGCATTACAAACGCATTACAACTCCTTCACGTAATGTACACATACCACTGCCAATGTTTCTTCCAGACATGATTTTTAACGGGGTGGGGTACTGCCCCCCGGATCTCTTATAGTGCCCTCGGGGAAAACTAAAATAATACGTCTATAATATAATAATAAATAGAATGGTACCGTGTGAAAATAATATGTGCTCCTCCGAATGCTGAGTGTGCTCCCGGAACATTTTTTTTTTTTTTCTGAAAGAAACTGGTCACTGCTACTAATTTTTATTTAAAATTTGCCTTTCTACTCCACATTTATTCATGTGTACAGGCCCTGTCTCTTTTAATACTCTATAACAGTTATTCTAACGTTAGACAATGAACTAGCCACGCTGGTTTACCTGCTCGTCTCAGTCTGAGATATTGGATTCAAGCAGGGTTTAGATGGTTGATCAATAGATAAAACCAGAAGATGTTGGCAGCGCTGTGAAACCAATTGGGAATTACTTGAAGGAAAGAAGTAGTAGATGTTGCCTAATGAAGTAACCTTGTAATAAATTAAGATCGACAGTTGATCGGCTGAAACCATTTGGATCTTTGAGTTAGAGAATTTAGTTTATAACATTAATTTCTCAAGATTCCTATGTGACTTTCCAGAGATATGTGAGAAACATAAAGGGAAAAAGATGCCAAAATGGCAGAAGAGAGAATCTGCAGAGATCTAACATTTTGTTTTTAATAACTCAACCAGTAGCATACGCAGAATTTCATAAAGAGTGGATGGGTTAAGCTCCGAAGTTCATATCATTCCAGGATATTTCTATACATAATCATCTTAATATAGAAAGTTTATTTGTACAAAATATATTGTTTAAGGAGCCTATATCACTGAGCCAATTTGCCTTCTTCTATACCATCAAGTGTAATATTTCACAGAACGGAAGGAAAGGAGAACAAGATTCCAGCTGTGTATGTCATGTCGTGGAGAATATTTAGAAAGTAAATGCAGGAGACTTGCCCAAAAATAACATGACAGTTTGTTCTATCAAGCACGCAAAACATGAATTTGTTTTCTCTGACATGAAATTATGATCATTATATGTGACATTTACATGATACAAAGTTACAAGGTCAAAAGTTGTGCATCTATAATAGGTAACTAATGCGGGAAAAACTGGTTTAGTTTTAACAAAGATAAACTTTACTTTCATTCCTAATAGTGTTGCCCATGAGACGAGATAAGAAACAAGGTATTTTCGTCTCGTCTCGATTCTAAAAAAAAAAATCACGTCTCGGATTCATTCTCGAAAAAAAGCTTTTCTCTCATCTTGATTTTTTCGTTTTGTTTTGTACATTTATATATAAAATTTATGCCCTATTTTTTTCTTAATTTCATTTAGAAGTTATCAGATACCTTCCGCGTCACGAAAGGTCACAAATGGAGTCATATAACATTTATCATTGGGCTCATGGGCGCCGATCCTGGGAAGGCCGCAGAGCCGCCCTAAAGCTTGTTTGGGCCGACATATTTATATTATAATGCTCATTCTTGTTAGATTATAGATCTATCTGAGAAATCCAAATGGGAACTTCCAAAGTTATACCGAAATCGGTGACACCGATTGGACTATATCATGTACAGTATTTTTAAATGTTGATAAGTGTTTTTTTCATTGTGTTCGTACAATTATTTTATCGATTTATAGTTTTAATATGATGAATCATGTAATACTGAAACAGTGTCCGAGATCTAAAACTTGCGTGAACTAGTGTTACCCACAAGACTCGTGAAATTTCTAGCCTCGTCTCAAAACAGAGATTAGGATTGTAATGTTTCTCGCCTAGTCTCCAATTTGAAAAGGTATTTTTCATTTAGAAGCTCCATTCATGGGCAACACTAAACATTTTTTTTTTTTTGTATACACCTTTCCTTTCTCACAAGCAAAATATGAGGGAAAGGAGGACAAAAGTGTATACGGTACGGTTTGTAGATGATATGGCGCTTGTTGCAGGAATCTGAAGAGAAAATCAATTAGAAGTTAGAAAACATTGAGGAAGGGCTGTGAAGAATATGAGATTAAAATTAATGTTAGAAATATAAAAGCCATGGTGATCGGAACGAACAGTTCGGTGTCAAATATAGAAGTAGGAGAGGAGACAATACTAGAACAGGTTACTAGTTTTCGATATCTGTGTAGTATATTAGTAATGATATGAAATGTGAACGTGAAATAAAATCAAGGATAGGATGAAGAAAATATTATTTTGTAGGACATTGAATAAAGAGTTGATAAAAAGACTCATAAAATGCTTCGTGCGGAGTGTTATACTGTATGGGTCAGAAACATGCATATTTCGGAAAATAATGAAAAACGAATAGAAGCTTTCGAAATGTCGGTATGGAGAAGAATGGAGAGAATTAGTTGGATCAAGTGGAAAACGAATGAGAGGGTGTTAGAAATGGTAGGGGAGAAAAGAACAATTTTAGATATTATTACGAAGAGAAACCCTGTTGGGACATTGGATAAGAAGGAACTGTATCATGAGGGACGTGCTGGAGAGTATGGTAGCAGGAAAGAGGGTAGAGGATGAAGAAGACTACAATTAATAGACGATATCAAATCAGAAAATCCGTTCGTGAAGACCAATAGACGTTAGCGGAAGACAGTGAAGCATGGAAGCTTCTCAGTCGCAGCAAGTGACCTGTCGATAGTTCCAGAATACCTATGATGCTGATTTGTTTTGCAGTTTTCACTTCGCTTCCCCCCTCACCTTAGAGCTCAACGTCAAACTCGAATCACACTAGTTCTAACCAGAAAACGTATCTGTTTCTTTCATGCACCAAAAAGGATGGAAACGCTACACTCTCTATCCACGAGCGAGAGATATAAACACTAACAGAGTGCTTCTCAAACTGTGGTGCACGGACCATAAATGGTCCTGGAGATCTGCCCTTCTGATCCTCGTAGATATGACATAAGTGAGAAAAAACAGAGACATTAAAATTAAAGTGAATTGCGCATCAAATACTGAAAATGGGGAATCTCAGACAGATATAGATTATATAAATAATTGATTATTCAATTTAATAGATTATATATATGAATAAATAGATATAGATATAGATTGATAGAAATATTATCATAAAACTATTCTTGTAGTCTTTAGTTATTTAAAGATATATATATAAATTTTCTTCCCTCTCCAATGATTTAGTGGTTAGCTTGCACGCCTTTGGAGTACAAGGTCCCGAGTTTGACTTCCGGTGAGATAGTCTTGAAATTTGAACACATTCTATTTATTTGGATTCTATCTTAAATTATAGGTTCACGTTAACGTCTCATACGTATAGCCTCGGTGCCGAAAAGAGATATTGTCTCCAACTAATCAATATACACAGTGCGTTTAACAAGTTGTAGATTATCTGGAAATAGTATACTTCAGGATACCAGAAAACGTTATGTTCTACAAACATCCCTTCCCGCGCCACATACTCGCGGGACGAATTCGCAGGAGCTCTGGAACGCCTTAGGAAAATCGTCCAACGTCATCACGTTCACTCGTATCGTTGCAACATTGGAGTTCCTCCGTGGCTAAGCGGTTAGCGTACGCGCCTTTGGCGCGGGAGACCTGGCGGAGCTCCTGTGGTTCGGATTTCACGTTAATCAGTAGATCCACGTCTCATATAGCCTCGCTGCTGAACGGGACGTTAAACTCAAAATCAACTCAACTCGTTGCAACATTCTCTAAACGCTTTCCCTTGACGGCAGCTTTAAGCTTAGGTAAGAACATGAAGTTTGCAGGAGCCAAATCAGGCGAATATGTGAGTTTAAGGACTGTGATCCTTCCTTATTTTTTCAAAAACTGACGCACAAGAAAAGTAATGTGGGCTGGTGCTAAATTATGTCCGTACGCATTTAACACTGTTCTGTACATTTTAGTCGCGATTTTTTGATATTGAATTCGACACAAACTTCATTGCAGCACGTGATTAGATTCTCTGAACACTGATAGCGAATAAAGAGTGTGACAACGATACTGAAAAGCATTCCAGTGGACAACTTTCCTTAGTCATTCCAGAGCTTCTGCGAATTGGTCCCGCGATGTGTGGCTCAGGAAGAGATGTAGTATACGTAAAAATTAACTCGGTAATAAATTTTTGTGGCGACGTTAAGTGCTTTATTTCGAGGTAGTTACCAAACTTATTGAATGCACTATCTGAAATAAGAAAATTTTAATTAACACTGGTATTAGTATTAACGCATACTCAAAACAATAAATATACCTCTTGTATGTAAAATTGTTTTGAAAGGGGAACAAGAGTAAGAGAAAAATAAGAAACGCTGCTCTAAGACTTTGATAAAGGTAGCATATTGACTCATTTATATTTCAGGTTCTCTGATAACTTAACTAGATGTATCCTTATTATAAAAAGGAAATGTTTCAGCCCATGAGTAACGTTAATTCCTAACAGTATCAGTATGCTACCTTCGCTCCCCGTCTTTATTTGGAAATGAATACTGATTATGCTGAATATGAACGTGCTTTTGTGTTTAAGACAAGCACCGTAATAAATGTAAATAAGATTGTAATTATTTATACGTTATCTACAAATAACTATTAATTTGATGTCAATCAGGGGCCGTAATCCATCAAAGACTTCCGGTACAATACGGGAACGGTGTCTTGCCACAACAAAGTGTCTACGAATTGATTGAAAAATTCAAAAATTGCGCACAAGAGTGTCAACAATGGATGCACAAACTTTTTTAACCTTCGGATATCCAATGGGGGTACAAATGTACCCCATACATATGCTTTACTGTATGTTTTATGTCAGAGACACCTGAGGTTGACTAGCGTTCTTTACATTGTGGGCCGGACTATAAGGAAATCTACTTCCTCAATAACAAATTATGTTGTAAGGAGATCTGCTTACGTATGTGGCCTAAAATACACTGGGGCACATTCGTACAACTCTTGGGTATCTATATTACCATTTTCCCCCAAGAATTGTATTGTTGTATTTTATTGTATCTAAAGAGCAAAATAAAGATCAGGTAATATTAGAGCCTATTGCAACATATCATTGTAATATTGAATTCATATTGCAATATTGCAACCTTTACTGCCACAAAAATATTACGAAATTAATATAGTTCTATAGCGTACAAACAAATTTCCGTTTTGCTAACCTAGCCTACCTAAGCTTACCCTAAACTAAACTACACTAACAAAACCAACATAAACTAACAAAGCACAACCTAACATAAACTGACATACCAATATTATCGATGCCACAAATAAGTATGTTCCTAATTGCAGAAATTTGCATAGGGGTACATCTGTACCCCTTTTGGGAGTCCGAAGTTAAAAAATATTATGGGTGTCCGAGGGATAAGAATCGAAACGAGACGAAAAAAATTTCGAGAATCGAGACGAGAAAGCTTTATTTCTCATCTCGTCTCATCTCGTAGACAACATTACATAATTCCTATACAATCATGTAACTAACATGTACTATAAATTTCATTCTATTTGCATATATCTTTTTTTTCGCGTTGAAAATTTTACAGACAGTACATAACAAGAGTTATCAACGATAGCTGCTTCTAAGGCCACAAATTTAATTGAAATATAGGAGAGCAAATCCACTTTGAGCTTACTAGTAATTAACTACGAAAAAATAATTTAACTAGTAAAGCACGTTAATTAGCTAATTAAGTGTTGAATTAAATTTACCTCCCACCTAGCCAGATACGTATGACAGAAATCAAACAGCATTTCACCACAGAATATAATTTATAAACGTTAAATAAACCACGAATATCTTCCTTCCACTTCAGGATATGGTTATTAACTTAACAGCATGTAATGTTCACTGATACAGAAGATGCAATATTATTGATAGATTCGCTTCATAAAATTTAATTTATCAAATATATTTAAGCATACTTTTACATTATTATTATTATTATTATTATTATTATTATTATTATTATTATTATTATTATTATTATTTTTTTTTTTTTTTTTTTTTTTTTTTACCATACTGTCACGTAATGTACACAGACTTATGTTAAAGTTGATTCACCTACTGAAAACGTACAATAAGAAAGATCAAGCGGAAGTTTCGGCGTGCAAAGCTACGGAACGGAACTACTTGCTCACCAAATTTCGTTCAGATCCTGCCAGCACCAAATATAGTGATCTTTATTTCTTAGGCGATGGGCAACCTGCCCACTAAATTTGGTTCAGACCCGGCTAGTAGTTACGGATAAATAAAGTAACACGTATACAAACCGAACCGATTCTGTCATTGGCCGAGAGTGGCCGCCAAATATATCGATTCTTATTCCTTAGACCATTAAACTGCATTCAGATCGAGCCAATAATTACCAAGAAGGAATGTACTACATACAAGGCGAGCGATTTACTCGTTTCGCCTAACAATTTATCAGCTGTCATTCACAGATAAAAATCGCATCCGCCATTTTACGGAAAATGTGAATTCACATTTGGCCTAATTACCACTTCGTCTAACGATTTTGTGAAGAAAAAATTCCTCTTATATAAAATATCTTATAGTATTTCCGTATCTACACTTATACATAAGTAAGAGATATACGTACATTGAAGTCTTCGAAAACGCGTTTAACTTCCCCCGAATTATGTTCTTTAGACTAAAAGAGACGGAAGAGAAAGTCTTGTTGACAAAATGAACTTCTAACTATTTCATACACAATGCACGTTAATTCCAATAACTGTTACATAAGTTATTAGAAATACACAAGAAATTACATACATTAAAATGAAATGAAATCTTTCAGCTTGACGTCCTATGACTATGCCCTTTAGGCTAAGGAAGGCAAATGAATGATGATGGAATAATTGGTGGAATGAGAATGTGGGGAAACGGGAGCACCCAACAAAATTCATGCACACGTTGTTTGTCCACCACAAAGTTCACTTGGCGCGAGCTGGGATCGAATCAAGAACCCCACACACCAGAGGTAAGCGCTCACTATTAACTCACCGTGCTTCTTCACATACATTAAAGAAATCATTACAAACGTATTAACAACTTGTCACAATGAACATCTTAAGTCATATCTCAAAATGAATACGTGTTAGAAACAAACCGATTGCCTTCTATATTTTCATTTCAGCTAGTTCTGGGCAAAATTACCCCTAGCATACTTTAAGAATGAAAACAAATTGTACTACGATATACGGAGATAATGCAGCGCCAGTGCCTTCAACTCACGTCTCTGCCATGTAGTCATAGAACTTCTGCTGCTACGAGACATTAGAAGCATCCTCTTGCAGATACAAGTATGCTTCGATGTTGGTTCTTCACTTGCCTTACTTTTCAATTTTTCAACAACACATTCATTCTTAATCAGTCTCGTATTTGGTGCACATGTGTATTCCTAGCTTAGACACTATTTCGTTTTCACTTGAACTATCGTAGTTCTACACCGTTAATCGTACTCAGAAGCAGATATAGAAGGTAAAAAACTTGAAGGGGGGGACATAACCCAGATTATGATAGGTATATCGTGAGTTTACTATAAACTTTCAAAAATATTCAAAAAAACCTGGGGGGATAGGGTCTCCCGGCCCCGGGATAGATACATCACTGATCGTACTTACAATATCTTAAGTTTCACTTCTCTCTTTCTAAATAGAAATCAACACTGAAATAAATAACAAAAATAATCACCCTTTACCATTGAATTAACGAAACTGACAGTTTCTTAATATTGTATGGCTAATCTTGTAATGTACGCACATCTTGTTTGTATACGAAACCAATTGCTTTATATACATACAGTAGGAATGAGGATTGGTCAGCTTATTGATATCGGCCAACTACGGACTACCTTTTGTTTACATTTGAGAAGCTAAACAGATGATAGCTAATTACCGACTAGTGGTCGTGACTAATTAGTTCTCATAACTGAATCAATTACCAGCAGAACACTCTGCTAATAATTTATTTCAGGGATGATATACAAAGTATAGTATATTCATATTCTTTCTTTAGTCCTGCCCCATTCGTTTTGCACTGGTAAATGAAATGAAATCTTTGAGTTTTACGTCCCGCGGTTATGCCAGCTAGGCTAAAGGAGACAGTGATTATGAGAAATGGTGGAATGAAAGAAAGTGGGAGGAAACGTGAGAGCCCCGAAAAACCCACGGGCACGGTGTTTTTCCATCACAAAGTCCACATGGCGCGAGCTGGGATCGAACCAGGGACCCCAAGCGCCGGAGATGAACGCTCTACCACTGAGCCACCGCGGGGTCTTGCACTGGTGTTGATTTCAGTGTTTGTTCATCGTCTGTAAACCAAACAGATAACCCAGTAGGTTCAGAATTTAGAATTTGATATAGAATTTATAATATAATAAAAGGCTGCTATACTACAGAGAGGCAGCTAATTTTAATCATTATAGTATTCATATTAGCATTTGATTTTCTTGTTTAATTAACTTAAATTGTTAACAATTATGGATATGAATCAAGTTCCTTTAATGCTCAAGAAAAAATCGAATACCTAAATTTCTTTATTTCTGCAACTTAGGTTTTTAGATGGCCCTAAGAAAAGCATAACCCTCATGATAAGAAAAGCATAATTAGAGATGATAGATAATACATTTAGTAAATAAATGCAGCACGTTAAAATTCGGAGAATAGCATCGTAGAATACAAAAACTATTATAGAATAAAGAGTGGTAGGAATTTTGACCATATTATAATATATTAATCCGAATTCACACTTCACTTAAAATGACGGAAGTGATATTTATTTGTAAATGACGCCTAATAAAGGGTTAGGCAAAATAGAAATTAGGCGAAGTAGAAACACACCAAGGCGAGCTGAGCCGAGCCTGTTCTTGACCAACAAATATAGCTTTCTTTATTCTTTAGGCGATGGGCTACCTGCCGACTAAATTTGATTTAGATTCGGCCAGTAGTTACCGAGAAATAGAATACCACACAAGCACACACACACACAACTGAAGTGAAACATAAGGTGCTTAATGCTTACGTTACGCCGCGAGTTAAAGGTAAGAGTTAGGAAATGAAATTAAATCCTTGAGTTTAATGTGCCGCAATTATATCTGTTAGGCTAAGGGAGACGATGACTAAAGCAAGTGAATGATTATGGAAGAATTGGTGGTATGAGAAAGTGGAGGAAACGGGAATATCCTGAGAAAATCCACGAGCACCATGTTGTCCACCACAAACTTAATTGGTCGGGGATCGAACAAGAGACCCCACGCACCAGAGGTGAAGGCTCTACCATTAAGCAAATGAAGTTAAGAGTTTGTAATAATTTTTGGTTATATCTCATTATGAGTTATATTTTGCTAATGTCATAATGAATAGCTTGATACAGTTTCTTCTTAATAGATGGCGTGGTTATCGTACAGCATGAATTGTTAGGTTTGCACCGAAATCGATTTTCTCGAAAATTACACATGAAAATTTATACTGATTAATATTAACGAGATGTACCGATTTGTATTTGTCTGATCTTAGAATATTTTTCTCGTATACTCTAATAATATTTTAGAATTTCGTATAGTATTGCTTCACTGTTAAGAGAAATCAAAGAGCAATAGATATAGCCTAATCTACTGCAAATCAAACAATAGATATAGCCTAAACTACTACAATTCAAACAACAATAGATGTAGCCTATTGTACTACAAATCAAGCAATAGATGTAGCCTAATCTACTACAAATCAAACAGCAATAGATGCAGCCCAATCTAGTACAAATCAAACCATAATTGATGTAGCCTAATCTATTATTAATCGAACAATATATATCACCTAACTTACTACAAATTAAATAATAATTGATGTAGCCTAATCTATTACAAATCAGACAACAATAGAGATAGCATAATATATTAAAATTGAACAATAATAGATATAATAATCTACTACAAATCAAACAATACATATTGCCTAATCTATTACAAATCAAACAACAATAGATGTACCCTATTCTACTACAAATCAAAGAACAATAGATGTAGCCTAATCTACTACAAATCAAAGAACAATGGATGAAACCTATTCTACTACAAATTAAAAGAACAATAGATGTAACCTAATCTACTACAAATCAAACAATAATTGATATAGCCTAATCTACACTGAGAAAAGTCCATTTTCCGGACAGCGGTATATCGTACAAATATACGGAATCCTCTTCCTTACTACAGAAATCAGTATGGAGCATACGTTATCCATATGCTACATACGTACTGACCTTTTATGTTACATCATGACGTTACACCATGTCTGACATCTAAGAGTTTACCGTATATCACATGCATATACTTATATTACATTCCTCAGGTATATATTATATTCGTCCATTTGTATGTGAGATTCTGACCGCCTATATTGTTTCATACGGAAAGTACGTATAGATGAAACACTTATATGGAAAGTATTACACTAAGTCCAAAAACTACAGGAATTATACATGTAACCTACCTTTTTAAGTACGCCACCTACATTTTTTCTCAGTGTATCACAAATCGAAGAACAATGAATGTTGCCTAATCTACTACAAATCAAACCAATAGATATAGTATAATCTATTACAAATTGAACAACAATAGTCATAGCTTAGTCTATTACTAATCAGCTTATATTTCTTTCATATACAGTATATACATAAAAAAATAAATAATACCTATTCGAACATAATAAAACTGTCAACTGCTTCAAATTGGAAAGAAACGATTCACTTTTTAATGGCAGAAAAATTTATTTTTCTCTATTTTCTCTTAAACTACACATAAAAGTTTACCCCGAAGCACGTAATTTTGTTCAGCTCGATATGGTATATCGATTTATACTTGTCGTATCTTTGGATAATATTTATATTTTAGTCAAACTACTAGTCTACTACTACTACTACTACTACTACTACTACTACTACTACTACTACTAATGATAATAATAATAATAATAATTTTGAGCTCTATTTCATTAGTCATGTTGTATAGTGTTATGTTGCTTGTATAATAATGAAAAACTTAATTAGTGTATATACTTCAGTATCAGTTTGATCTTACAAGGAACGGACATGAACCTGTCAACTGGATATCCCAATCAAACCTAGTCTATTCGATAAGCATAACAAAGATATGTTCATGCACAAAAAATTAGTTGCCATGGACAACGGAGTAAGTCCCTGGGGCCCATTAACCCTGTTAGTATAAAGAAAATTGTAGACTCGCAGTGAAATAACTATTGCATCAACACTGTTCACTGCAAAGTCATGTTTTATAGTTCATTCTTTTCAGCATGTAACGTATATATAGGAATCACCATTTCAAATGTAACGATTATAACCTATTATTTTACACGTTACATTCCAGAACACAGTTCGTGTAATTTTTTGATACAACATGGTCAAAATACATTAAATAGGGCACGACAACTTATATCATTATTACCTTTATTCTTCAAACTCCATTAATTATATTTTCCTTTTCGGTTGTTATAGCAACGTTTAAATAAGCAACTATCTGCTGTTATATTAACTAAGAGTAACAATTATTATACGCATAAAATCAACATATACGAGCTCGTATCTTTAGCTACTAAGATTAAATCTTATTTCTTTCTATTTAGAATCAACAACATATATATTATTTTCTTCTTCTTCATCTACACGACAGATTGTGTACTTTTATGCACCGTTGCTCAAAATTAAGATATAAAAATAAAAGAAATTACAAAATAGATATACAATATCGTTGTAAGCATGAAACAAGCTTTCCAGAGGTGTTACGTATTGGGGCCCATATCATATTTGAACAGAGGAAATAGGGAGAATGTCGGGAAAATTCCCTCCAGAAATCACTCCAATCAACTTTGGACCCCTCTGGAGTGGCTCCGGTAAAAGTACACAATCCAAATATATCTAAAAAGATAATATAGGGAATAAGAAATGTATCCAAGGTTTGTATTGATAGACATAATAGGTTTGAGGGGAAAGTGTGCATTGTTATACAAGCTTTTCCCTCATATCTATTCCGTCTATCAATACAAAACTTAGTATACACATGAGGATTTACACCTAACAATATCATCTTATTCAGCTCAACATTTACCGATTGGTATATGTGTCGTCTTTGGACTTTTGTTTTTCGTTAAACGCTAATAACATTTATAGAATTGTTCATATGAAGTATGTTATAATCAAAAAAGCGGGTTTATTTGAAATATGCTTTTAGGCGCGATACGGATTTCCAGCAAATTTATTCAGCTAAAAATACGCTTTTATAAAACAAATAGTATTTGTCATGCTCTGTTATTTACTTTGAACAGTTTCAATATACGAAAGGCTTCAATCAATAGAGATTTTTGAACAAAAAAAAAAAAAAAAAATTCACTAGTGATAATGTTCACAGTAATTTATCTGTAGAATAAAAAAAAAAAAAAAAAAAAAAGAGAGAGAGAGAGAGAAATAATTTTTCAGTTTTATTCCCAGAAGCGTGACTGCAAACTGTGCATATATACTGAACTATAAACTAAGAGAGAGGCTATCATACAAGTTGTGTGATAGCTAAAAACAAGTGAGAAATTTGTGTAGAAAGGAACAATATTACAATGTTGCTGCCTTGTAACACGTGTTCAGAAGTATTTGTTAACCAAATTAAAAGAACAATAACCGTATTTTCCATTATACACCAAAGCTTCTTTATACGTTTAACCTATCTGTCCATCCGAGAGACAGAACCATGTTTGTCCGTGTGTCTATTCAGGAGCCAAAAATTTCAAGCACTACTGGATGGATGGCCATCAATTTTGGCCAGGATGTGCAGTTCAGACTAATTTTATATGAAAGGTGTAGAAGAAAGAACTCAAAATATTGCCCATAGTAACATATGAGGGCATTTGAAGACTACAAAGGAAAAAGGAGACAAGTCAGTTTTATATATATATATATATATATATATATATATATATATATATATATATATATATATATATATATATATAACTTTACAAAATTGCCCTGTTTTCCACTGACTTACTTCTTCCCCTGTAGGCGAAATCTTTAGCATTAAATTTCTTAGTGACTAAACATCTTGCTGTGGGATTTAGTCCATGCAAACTACACTTTTCAGGCTACTTAATTCTGCTGTTAACTCATTTTCGACCATTACTTGACTTAACTCCGTTCTCCCCTATGGTCTTCATTTGCTATAGCATAAATACTATAAATTTCAAGAAGATTATATTTTTACAAACGAATATATAGTTTCCATTTAAATATACGTATATTTTTTTCGAAAATGAATTTTCAACGAATTTAAAAAGTTCGTTACTGAATTCTCTATGTCTATGTGTCTGTCTGTCTGTCCATCTATCTGTTATTTGCGATTTTTTAGTTTTGAGCCCTCCATTCGGTAGTGCACCAAAATCTATCTGAGAAAGTGATCGAATTTTTCGCGTCACTCTTACCGTTCCCGAGATATTAGCCAAAAAATGTCAATTTCCGGAGATTTAAGGAGCCATATCTTTGGAAGCATTAGTTATAGAGACATGATATTGGTATTGATCAATACCTAAGAGGATGGTGAACATTTTGCTACCAAATAGTAACCGGTGGCCACTGACCAGTTGGACACTGACCATCAGTTAATATCGGTACCAAAATGTTTACCATTCTCTGAGGTATTGATCAATACCAATATCATCACTCTATGATTTACCGTTCCCGACATATTGGCCAAAAAAATAGTTCCGATTTCGGGAGATTTAAGGAGCCATATTTCAGGAACCGTAAATTTACTTTTACATGTAGGAACAATCACAGTTATCCTTCCTGCTCCATCTCTCCATTCTTTTTAAGTTCGTTCTGGCAATGCCCTTGGAGCATCCTCAACTGATATTGACACTGATATTTGGTGATTCGATAAATATAATATAACTTCAATTATTCGAAAGTTTGGATAATGGAAGTTATAATGTATCCGTCCCATATTCTCCAGAGGGATAAGGAGATGATTCTGTTTTATTGACGTTCAAATTCCGAAATATATCTCTCGAGGTCAGTAATTGAATGCGACTCTTGTAAGCGAGCCAGAGCACGAACCCAAATGAGGTTAGTAAAGCACAATCACGAGCGAAAGCAATCCTCATTAAAAACAGCGAGGCAGCTTGAGTCTAGTGACGAGCACAACACGCGAGAGAGCGTGAATTTTGCTGAGGATAATCAAGCTTGTGCTTGAACGAATACGAACCTGAGTCCTTAGCGATTGCGAACCCAATGAGAATTCGTGTTGTCCACGAGACGAGACGAAAAATAAGTTTTTTTTTCTCTCGTCTCGGTTCTTGAAGCATTCTTTCTCATCGTGTCTCGATTCATGAAAAGGTTTTCTTGTGTCGTCTCGTTTGGCAAATTTAGGTACTTGACTTTCGAACTTGACTGAAAGAATTTCGCATTTAGCAATAGGAAATTCAATAGGGACAACTAGAGGCCGCGGTGGCTCAGTGGTAGAGCGTTCACCTCTGGTGCTTGGGGTCCCGGGTTCGATCGCAGCCCCTGCCAAGTGAACTTTGTGGTGGACAAACACCGTGTGCGTCGGTTTCCTCAGGGTTGTCCCGTTTCCTTCCACTTTCCTCATTCCACCACTTCACTCATCTCTCATCATCACCGTCTCCTTTAGTTTCACCGACATAACCGTGGGACTTAAAACTCAAAGATTTCATTTCATTTTTTTCAATAGGGACAACTATTAGCATTAGTTTTATAAATACGTAAATACCTTAAGCAACGCTCAAATGAACATTTTTAAAAAGTATTTCAGAGAACACCCTGTTAGAAACTAATTTTAACAAGGAAAAATTTTGCAATACACATAAAATGTAACAAATAGTGATTAAACTTCTTACAGTACTGTGAGCACTGTTACCTATTAGTACTGTTACCTACGAGAGTTCTCGAGTACGATTCCCGGGGAAACACTCGGTCGAAAAAGTGTAAAACTTTTCCAGGTCAGCCATTCTGAGCAAGGTTTTCCTGAGTTTTTCTCATTTACACAGGCAAATGCCGGGATGGTACTTAACATACAAGCCCGCTTCATTCCTTCCCGTTTCTCGGATAGTATGATCGCCGACGGGCGTCATCCCTCATATGTGACGGGCTAACATGGCCATAGATGCCGAAAGCCCAGTAATTCCTAATTCTAATCCATGAAATTTCTTGTCTTATCTCGAATTTTAAAAATGTTTAAACGAAACGAGAAATGCATCGTCCTCGTGGACAACACTAATAAGAATAGTGAGTTCGAGGGTCGAGAGAGCGCAAATCTTTTTGATTATAGCGAGCCCGTGCTCGAGCAAGTTACGAGCCTGAGGTAGTGTTAACCCCATTGAGGTAGGTGAACCCAAGACTTGTTGAGGATAGTAAGCCCCAACCAGCCTGAATGAGAGCAGACTGGAAAACATCTGCTATGTCTGGTCTTGCTTGGTTCATGAATTTATCCATCATTTCCTGGAGTGTCTGCAAACCCAGTGAATAGTTAAGTTGTGTGTGCTGCATAGCAATAAGGCTGTGTACGACACGATTTTCTCCTGGTCTTCTCTCGCCACACCACACGATTAAATAAACGTAGCCAGCGATCAAATAGTGTAGGTATTTATGATTTTCTTTCTCTTTTTTAAGTTCATTGTTTTAATTTTTTTTGTTTTCATGTTTAATGGATTATTTACTCACTCATCGTTTCCCTGGACGTCGATTTAGTGGATTTCGGAAGCAACAAACAAAATCTGGAGCAGCCAGTTCCGTTTGAAATTCTTGATTTTAAACTTTAAAATATTTATAAATGATAGTATATATATACACACAGTGTACTAGATCATTTTACACTTCGATTGGATAATGTGCTTGATTAAAAGTATAGCAATGTATTTTCCTTTTTCTTTGCTAATGTAATCGTGGATATTACCCACTGGAGACTTAATGACGAGAATTACAGACAATCGGCAACATAAGATCGCTGTCCTCCCGCTTTTAGATCTTTAAAATGAGAGAGAAAAATGAAACGAAATCTTTAAGTTTTACGTCCCACGGTTATGCCGGTTAGGCTAAAGGAGACGGTGATTATGAGAAATGAATGAAATGGTGGAATGAAGACAGTAGGAGGAAACGGGATAATTCCGAGAAAACCCACGAGCACGGTGTTTGTCCACCACAAATTCCATACGGCACGAGCTGGGATCGAACCAGGGACCCCAAGCACCGGAGGTGAACGCTCTACCACTGAGCCACCGCGCCCCTCTAAAACGAGAAAGAATTGTACTTTCATTCGCAATTGAAAGAAATGCGTAAATTAGTTGTAAAGAGATTGACCTCTCTTTTAATATCAAGGATATAAGAGATCTAAACCCACAGCTTAACGTTGGATTCAAATCACATGTGCTCTTATCATAGAACACTAAACATACGAATACATCACATGATAAAGTAAACTGCAATTGAAAGTTGTAGTCTGTCTTACAGAACTGGTTGAAACTTCAATTTTCTGTTTAATTAACATCTACTTATTGGGTTCTACATTCTTGTATATTCATTTAGTTTGTATATTTAATTATTACGTTACTTAATCTCATGGTGAAGTAACACATTAATTAGTCAGATTAAGTAACGATGACGAGTATGACAATTATATGTAAGGAATAACTGCTTATTTTATTTCTCCTTTTCTACCACGATGAATCATGCATACACTGACCACTTAGCCATGAGGAAACTCGAAGTTCTTAAGTGTTTGAAAATTATACTCTAGGATATGACTTCGAAGGTCCTGTTCTTTTATAAACTCGGTGTTGTGTAAGGGCGTAAAACAGAAAATATGAATCTTAGTGTAAAACAAATTTATTCAAAAATCAGAAACACTGAAACTTAGTCAAATATCAAAAACATTCAAACTTAGTTAAATATCAGAAACACTCAAACTTAATCAAATATCAGAAACACTCAGACTTAATCAAATATAAAAAAGTTCAAACTTTGTCAAATATCAGAAACACTCAAACTTAGTCAAATATCAGATCCACTCAAACACAATCGAATATCAGAAACACTCAAACTTAGTCAAATATCAGACACACTCGAACTTTGTCAAATATAGTGTTGCCACGAGACGAGACATTTCTCGTGTCTCGTCTCGTCTCGTCTCGTAAACGAGACGAGACACGAGACGGGACAGGACCCACTTAGACGAGACACGAGACGAGACAGACTACTTGTCCCGTCTCGAAAACGAGACGAGACACGAGACGAGACGAGACGTCTCGTGAAATGTCTCGTCTCGTCTCGTGTCTCGAAAATGAAAACGCTGGCGGGAATGGCCAAGATTGAAATTGCCAGTAGTCATATAGATTGCAAAAGGAAAATCCCCTTTGTGAGAAAACATGTTGAAAAGCCTTCATAGAAAAGTGTCCTCTGTCTGTTGAATGAAACAATCGTGATACATGAGCTTCCAGGAATATCATCCTTAATGTCTTGTCCCCAATTCCCCTTGCTGTAAACTGAGGAATTCTCAATTTTTTTTTTATTTCTGGCTGGAATGATGACAAACAAAATCAAAGACAGGGAAGATTTTTACAAGGTCAAGAAACCGAACTACCACCACTATCTATTCAATTTGAAAACTGGGTAAGGTCTACACTCATTACAGGCTGTAGTTGAAAGTTCTGGCTGAGATAGCGGAAGAGAACAGAACAGACTACACTTGTCTTTATTATCTGGTGGCGATATTCTTTTTGCTATATGAACCGAAAACGGCAATTGAAGCATTTCATCTTGCAACTAAAATTTTGTCTTCTCTCTCTCTCTCTCTCTCTCTCACACACACACACACACAAACGCACACACATACACATAAAAACACACTTCTACCATTTCACCAATCGCTCGCTTATTATACAGCAGTCATGTTGTAAAATTCACGTCTTCGTTTGGAAGGCGGGCGGAGGACAAAGAAAGCAAAGATATTATCGACGAACCCTTCAAATTGTTTGCTTTCAGCAAATTTATTATAATAATAATAACACTTTAGGTAAAGAAGTTTTACAGGGGGGCCTTCGTTTTGTTATGCGGAAATGTTTGATCTGACCAGAGTGCGAAATTGCCCTCTGCTTCCATGTTGAGAGGAGGGGAATACTTCCCTTTCCTAGTGAATAATATTCATTAGGATCTGAATTATCATCAGAAATTGTTTCTTACAGGCATATAAAACCTCTCGAACTTAATAAGTTTAAAGAACATTTGGTATAAAATTCATGGAACTCCGTTGAAAGCAGGAAATATCATGAGAATGATCAAATTCCGAACATTGAAGAACATAATTAACAGAAAAGAAATAGGATATGCAAACCATATTTTTAAACCTGCTATAAAATGTATATCCTATATTTTTACTAATTCCTTACTCCCATGAAAGTATCCTGGGGAGGATATTCTCTCCATTTTTTCAGACTTAAATCCTTTTATCCCGTACGATTTCCCCCCCTGACACGATACGAAAAAACAAATGTTGTTAAAATCCATACACATGACCCTTCCGGGACTCAACCCGGGGCCTTCAAGCCGATGGTCTATCGCCGCAGACCGCTCGGCTTGCTATGAAGATGTACGTTGTATGATTGCAAATAGATCCCGACAATATAAGAAACTTTAATCCAAAATGGCCACCCAAAAATTAACTTTTTTTTTAGCCACTAGCTAATCTGGGTGTACTGTCATGAGTTTGTTACACAAACGGGGCAACCACCACATAGTAGCACACACCCCGCGGTTATGGGAACAGATTTGAACCATGGAGGTGAAGACTGGCCCCAAGCATTCTTTTGTCCGATGTGTCGTTCAGCTCCCATTACTATGGCACTTTAAGTAGAGCTTAGTGTGCAGTAACATATAAAATTTCAATCAAATACTTTCCATTACTCAATCAAATTATTTGGTTCCGAGCTTTTTTTAAAAAAAAAAAAAAAATAATTGCAACAAATCTAAATATGCTAAAATGGAAAGTAGTTTTTGGATTGTTTTGGGTTAACACTGTGAAACCTAAAGGCTGGAATATATGAAATCAAAGTGTACACACATATCTATCTCTCTATTTATCTATATATCTTTCCATCTCTCTCTCTCTCTCTCTCTCTCTCTCTCTCTATATATATATATATATATATATATATATATATATATATACTATAAATGAAGTGGGCTGATAGTATACAATAGTGTCGGGGATGATGACACCTTTACATCGAACTTTGCTTATCATGTAAACATTATTTGACATTAGTGTCTTCATCTTCGACGTACCTATGAGCAGTTTACTGTATATTCGTGTATTGAAACTGGTGACACAAATTTCAATGTTTTAGAATGTAAAAAAAAAAAAGAAAAAAAAAGCCAGGATCGAGAAGCCTCAGACAACTAACAGCAGAGATATATTATCTTGTAAACTATTTGCCCTTGCCTTGTGAGCTTATTTGAATTTATTTTTTAGACCTTTAGGCAACTTTGGCCGAATGGATGATGATGGGAAAATTAGTGGAATGAAGAAAGTAGTAGGGTACTAGACAACTTCGAGAAAACATACACATTCGAAAAATGAAATGAAATGAAATTGAAATCTTTGAGCTTTACGTCCCACAGATATGCCGGTTAGGCTAAAGGAGACAGTGATGATGAGCAATGAATGAAATGGTAGAATGAAGAAAGTTGGAGGAAACGGGAGAACACCAAGAAAACCCAACCACACGTGTTTGTCCACCACAAAGTTTACTTGGCGGGGCTGGGATCGAACCCGAGACCCCAAGCACCAAAGGTGAACGCTCTACCTCTGAGCCACCACGGTCCCCACACATATTCAATGTTTGTCCACCACAAAGCTCACATGGCACTAACCGAGATCGAACCGACTACCACATACACCAGAGGTGAAGGCTTCACGGTGTAGCTACCGTGACATTTCTTATCTTGTATGTTCTGGGTAATACTTGTAACTTACAAGGGAAGAGAGGGAGATTATATATCGAAGTGGAAGATGGTTTATATACCCATCGAAAGCACTAATGACGCCTATTACAAAACTGTAATAAAAATTTTCCGAATGCATATACTATGCGAGTTATATGAATATATAGAGTGTCCAGAAAATCCGTTTCCACCCCTTGAAATCGCAAACGATAAGACAGATGCCAAAACTGGAAAACACGTGTTTGATCATTTTAAAAGTACAACGTATCAAAGCAAAAAATCTTGTTACAAGGCCACCCGCAGTGTACTGGGCGGGGTCCAACTCAAAAATTACAAAAGGTAAGGGAGTCAAGTAGCATATTGTTCGAAACTTCTTGGGAAATGAAAGAAGACGGAACAAGTTTCAATACTCTAAAATTACCTTGTGCAAAATGGCGGCCGGTCAAACTGTCAGCAAAAACGTCATTGTAAAGTCGATGGCCACCCCCAAAAAAATCCTGAAACGGTGAGGCAGATGTCAAAACAGGAAAACATGTGTGTCATCATTTCAAAAGTACTGGAAGTAAAAATATTTGTCTCAGGGTCCTCCACAATGTCCCAGTCGGGGTCATGCTCAAATTGTTCAAATGGCAATGGAGGTCAAGTAGCACATCGTTTAAAGCTCTTATTAAATGAAAGCAGATAGAACAAGTATGGACGCTCTACGATAATACTGTGCAAACATCTTGCATTTTAGTTGTTCTTTCTGTAACCGGGTTTTAGTTTATTTTCACTTTAATTCTTGTACTCAACGGAAAGAAAGGAAATGCCCCTACTGTGAGATTCTGCTCTTTGAGCCCAGTAATGTCTAAATAAATAAAAAATATAATAAAATAAAAGCAAATTAAGACATAAAGAAAAGAAACGACAACATTTGACATCTTTGAGTATAGAACTGACTAGTTAACATATAATGTACTTCCACGAACATAAATAAGTAGAGGTTGGAGCCATCAGAAGTAAAGACTCTTACCTCTACTTATTTATGTTTATGACTGCACAACAGTGGTACTTATGCTCGTTATCTGGTTTATCAATTATAAAAATGATTCAAACGAAAGAATTCTTTGCACCAGGAAGAGTAAATACGTACAAATGTCTCAGAATGAAAACAAGTGCCGATTGCAAAATGGAAAGTGAACGTGCTCAGAAAATCGAAATGAAGATGTACATTTTGACCGGCCGCCATTTTACACAGGGTAATTTTAGAGGATCGAGACTTGTTCCGTGTTCTTTTATTTCTCAACAGCTTTATTTGACCATATTTGCCATTTGAAAATTTTGAGTAAGACCCCGTCTGGAACCTTGTGGAGGACCCTGGCAGAAACATTTTTACTTTCAATCATTGTACTTTTCAAAAGATGACACACATGTTTTTCTTTTTTGATATCTGTCTTACCCTTTTCAGTTTTTTTCTTTCTTTGGAGGGTGGCCATAGACTCTACAATGGCGTTTTTGCTGACAGTTTGACCGGCCGCCATTTTGCACAGGGTAATTTTAGAGAGTTGGGACTTGTTCGTCTTCTTTCATTTCGCAAGAATTTTCGAACGATATACTACTTGACCCCCTTACCTTTTGTAATTTTTGAGTTGGACCCCGCCCAGTACACTGCAGGTGGCCTTGTAACAAGATTTTTTGCTTTGATACGTTGTGCTTTTATAATGATCAAACACGTGTTTTCCATTTTTGGCATCTGTCTCATCGTTTGAGATTTAAAGGGGTGGAAACGGATTTTCTGGACACCCTGTATATTCATATAACTCGCACAGTATATGCATTCGGAAATTTTTTATTACAGTTTTGTAATAGGCGTCATTAGTGCTTTCGATGGGTATATAAACCATCTTCCACTTTGATATATAATCTGCCTCTCTTCCCTTGTTAGTTGTATCTTCATTAGCATGGTGCAGCCTGCTACATTTTACTTTCGTTCCCATGGTATGCTGCTATATTTCTTACGAGACAAGGCGAGACAAAACGAGACAAACGAGACGAGACGGGACAGAACCTCTCGAGATGAGACACGAGACGGGACGAGCACAGTTTTTCGAGACGAGACACGAGACGAGACATGCTTTGCACGAGACGGGACGAGACAGCCTGAAGTCTCGTCTCGTCTCGTCTCATGGCAACACTAGTCAAATATCAGAAACATTTATTACAAAACTCTTCTCCTAAAAGTTGCATATATCAGTCTTCTTCCTTTCTTTTTTAAATTGCTTTTTTATGATAAAAAAATCAGTTATTACCTTTTATATTGACTTTATTCTATTATCAGAGATCAAATAAGTACAAAGAAGATCATGTCTATTTTTCTAAAGATAGAAAGGACATTATTGTTAATAGAAGAGAGGAAGAACGTAAGGGAGGAAGTAATTTAAAATATGAACAATAGTACCAGAACTTCATCAGTATTAGTTCAAAAATAGCTCAAATTTCAAGGTTGAACAAGCATAAGGTATTTTCCTTTTTCTCTTTGAATGAAGTAGACAAAGGACAAATTGTTTCCGGTCAGTGGAAATGTGATTTTTTTTTTTCGGGGTGAGCAGGCGAGGTGTGGGCTATAATTAGATAAAGAGGAAGTAGTGACAGGGTAATAAGGAAACAATCAAGTTTTTTTTTTTTTGTAGTTACTTTAATTTTCTTTGAAGTTATGATTGTTCATTAATTAAACACAACCCCTAAAAAAGAACATTGAAACTAACTAATCATAAATTTCAAGTTTTCTTCCCCGTCATTTTAAAAGATGTTTTTCAAAAAAGTCTGTTATTAATGAACAAATTGGAAACTAATAATTCCACAATATTACCAGCGTAAAACGAGAAAATCATCATCACCATCATAGGTATTATGCCCTTATAGGCAGGTCACTTGCTGCAACGAGAAGCTTTCATGCTCCACTAATTTGTTCGTCATCACGCATGATTTCTCTGTTTTGATATTGTCCATTAATTGTAGTCTCCTTCGCCCTCTCTCTGTCTCTTTCCTGCCACCATACCCTCTAGCACGTTCCTCATGATACAGTTCCTTCTTATCCAATGTCCCAACCAGTTTCTCTTCCTTTTCTTAATAATATCTAAAATTGTTCTTTCCATTTCTAATACCCTGTCATTCGTTTTCTGCTCGACCCAGCTAATTCTTTCTATACTTCTCCATATCCACATTTCTCCATATATATGCTAGATCACAACGAGCCGAACAAAATGAACAAAATGAACGAGCTTGAGGATAAATTCTGATGCGTAGTCTTCGAGAAAATCCAGAAACTATTTTGTATGGCGCTAGAAAGTAAATTGTTGCCAAGGAGAATTGATTTTTTTAAAACAAAAATTCTGCTGGAATTGTTTGTTTGTTGCCAATTATAATTGATATTTAAAAAAGAAAATCATTCTGTTGTAATTGTTTGTTGTCAAGGATAATTGATATTTTTTTAACAAAAATCCTGCTGGAATTGTTTGTTGTTAAGGATGATTTTGATATTTTTTTAAAAAAAATCTGCTGGAATTGTTTATTACCAAGGATAATTGATATTTTTTTTACAAAAAAATGCTGGATTTGTTTGTTGCCAAAGATAATAGATATTTAAAAAATTGCTGGAATTGTTTGTTGCCAAGGATAATTGATATTTTTTTTAACAAAAATCCTGCTGGAATTGTTTGTTGTTAAGGATGATTTTGATATTTAAAAAAAAAATCTGCTGGAATTTTTTATTACCAAGGATAATTGATATTTTTTTTACAAAAAAATGCTGGATTTGTTTGTTGCCAAATATAATAGATATTTAAAAAATTGCTGGAATTGTTTGTTGCCAAGGATAATAGATATTTAAACAAAATTCAGGATTGTTTGTTGCCAAGGATAATATACAGGGTGGCCCAAAAGTAGGTATACATCTCTGCATTGATCAAGTATAACGTTCTAGTTTATGGGTTTATTTACTTCTGCTGTTCCGAGCTTAAGGTATAAGTAAAAAAAAAAGCATTAAGGTTATTCAGAACGTCCAAACAGTTTGTGTCTAAAACGATAGATGGCGCCACCGTCACCAATGTTAACATATACAACTAATAAAATTAAAACAATCAAATATAAAATAAACAGTTCAAAAATTAAGCAAAAACGGATATAATCTGGTTAATGGACGTTACAAAATCTAGGGAATGGTACGTGTCGATTTCAGATATTGTTATTAGTTTCATTGTTAGAGGCCACCATTGTTAAGTAAACAATCAACTTTATCTGCCGTACTTTCTACCAGAAACTGACCAAACTTTGCACACCCATTTAAGATTGAAATATCTAGGGAATGGTATGTGTGGATTCCACATATTGTTGTTAGTTTCATTGTTAGAGGCCACCATTGTTAAATAAACAATCAACTTTATCTGCCACACTTTCTACGACAAACTGACCAAACTTGGCATACCCATCGGATTACAACTGAGATATCTACTGAATGGTACCAGTCGATTTCACATATTGTTGTTAGTTTCATTGTTCGAGGCCGCCATTGTTAAATAAACAATCGTTGGATTTCTCCATTGTTAGATAAACAATCAACTTTATCTGCCATACTTTCTATCACAAACTAACCAAGCTTGGCACACTTATTTACGATTGAGATATCAATGCAATGGTACGTGTCGATTTCACCTATTGTTGTTACTTTCATTGTTAGAGGCCGCCATTGTTAAATGAACAATCAACTTTATCTGCCATACTTCCTACCAGAAACTGGCCAAACCTTGAACACACATTTACGATTAAAATATCTAGGGAAAGATATGTGTCGTTTTCTCATATTGTTGCTAGTTTCATTGTTGAAGATCACCATTGTTAAATAAACATTCGTTGGATTTCTCTATTGTTAAATAAACGATTAACTTTATCTGTCATAATTTCTACCACAAACTAAGCAAACTTTTCACACTTATGAACGATTGAGATATCTATGGAATTTTATGTGTCGATTTCACATATTGTTGTTCTTTCATTGTTGAAGGCCACCATTGTTAAATAAACAATCTTTGGATTTCTAAATTGTTACATAAACAATCAACTTTATCTTACACTCTTTCTACCAAAAACTAATCAAATTTGGCGCACTCATTTACCATTGAGATATCTATGAAACAATACGTGTCGATTTCACTTATTTTTATTAGTTTCATTGTTAGAGGCCACCATTGTTAAATAAAAAATCAACTTTATGTGCCACACTTTTTAACAGAAACTGACCAAACTTTGCACACCCATATAAGATTGAAATATCTAGGGAATGGTATGTGTCGCTTTTACATATTGTAGTTAGTTTCATTGTTGAAGGCCACCATTGTTAAGGAAACAATCAAGTTTTTCTGCCACACTTTCTACAACAACCTAAACAAAATTTGCAGACTCATTTAAGATTAAGATATCTATGGAACGATATGGGTCGATTTCACATATTGCTGATAGTTTCATTGTTAGAGGCCACCATTGTTAAATAAACAATCAACTTTAACGGCCATACGTTCTACCACAAACTGACCAAATTTTGCACACCTATTTAAAGTTGAAATATCTAGGGAATGCTATGTGTCGATTTCACATATTGTTGTTAGTTTCACTATTGAAGGCCACCATTGCTATATAAACAATGGTTGGATTTCTCCATTATTAAATATACAGTAACTTTATCTGTAATATTTTCTACCACAAACTAACCAAACTTGGCACACTCATTTACGATTGAGATATCTATGGAATGGTGCGTGTTGATTTCACTTATTGTTGTTACTTTCATTGTTAGAGGCCACCATTGTTAAATGAACAATCAACTTTATCTGCCATACTTTCTACCACAAACTGGCCAAACTTGGCACACCCATTTAAGATTGAAATATCTAGGCAATGGTAGTGTGGATTCCACATAGTGTTGTTAGTTTCATTGTTGAAGGCCACCATTGTTAAATATACAATCAACTTTATCTGCCACACTTTCTACCACAAACTGACCAAACTTGGCATACCCATCGGATTACAACTTAGATATCTAGGGAATGGTACCTGCCGATTTCACATATTGTTGTTAGTTTCATTGTTCGAGGCCGCCATTGTTAAATAAACAATCTTTGGATTTCTAAATTGTTACATAAACAATCAACTTTATCTTACACTCTTTCTACCAAAAACTAATCAAATTTGGCGCACTCATTTACCATTGAGATATCTATGAAACAATACGTGTCGATTTCACTTATTTTTATTAGTTTCATTGTTAGAGGCCACCATTGTTAAATAAAAAATCAACTTTATGTGCCACACTTTTTAACAGAAACTGACCAAACTTTGCACACCCATATAAGATTGAAATATCTAGGGAATGGTATGCGTCGCTTTTACATATTGTAGTTAGTTTCATTGTTGAAGGCCACCATTGTTAAAGAAACAATCAAGTTTTTCTGCCACACTTTCTACAACAACCTAAACAAAATTTGCAGACTCATTTAAGATTAAGATATCTATGGAACGATATGGGTCGATTTCACATATTGCTGATAGTTTCATTGTTAGAGGCCACCATTGTTAAATAAACAATCAACTTTAACGGCCATACGTTCTACTACAAACTGACCAAACTTTGCACACCCATTTAAAGTTGAAATATCTAGGGAATGCTATGTGTCGATTTCACATATTGTTGTTAGTTTCATTATTGAAGGCCACCATTGTTATATAAACAATGGTTGGATTTCTCCATTATTAAATATACAGTCAACTTTATCTGTAATATTTTCTACCACAAACTAACCAAACTTGGCACACTCATTTACGATTGAGATATCTATGGAATGGTGCGTGTTGATTTCACTTATTGTTGTTACTTTCATTGTTAGAGGCCACCATTGTTAAATGAACAATCAACTTTATCTGCCATACTTTCTACCACAAACTGGCCAAACTTGGCACACCCATTTAAGATTGAAATATCTAGGCAATGGTACGTGTGGATTCCACATATTGTTGTTAGTTTCATTGTTGAAGACCACCATTGTTAAATACACAATTGTTGGATTTCTCCATTATTAAATATACAGTCAACTTTATCTGTCATATTTTCTGCCACAAACTAACCAAACTTGGCACACTCATTTACGATTGAGATATCAATGGAATGGTTTGTGCCGATTTCACACATTGTTGTTAGTTTCATTGTTAGAGGCCACAGTTGTTAAGTAAACAATCAACTTTATCTGCCGTACTTTCTACCAGAAAGTGAAGAAACTTTGCACACCCATTTAAGATTAAGATATGTAGGGAATGGTAGTGTGGATTCCACATAGTGTTGTTAGTTTCATTGTTGAAGGCCACCATTGTTAAATATACAATCAACTTTATCTGCCACACTTTCTACCACCAACTGACCAAACTTGGCATACCCATCGGATTACAACTTAGATATCTAGGGAATGGTACCTGCCGATTTCACAAATTGTTGTTAGTTTCATTGTTATAGGCTACCATTGTTAAATATACAATTAACTTTGTCATACGTTCTACCAGAAACTGACGAAATTTTGCACACACATTTAAGTTTTAAATATCTAGGGAATGCTACGTGTCGATTTCATGTATTGTTGTTAGTTTTGTTGCTGAAGACCACCATTGTTAAATACACAATCGATGGATTTCTAAATTGTTAAATAAACAAACAACTTTACCTGCCATACTTTCTACCACAAACTAACCAAACTTGGCACACTCATTTGCGATTAAGATGTCTATGGAATGGTACGTGTCGATTTCACATATTGTTGTTAGTTTTCTTGTTAGAGGAAACCATTATTAAATAAACAATCATCTTTATCAGCCATACTTTTTAGCAGAAACTGGCCAAACTTTGCATACCCATTTAAGATTGAAATATCTATGGAATGGTATGTGTCGATTTCACATATTGTTTTTGTTTCATTGTTGAAGATCACCATTGTTAAATAAACAATCATTGGATTTTTTCTTTGTTAAATAAACAATCAACTTTATCTTACATACTTTCTACCACAAACTAACCAAACTTTGCACACCCATTTAAGATTGAAATATCTAGGAAATAGTACGTGTTGATTCCACATATTGTTGTTAGTTTCATTGTTGAAGGCCACCATCGTTAAACAAAGAATCAACTTTGCTATATTTTGTACCAGAAACTGACCAAACTTGGCACACCCATCGGATTACCACTGAGTTATCTATGAAATGGTACTTGTCGATTTCAGTTGTTGTTGTTAGTTTCATTGTTAGAGGCCACCATTGTTAAATAAACAATCAACTTTATCTGTCATACTTTCTACCAGAAACTAACGAAACTTTGCTTACCTATTTACGATTGAAATGTCTATGGAATGGTACATGCCGATTATCAAGGGCTAACAAGCCCTAGCCAAATTGTGTGTAATACGTCATTATGCTTGGGATCAAACGATAATTATTCGTGATCAAACGAGCTGGCCAAATTCCGATTGAATTTGTTTTCATGGTGGCTGTGGTGGAGGGGCTAACAAGTCATCGGTAAATGTTATTGTTCGGAAAATGGAATAGTGCAAAAAAATAAACATATTTCATTCAGAACTTTGTTGTGCCTGCTTTGTAACCAGTGTGAATTAATTGTGTGCCGCCAGATTTCTTTTCATTCTTTTTTTTTTCTCAGGTGGAGCGGGATGGCCCCCTACAGCGTTCCTAGAATTACACTCTAAAAGAAATCAAAAAAAGAAAAGAGTTTCATGTGATAAACGTACGAAAGATAATTTGTCGACGCGATGTGAATGACGTTCTCTGCAACCTAATTCCCGTTTTTCGTACAAAACTCTATTCCTACCTGCAAAAAGAAAAGATTTATGTTACTCATCAATGGTTGAGGTTTTGCCCTGCGGCTGAACAACACGGCTTGTATAAATAGACTCTGACTGACTGCAGGTGCACGAAAAAAAAAACTGTTGGATTCCTCTCCCCGCGCACTTCAAGTGTGGATATCCTGGACACATTCAAACTGAGCGGTACGATCTTTCAGTTCTTCCCAGTAGAGGTACCAGCAGTGGTTGCTAAATGAAAAAGTGAGCATCTGGTGGCGAAAAGGCGAAGTGCTCGGACAAGGGGGAGTTCACAGGAACCTTAAGAACAAATAATAAAGAAACTAGGTCTACCTGTTTGACAACAATAAAAAATGATATAAATTACAGTGAGATGGTCAGTACGGAACTGTATACCTACTTTTGGGCCACCTTGTATATTTAAAAAACTGCCGGAATTGTTTGTTGCCAAGGATAATTGATATTTAAAAAAAAAAATCTGTTAGAACAGATTTTCTTGTGATCATTTATGTACTGCACATGTGAAAAAAAATAATTGTCTTCTTATGACACATACATACTGCTAGTAGTCATACATATAAGTCTACCAGTGACGCACATGTTCCTAACTGTGACTTACACGGTCTCAGCAGCGACACGTTTAATCCTAACAGTGACACACATATACTCCTTGCAGTGACACATATAATGCATGTAATTATGTGTGTTCATGATACAATGATTCGAGAGTACGAACTGGAGACAATTAGAATCACATTCATGTAAGTTGTCGCGCCATCCAATATCTTTGTCTAGTTTCCATGGAGAAGTGCTTTTCCGAACATAATGCTTTTTTATTTTATTTTATTTTATTTTATTTTATTTTTTATCTATTTTGCAAGTTACCTTAATCCCATACTATATAAATGTATATCACATATTGATTCTTTAAGAATAAAAGTGTCCTCGCGTAGTGTAGGCTATACGCTAACGATCTCGTCTTTCGTGTGAGCGATTCTAGGTTCGATTGCCGGTGGAAACACTCGGTCGAATAAGTGTAAAATCTTTATCAGGCCAGCCGAACAAAATACCGAAGGAAACATAAATACCGAACAAGATTTAAAATCACAGATAAATCTATGGCTGGATTGTCGAGAATTCTAACTCCCAATTTTCCACTTGCTATGAAAATATTCAACAATTTAAACTATCTGCTTTATGTCAACTTGGTATTTGTTACTATATTCCTCTGGCCTCAACTAAATAGATTTTTAATAGTTTTTTCATAAGGACAATCCATTCCTTGTAGATAGTCTGCGAGATGAATTTCTGCCTCGATATTTCTATAGACAGCGTGTTTGGCACATGAAATATCAATATCATCATGTACCCTTAACTAGTGTTTCTGAATTTGCTTTGCCCGTTTGTGTAGTGGTTAGCACATAGCGGTTCTGGTATAAGGGGTCCCTGATTACATTTCTGGTGAGCGAATGCTTTAAAAATCGAACGCGTTACGATAGTTCGGATTCGAACTTTAAACTAGGCCCCGTCTCGTATGTGAAAAGGATCAACTGACCAATCAAGCCAAATTTCCCCAGAATTTAGAAGCCTGTCACTCGTAATCTACTCTTTGCACACCTCCAGAAATTATCCTCTATAGTTCATGAACACCCTGTACACCGTATATATATATAATATTCAAATTTTATATGCACATAATACAGTACAAGAACATTCGCTATATGTTATATAATTCTTGCAGCTCTATATACTAAGAGTTTGCTTGAACTTTCTGTGATTCATTATTCGTAACCACGCTACCGTATTTTTCCCTATCAGCAGACAAGCGGAGAAAAAGTTCAGACAGTTTGACAACGCTTTATTTGTGTAAAGTCTTGCTTACATGTCACTAATTAACTCTTCTTCGTTCGTTATTAAAGTTCGCAACCCAACCAAACATATCGGGATAAATGAGTAGACTCATATATGCCCTACAAACAAAAAGCCGGAAAAAGGCATCTCTGGTTAACTAGCCAATCAAGTGCTTTCTTTAATTGTAGTTCGTCCAAGCAAAATCAAAAAAGACCTGTTGCAAGTGTTAGTTTGGTTTTATTTAATTAATGAATTTAGTTGAGACCAGTTTTTAATATTTTGATAGGCAAATTCAATAGGATGAGTCTATCCATATCTATGGTAACCGAAGAAACAATAATTAAAAAAATGGTATACACCTATGTGTATGTGTGTAATGTGGGATCATATATGGAAATCATAACAGTAGCAATTTCATGGTAGAATAATATACTGTGTTCAAGCTTGTTAATTTATAAGGAGTTTGCTTCACCAAAACTCCGTTATATATTTACCCGCTTGCTTTACCAAAACTCCGTTATATGTTTATCCGTTTGGTTTACCAAAACTTCTTTATATATTTATATGTTTGTTTTACCAAAACTCCGTTATATATTTACCTGTTTGCTCAAAACTCTGTTATATATATTTATCCGTTTGCTTTACCAAAACTCCGTTATATATATTTATCCATTTACTTTGCCAAAACTCCGCTATAGAATATATTTACCCGTTTGCTTTACCAAAACTCTGTTATACATTTACCTATTTGCTTTACCAAAACTCCGTTTTATATTTACCCGTTTGCTTTACCAAAACTCCGTTATACTGTATATTTACCCGTTTGCTTTACCAGAACTCTGTTATACATTTACCTATTTCCTTTACCAAAACTCCGTTTTATATTTACCCGTTTGCTTTACGAAAACTCCGTTATACTGTATATTTACCCGTTTGCTTTATCAAAAGTTCGTTATATATTTATTTGTTTGCTTTATCAAAACTCCGTTATATGTAGTTATCCGTTTGCTTTACCAAAATTCAGTAATATATTTATCCAATTACTTTGCCAAAACTCCGCTATGGAATATATTTACCCGTTTGCTTTACCAAAACTCCTTTATATATTTACCCTCTTTGTCCGTGTGTTCGTCCGTCAGTTCGTACGAGATACAAAACACCTGAAGAACAACGTGATAGACTACCATCAATTTTAACCAGGAAGTAGAGAGGTCGAAAGTTAGGAATCGAATTCGTTGCTGGAGATGATGCTCAATCCGGAAGTAATAGAAATAAATGATTTCTGATTTTAACATTAATCGCTATAAAACTGAAACGGTAATAGATAGTGAGAATCGGTTTCCTGCAGTCGATTAAGCGTCTCAAGAATAGATTTCATCTTCATCCTTGACTTTTCTGCTAAAATCGGAAGTACCAATAGATAGAAACTCATTACAACTTCCGGTTTCAGTATTGATCTACACAGAAGAAAAAAGATAAGAAATAAAGAGAAAAGCTGCTCCTTTTAGAAAAAAAAAATGATTTAGCGTTTATACATCGTTGCATGAGAACCAGAGGAACGTAACTCCATTTTCGTAGGTTTACAGGCGAGAGGACAAAAATATTGTTTTCTTTAGAAAGATGTGTTTTTAATAAGATGGTAATTGAGCTACATTATAACGATGATTGACAAGAGAACAGATGGCGTTACGTTCCATTTACACCAAGTGGGGCTTTCAAAATTATGTCCAAACATGAAGGAAACGAAATCCACATTTTTGGAGTTACGTTCCTCTGGTTCTCATGCGACGACATGATCCCAATAAAGATTTAAAAAGTGCATTTTTTCAGAAAACAATCGCAATAACACCTTTTTCTCTTCTTTATTCGAGTGATTCAATGACACATAATATAAATCATACTGTGCTATAGCTGTTGTATAGACTAGTACCGTAACATAGAGGTCTGCACGGGCTCGGGCCTCAAAGCTATCACTTCGGGCCCAGGCCAGCTCGAGCTGTGAATTTTTAAATATACAACATATTTCTCGGGCCTAACTTTGTAAATACTGTATAACGATGTATATTGCACCGTTCTTTCTGGAGAACTTTTAAAGTACAACTGCAAAATTAAACCTCTAATTTCTGTAAATAAAAAAATATTTTTGCGTGAATTGTTAAGTTTCTGTAATTCCGGCTTATTTCGGGCTCATTTGATTATCACAGGAGCTCGGGCCGGGATCGAGCCTAAATGATAAAACATATTTCGGACTCGGGTCGGGCCTCACGTTCTAAATTCACAGGCCGGGCCGGGCCCGGGCTAAAAATTCCGACTCGTGCAGACCTCTACCGTAATATAACATTCGTATACCAAAGCTATGTGATGTTAACATTCTAGGAAAACAGGAAGGAATAATACAGTAGAAATTTATTTTTTCTTTTTTTTTTATACGCTTAATGTTCATTTTGTACGAGAACTTAAGGAAAGATTCTCTTGTATTTTTTTTCCCTCATGTAATATTCATTTTTCATGAAATCTTGAGGAGAAATGCCGTAATAGATAATCCATTGCTGTTTCCTTGTGTTACACTTACTTTTCACGAGAACTCAAATAGAAATGCTACTTCAGTGTTTCTTCCGGAATGTATCTTCATTGAAGAACATAATGGAACACTGACTGATATGTATGTTGTTCGTTGATATAATCTAAAAGCAAAGATAGAACAGAACATAGTTTTAATTCCATGTAATATTTGGAAGTTTTAAAAGCATAAAGCATATTTCATAGAAAGTAATTTATTTTTCATGATATACCTACATATATTAGTTGTTAGTAAATTAAATTAGTCAATTTAATATTAAGTTTCCTTCAGGAATAGTGCTGAGAAGAGCGACTTAATGTTTATTTGTTTCATATAGAAAAATCTTGAAAGTACTTGGTAATGTACTTCTTTCCTTGTTTTTAATTCAGAGTATCCCGATCACTATTTTACCTGACATTTCTTTAGATTACTTGGACACTAATGGTAGTAATGTAACGAAACTCAGACTGGATTTATTTTAATGTGTGAGAAAGGATGTTACATCACAGACTATGAAGGAAATTGCATTCATTGGTGGCCGGCAGAACTGAATAGGACGCAGTTTAGGACGTTCTGATCAGCATAGTTTCAGAAATGTTCATGGAATTTCTTGAATAATGTTTCCGTTCAATACGTAGTTTGTGTTAGTAAAGTCGACATTTTAGGTAACTGAATGGCGACTGATAACAATCGTAGAGGGCAAAATCCCTTTGAAATGTTTCTGTTATCGAAAAAGACTCTCAATTTTAAGCATACTAGTACAGATCGTATGACGTGTTGCTACAAGGTGCTGAAATTCTGTGTCAAGAGTTCCTTATCATCCAATTGCTTCACAAAGACTTGATAGATTCTTATCATTCAGTGTTTTTTCCCAAAGGTGTGACACATCCCCGTATATGTAGTTGGGAGGTATTGCCTGAGGCAGGCAATGAATATGCTATAGGCATCAGTTCAGTCTGATCGTACCAACTATGCCCTCCCACACATAACATCGCTTCTTCGTTTTCCTTTCATACAGCAAAGTAGGTAATCTTCAAATTTTGTTGCGATGTCTTGATAATTCGCATAGTAATTCGCGTAACTTGCGTATCTTTATTCATAATCGATTTTCAAAGAGCGTGTAAAGTTAAATAACCTAAAATTACAGCTATATTGCCAGGATGTCGCTGCTGTATTCTGCAGCAAAACACCGTACTAAAACAGCACTCTTCTTAGAAGTATCTTTATTTCAAAATTATGTCTTATGTTATAGTTAAAATCATATGTGCTTATAGACATAATATGAGATGTCTATAGCAACAGATACCTATAAATGGCATAATACACCCTTTCTAGACAACTGGTATAGGGCCTTCCCATATATCTGCATCCTTCCACCGCCTTTTTGACGGACCCGATCCATCCCTGGAAGCGAGTGGGATACCCTATAGTTGAAGTAGCATTACTTGCATAGTGTCAAGTTTCATTTCTCAAACTAGAGTGCAAACTTAGTTCTTCTAGTTATATAAGGGATAACCATGGACAAAGCACAATTAGAGTATAATAATACATTTTGGAAGGAAGCATTTATCTAATTTTATTTATGATTACAGGTGACGAAGTATGTGATTGCATTATTGACGTATTACGGGTGGAAGAAATTTTCTTTGATCTGGGATGAAGGCCGAGAAAAGGTGATAAACATTCTTACGATGGAAGCCAAGAGGAACAACATGACCATCAACCATTCGAAGAGCTATAGTACTGGTACTACAGGCAGCGATAGTTGGTGGCATGACGTAGTTCAAGAGACGAAGAACAGAACTCGAAGTAAGTGTTATACAATCATAATTGTGTTTGTTTATAGTGATCCAGTATGACTCATGAGCAAGACAATGCATTTTATATATATATAATAACTAGGTTGTCAGATATGTACATTAATATTATTTGACAACGCGCGTCTTGTATTTACAATGGGGAACCCTGTATATGTACAATGGAGAACCATGTATTATTATTATTAAATAAAATCTAAAAGCAGATTTCTAAATATACATTCAGTACATAAATTATTTTGGCTTTAAAATATAGTAAGTTAACTTTTCAACAGTAGACTTAATTAGTAGACCATTTTGATTAACTCCTTCAGTGTGGATGGCGTATATATACGCTTTCATTTTGCTATGGCTCTTTTGTATTGCGTATGGCGAATATACTTGCCCATAGTATGAGTAATGTTATCCCGACAATATTTAGCGAGTTTGCGCTCAGCTGGTTTCAATTGTTGCTTAATTAAAAGAAGAAGACGAAAAAAAAGAAAGAAATTAAAATAGAGTTTGGGCTTCGTCAAATATAGTTTTCATTCTTTGTTTTGTTTGAGAGCAGACAGTACAGTAATGGCTTCAAAACGATATTTCAACGATGCTGACATCGAGGAAGAGTTATCAATTAGTGATTTTGATGTAAATGATTTTGAAACAGATTTAGAATCTACATCCAAAGTTCTCAAAAAACTACACTTTTTTACAGTGGTTCGCATCTGAAAATTACGCACTGAAGGGGTTAATAGGTTTTTTATGAGCTTCATAAGATCTTCTTTAACACTAATTGATGTTTTAACAACGGTCTTTATCAGTGTATTTATATGCTAATTTGGAATGTTTTGTACAACCTTCATACAGGATAGGAAAATAGAATCTAAGATACTGTACGATCCTATAAATACAGGACTTCTAACAACTCTAGTGTAACAGAATTATATTTTGACTTGTCGGTCATAATTTTTGTGGATAAAGATTGTCCCGTTCTATACTTATGAACTGTGCAATGTAATAGTCTCATTCGACTGATTTTTTTTTTTTTTTTTTTTTTGAGTGGGGGAGAGAGGGATCGGAGAGTGAGAAAAATTCTTGTAAGGAGAGGGATGAAAATCTGTTATTGGTTGATGTTTTGTATTTCTCAAACCTTGTAGCTTAGCTCCTTATTAATTGTTAACTCGTGTATAAAACATCACATATAGAGAAGCAAATAATGTGATGCTTTATATATAGAGAAGCAAATAATGTGATGCTTTATAATCAATGTATAATAATTGTATCTGGTATCCTAAAAAGTTCGTACTTTTTCCTGCTATGAGAGATAACGGCCAAATAATTTTGTGCAAATACAGTTTGTTCAGCAAAATAATCTCTTACAACTTTAATTACATGGTTTCAATGAATTATAGGTTAATACATTCCGCATTTGTAGAAGTTTCTGTCCTTAGATTCAAAAAATTCTACTGTCGCCAGCGTGACATCATTCCGGTTTCTGAGCTGTTGCAGGCGCAAATAGTTATGTATGATCAAAAACGGGTGATAGTCGGGTTGAGCAACATTCGAGGAGTAAGGAGAATGAGATTTGGTGATCACCTCTTTGGTTGCTTTCACCGTATCAGGTCTGGCATTGTCTTGAAGAAGGATCACTCCTTTCCTGTTGACTAGTGCTGGCTGCTTCTGACGTAGTGCAGGTCCAACTCATTGCAAGTGAGATGAGTGCACCTAGGTTGTGATGGTTTGGCCACTTTCTATCAATTCAAAGTGCACAATACTAGTGCACCACCAAACACAGAGCAGTACTTTCTATTGATGAATGTTTTGATTGGCGGCATATGCCACAGAACCAGGGGAGGACCAATAGCGTCATTTTAGACTTTGCCAGGGAGAGGGGAAGGGGGCAAGATTCTTCACTGACGTAAAAGTTTCATTCTTTTTTATTAGTATATTAATATACAAATTATTTAAAAGTATGTGCTTTTCAAGCCCTCTACCCCTGCCCTCCGGAAATGGTGTCCCTGGAGAACAACCAATGATATTTTCTTTTGCGGCTATTGTATATTCACATATTAATAGCTGGTTCAGAAATGGGTCTTTCTTGTGGCATGTCAGCAATGAAGAGCAAATGGTGAGCCACTGGAATTCGTTTTCCTCAGTCAAAATGTAAAGAACTCCGAGCTTCCATGCCTTTCCAAGGTTATGCAAATACAATCGAGTGGTTTCCTCCTATGCTCCAAACCCTTGAGAAAATTCCTTGCTCATTACGTAGATTACTTTCGTCGATAGTGGATGGACGGTCAGTTCTTCTCCTGGAGGTTCTCACCTCCCGATGCAAATCCTGTGTACCACTTTCACTCACTCACTGATGCCTCTCCAAACGCGTAATGTTTTTCAAGCAGCTTCTACAGCGTTGCTGCCCAATTTATACTCATACAGTGAACACGGTTGTAAAACATCATTTGACACTGACATATTCACTTGAGCATTGTAGTTCCTACAGAACTGCTTTCGGTACGTCTCATAACTCTCCAATGACTGATGGTTGACGTGAATGTCAAGATCACATGTTATCCTAGCGGGGTGAATTTCACTTTTTGCTACAACACGAACTTTTTTTTTTTGGATACCTGATAACTTAGGAATATACAGGTAAAGTGTGTACGTATTGTTTTGTTTAAAGAGAAAAAGAATTGTGGTATTTTTCTTTCTCTTTCCAGTCTACGTATTCTTTGGTCCTTCTACATCTCTTGTTGATTTCATGACATCTATGCAAGCAGTACAATTATTCGACAAGGGCGAATATATGGTGATCTATGTTGACATGCTTACATTTTATGAGCTTCGTCCTATTGAATATTTTTGGAGTAAGTATTTTGTACTAGATTATAACATGATTATACACATGCAGCTGTCAATAGAAAATTATCAATTGATTGAAGATTTTAACGAATACTTTTAGTTCCTTTGTGGGAATATATATATATATATATATATATATATATATATATATATATGGATAGCCCCACGCTAAACTGTAGATCGACGTCTCATGTACATCGGCGCTTGAAAGGAACGTTAAACTAGAAACAGACAAAATGTATTTTTTTGGTGAGAATTTAGACAGCAAATTTTAGATTTAGGTTTCTAGTTCCGCAATAGAAAACCCAAAATACAATACTTCCTTCCCAACTCTAAAGAAAATTAAGAAATTATTGAGCTGTCCTGTGAGAAAGACCCCCCTAAATTTAATTTTTAAAATACAACAATAGGTATTAGTAGTACGCATGCACTTATCAATAGGGAATTGATGATTTATTGAATATTTTAACAAATAGTTTGGTTCCTCGGTGGGAATATATATATAAAGTAACTGACTTCTCTTAAACCTCTCATCAATATTTCAGACGTAAATATCGAACGACCTTCTTCGAGATGTTTTAAGCTAAATTCTAACGACGTTGATTGTTCACATTTTTTATGTATAGCACTTCAGTTGGGTTCGTTAATTTTAAAATGAATCTATGACAGTTCTTCAAATGGTAATAAAACAATATGTAGCAACGTAATGTAATTATTTCTTGTATATTATATATGACTGTAGGTGCGCCTTATGAAACAGTGTGAAACGAAAACTTTACATTTCAGGATAACGCTACTCAGCTTCAGGAACGCGTCGAAATTTCGTTAAAACATGTGTCTTCTTATCAAACCTTCAGCTCCAGAAGCTTCTATGCATTTAAATGCTGTCTAATCTTAGAGAGTCAACATTGCCATAACAATTCTGTATTTAGATTTGTCAACCTTTTTTTTTTTAAAAAAAAAAACTACTTTAATGTGCAAACATTATATAAGAAATTCATTATAAAAAGTCAATGAAGTTAGTATCCATGTAAAAAAAAAAAGTCATTTTTGCTCAACCTTATATATATACACATTACAATGTTCTCATCTGTAAAGACCCTTGTATGTGAATTGGCTAATTTTTTTAAAAAATAAAATTGTTAATAATGTCCTCCCACTTTTCATCTAGATTTTTTTTTGCATTGAGAACCGGACTCTTAGCTCTAATGTAATAGGCTTAATTTCTTTTAATTTGCGAGGTGGCACGGCGTAATATATGTAATAAAATTCAGAACATACCATTCAGGATATTTCTAAATTATATAATAAAATAATATATGTAATAAAATTCAAAACATTATTCAGGATATCTCTATATAACGTCATGATAAAAAAAATGTATTGGAGGTCTATTACATTTCGGCCTCAAGAACTCGGCCTTATTGAGATAAGAACTCAGATCTCAATACGGAAATAGGAAATTAGATAAAAGGTGGGAGGACATTATTAACAGTTATATTAACAAAAAATAACCGATTTACATACATGGGTTTTTTACAGACAAAATCATTGTGATGTGTAAGGTTGAGAGAAAAATAATTACATAATTGTGTACTTAGATACTACTACTGTAAGGAGTTTTTATATTGGACTTATACAGAAGAAATTGTACTATGTTTAAAATAACGAAATTGTACACAATGTTGGTGTATTAAAGAAAACAATTTAAAAAAATATCATCCAACTTAGTAGAGAATGTTATTTCAGCATTGACTCTCTAAGATTACATCGCACTTTAATTGAAGCGTCTGGTGCACAAAGTTAGACAAGAAAGACAATTTTTTTTCAACGAATTTTCGACTGATTCCTGAAGCTAGATATTGTTAATCGGAAAAATAAATTTTAATTTCATATTGATTCATAAAGAGCATTATATATATTATATTATATTATATTATATTATATTATATTATATTATATTATATTATATTATATTATATTATATTATATTATATTATATTATATTATATAATACAGAATAGATACATTATATTGCCATTGCCATAGATCGTCTTGTTATCATTTGAAAAAACTCTGATAGATTAAATTTAATATTAATGAATACCACCAAAGTGCTATATATAAAATAAACTGTAAATAACTAACACCGTTAGAATTTGGCTTAAAATATCCTGATGAAGGGCGTTTGAGATTTATACTTTAAATATTGATGAAAAGTTTAAGAGCCTAAATACTCGTCAGTGCTGGATTACATAAAGTTAACATTGTGTTATAGGCAATGTAGGCAGTTCACGTCCAATGTTAAACCGTAATCCGCGTTTCATATGACATGGGCGCTCAAAAGAGAGTATTAAACTTCAAACAAACAAACAAACAAACAAACAAAAAGTTTGTGGCTGCGGTTGCTCAGTGATAGAGCGTTCACCTCTGGTGCATGGGGTTCCTGGTTCGATCCCAGCTCCCACGAAGTGAACTTTGTGGTGGATAAACACCGTGTGCATGAGTTTCCTCAGGGTTTTCCCGTTTCCTTCCACTTTCTTCATTCCACCATTTCATTCATATCTCATCATCACCGTCTCCTTTAGCCTAACCGGCATAACCGTGGGACGTAAAACTCAACGATTTCATTTCAAACAAAGGTTTTTTTTTTTTTTTTGTTTTCTTTTTTGAGAATTTAGACAGCAAATTTTGCTCTAAAACCCTCTTTCCACAAAAGAGTACCAGACTTGTTCTCTAAGTAGCTAAAAGTGCTTTCAAACTTTCGATGCTTTTCTTTTCGATACCTCGAAGATTGTACCTATCCAAATAGGGTCTCCATTCTTCATATTTTGTAGGAAAAAAGATGCTTAAAAGTTTTAGGTTGACATGCATACACGTCGAAAAGTGTATCAAACTATACAGTTACAACCATTTTCACAAAAAACAAAACTCTCAGAACTTAGAACTATATAATTAGAGTTTAGAAAATGAGATTGAGTTTTGTATTTGAGTACCGCTTCTGGAAAACAGTAAATGGAGAATAATTTTTGGAGAACTTTTACAAGTTATATATATTTTCTGTAAATAAATTTAAAAGCCTGCCAAAATAGTTTACCAAATATAGCTATTAATTAAAATCTGCCATTTGGTGAATTTTCTTAATATCAATTGACCTTTAATCATGACCTAGGAGCAAGGAACTTTAGTCAATGGCTTTTCTTTTTTCTTTCTTTTCAGTTCCTTTTTGTTTCCCGCCCTCCTTATGAATGAGTTGGGTGATTTCGTTACTTTCACTCTCACCCTAAGTGCAACGATCTAAAACTCACATTTTCGGTTCCAAGCACTGTGTGTTATGTAAAGAAAGCATAGAACCGGTCTATGGTTCACTTTATTTTTATATAAATAAGTTTTCCTCTTTCCTTTATCTTTCATCTATTTGCACTTTAAAGTTTCCTCATAGAAATTAAAAAAAAAAAAATGCAGTTAGCTCTTTCGTTATAATATTTATAAGTCAACATAAAACATAGCCATTGTAAGTTCTATAAGCAGCGCTCGACTTTGGAACCCAGCAGAAACAAATGAGCAACAAATACTGGCTGAAATACGTCATATTTAACCTGTTCATTCGAGGCGGATCGCTTAGTCACACGAAACGTTTGTGGTACGCAAGGAAAAGGTGAATTTCTTTCGGGTTTAAATGATGTTCAGTTTAAATCATCCATTGAATAATTATTGAAATCGGGGTACGTAGTCTAGTCAGGATTTAGACTTGTCTATTTCATGTGGACCTTCATGGTTCATTAGGCGTAAGGAAACAATGGATAAAACCCAGTAAAACTGCTAACGGAAGTTATGTACTTATTTATTTCTTGCAAACCTATATTGATAGACGTAGTACTACGTTTTATATAGTTTGTATTGTGGACAGTGGCGTAACTACGTTTTATGCACACACCCCCCACAAGAGAATACCAAGGCCCCCCGCCTTAATAGCATTTTTTGTGGAATGATAAATAACCACACTTCACTGTATCTGTGAATAATGAGTTAAATGCGTGCAACTACTAGGCTTAAATATTCATAAATGAAAACCATTTTGCTATACATATAATTTATTCAATAAGCTTCACAATGAATGATGGATTTCCCTCTTTGCATTCAGTGACGTCAGTTGTCATGAAGAACAACAGGAATTAATTGAATGGTTTTCTTCTTGCTTTCCTGTGATCAAAATTTTTTACTAACTTCCGTACATCCATTTTTTCAGCTTCGTCCGCATTTATTGAGAGCAATGCTAGATTACTTAAGCTATTTTGACCCATTGTGCTTCTCACATAGTTTTATATTAATTTCAATTTTGAGAATAACCTCTCCGCAGAACTAACAGAGACAGGGAGCGTCAAAAACAACAAATACACGGCAGTAAATTCTGAAAAGCTAGATGCCAATGACTTATATTTCACAATTAAAAGCCTTGCAGGTCAAACAGAATTCTGAACACTTATTTCAGATTTCAGCTGTTCACAAAGCAAATTACTTTCATCGGAAACGAAGAACCAATATCACAACTTTAAATTGCTTGAAGTATCTGTGGTTTTCTTAGAATTTCATCATAAGCGAGATGAATTATATTGGCAGAAAACAACAAGGAAAATGTGGATGCTGTATCACACAAAGATGTAAAATGACAATGGAGCTGTGAATTTAGTAGATCAAATAGTTTAATATAGATGTTAATTCTAAAGTTTGATTGAATATTTCCCGCTAAAGAAAAATATAAGAGCATATAAAAGCCAACCAAACTGAATTTCCTTCCTTTTTGTTTGCGGCGCTTGACCTACACGCAGCGGCGCCGACTTTCTAAAATTTATGTAGGTTCAGATCAATTTGGTGCAGATCAATGGCTGGACGTGTTATATATTTTCAGGGAAGTCGATATTTTTTGATTGATTTCCTTTTAGTTAAAATCTTTCATGAACATTGTCATAAAGGGTTGTGCTGTGATAAAGTAAAATATACCGGTATTATAAGGATACGGTGGGGCTGCCCTAACTTAGTCAGTAACACAGTTAACTTAAACCAAAAGAAACGTGTTCAAACCTGAATCCAAGGTTAAGGATAACTTACTGTAATGAATATTCTCAACATATGTAATCGTAACATTAAGTGTATACTTTAAACAACGTACATGATGCACAATAATTGCAAGAGGCAATTATATCAACCCGTTACTAAAAGAAAATACCACATATATACAAATTAAAATGAAAAAAATCTTCATAAAATCTAATAATTTGAATGGTATCGCGTAAAGAACTTTCAAGGATTTTGTTGTGAACATAAGCTACAAAGTGACTAACTTAAGTGTGTTGCTTGGTTGCCTTTACACAAACACATTTGAAAGAAACAGTTATGTTTTAGATGTTAGAAATTTTAATTTCCATCTCAATATTTTAGTTACTTATTAATTTCTGACAATGGCAGATGAGAAATATTTATTTTATTTTGTTTCTACCCACTGGCGTCTCTGGCATGTAAAATTTGGGAGGGACATCAAAGAAAATTATTTAAATGGTACCACCTAGCCCAACTTGTTTATTATCTTCCATTCCATTTACCTTTCTGCTTATCTTCACGGAGCCCCTAAGGTATATGAAGAATTCTGCCATAATCGTTTCGCAGCCTGAATATTATATCCAAATAAATATAATTATTATTATTTATATGTTATTCAGTCGTTACTAAATAAATAAAATATTGAATATTTTGTACTTCAAAATATTGGGAGGGACGCGTCCCCCTCGTCCCCCCGCCAGAGACTCCCATGTTTCTATCAAACTAAAAGTCTTGTGGGTGTGCTGCACCCACAAGATTATTTCTGTGGGTGCTAGAGCCCCGAAGCACCCATGTATTGCAGCACAGTTTCGAGCACAGTTTTGTATTAGTCGGCGCGCATGCCTACTCGTCAAAACCCGCCAAAGATAGCCGAAAAAAGGGAAGGTGAAGGAACATTGCCGACTAATACAAAACTGAGAAGCATGTTGATTCGACCTATTAGGAGGCTAGGGTGAAGGGTCCCATTGGAGTATCGGCCTCCCCTCCCCGCATTGCGGGGTTTCACGCCATAGTAGTTACGCCACTGACTGTGGATAGTTCTTGTAAATAAGTTTGTTTCAAATGAGTAGAATTTCTTATCTTTAAAATCCGGTTCAACGAATTATTATTTAATCATTTCAGCATATTCTGATGTCTTCTTCAGTAATCCCAAACATAGTTAAAACAATCTTCTACATGTTGGACTATCCTAGAAAAGTTAATGAGACGTAAATCATCGGATACAAATTTAACACAGAAATTCTAAAAGGAATAAAGCATCTAATGGTCGCTTTGTACTCTTAAGCCACTTTTTCATTTAGATCTGCCTTCATTTGACAAGCAGTAAACCAGACGAATTGTAAAATGTTACTTTAATATGAATAAATAACATTTAAAAAAATATTGTAAGAGCCAGAAGTTCATTTTCTACCAACGGAAATCCCTGAACTAAATACACACGCTCTAAGAGAAATCCATTAACCACAGTTAACCAAACTTTCTTCCTAAGAAGTATGTAGAAATAAAAGAGACTTATCATAAGTTGCTAATCCAGGCATGATACTTAAAATGTTCATGAGTTGTAATGGACTCAATTTTATAACTAATTGAGTGAATAAAATTTTCATATAAAACGTGAAATAATAATTCCCTGAACCTAATACTAAGGTAAGAAATTATTTTCATTATTCAATATGTATCCTATAACATGAATAAGTATTAATTTTTTTTTAAGTTTATAGAATGTAATGACAATGGAACATATATTTTGGCTTATTTTATTTAGCGATATATTTTCTAAAATGTTCTACCTTTTCATTTCAGAGTCTGGCGATCTTGGGGAAATGAAGAACTGCAATCAGCAGCCAGGATTTCTCAATAGAGCACGATCTTTGTTTGTTGTCGTGTCAACACCTCCGAAACCAAAATACGTTGACTTTGAAAAAAGTGTACGCGAATATACAGAAAAAGAGCCATTCAAATTTTCAAATCCTTTTAAAAATAGTTCTTTCCAAGTAGTAAGTATACTTTCTCAGTTCAATTTTTTTATTTCTAGATAGTAAATACAGATACAATCATGAATGTTATTATTATTATTATTATTATTATTATTATTATTATTATTATTATTATTATTATTATTATTATTATTATTTTACACATTCTACTTACAGATTTCTGTAATTCCTGAATTTCGTTTAAGCTTCCAAGCTTTCGACTCTCCTCTGGAGTCTTGATCACGGAGGTTGAAAACAGGAAGAAAAAGAATAGAAACATCAACGAATAAAAATGGAACGGACATTATCAAAAGAAGAGCTGTGTTGTACGCAAACTCATCAAGTACGTCAGCGATCAACGGGTATTTATGAAATAAAATGCAGTTGCCAAGAGAGTTATATAAGCAAAACGAAAAGAAATCTGAAAGTCCGAGTAGAGTAGGATATTAGAGATTCAAAAGCGGAAAATCCGGTATCAGGTATATCAAAGCATTTAAAAGAAACGCAACACAGGTAGAAGATTCAAAAATTTTATTTAGAGCTAGAAATGAAGTAGAGATACTGGTTTTTGAAAATTTATTTATTCGTTAAAAAAAAAAGACAAGGGATAGTTAAATGACGAATGGGAGGCGATAGTTACAAAATTTTCACAGCACAATTGTCCAGACACCCTCCAAACCTGATCAAAACTCAAAATTCGAAATTATCAGAAATATGAAGGTCCTTACAGATTTAATAAGGAAAAAATATAAGGTGTGCAGAAATAGGTAGGTTTTCGTGCAGCTTGTAAGAATTAGTCCTACAGTTAGTACCACTGTGAAAGATTAAGTCGTGGAAAAAGGCCATGTATCCACCTCGGTAGCAGACGAAAATTTCATGATGTAAAAACAAAATAATGTTTTGTTGTTAGGCGTCAATAATGATTGTGCAAAATATTGTTATACAATCGTCGTTCGTGACACATACGTAGAAATCTAATATGATTTCATGTACCAGTCAATATGTGGATAAATAAAATTAGATCGAAAATCAAAATTGGTATACTTGATATTGAATTTCATATAGAGTTTTATTTTGAGTCCAGCCGAGTCCAGTTCTATTGTGTGCTGGATGTGATAGTAAAGGACGTTATCTGTTAGAGAAAAAGACCGAGTGTTGCCCGTTTTTGCCCGGTGTGGTTTGAAATCCATATTTATATGTGAGTATGGTAATGTTGTTGGGAGTAGTCTCAATTCGGTGGATGTTTCTTTCTCAAGTAAACTAATCAAGTGTTGCCTTTTAGTCTCTTTGTTTTCCTCTATATTCCGTAGGACTTGCAGAAGCATCCTTTGTGTTGTTTCGTATGACATTTCTGAAATAACAAAGAAATACAGTCATTATCCTAAATACTACTCCCAACAATATTACCCTACTACATACAAATATGGCTTTCAAACCACATCGGGGAAAAACGGGGAACACTCGGTCTTTTTTTTCTTTCTTTCTAACAGATAACATTCCCTACTATCACATCCAGCACACAATAGAACTGGACTCGGCTGGACTCAAAATAAAACTCTACATGAAATTCAATATCAAGTATACGAATTTTGTTTTTTGATCTAATTTTATTTATCCACATATTGACTGGTACATGAAATCATATTAGAGTTCTACGTATGTGTCGGGAACGATGAATGTATAACAATGTTCTGCACAATCATTATTGACGCCTAACAACGAAACATTATTTTGTTTTTAGATCATGAACTTTTCGCCCGCTACCGGGTGGATACATGCCCTTCTTCCACGACTTTAATCTTTCACAGTGGTACTAACTGTAAGCCTAACCCTTACAAGCTGCACGGAAACCTATTTCTGCACACCTTACGTCTTTCCTTATTAAATCTGTAAGGTCCCTCATATTTCTGATAATTTCGAATTTTGAGGTTTTGGCCAGATTTGGAGGGTGTCTGGACTACTGTGCATTGGTATGACAATAAAAATAATAACATAACATAACTTGGCAACCTTCCAACAAGAAGCAAGAAAGGCGCACAAATTGACTTCGTGACTCATATTTTAGTTTGCATCCTCTTCATCCTTTGATCACTAACGTACTTGACAACGTGTTTCCGTACAACACAGCTCTTCCTTGGTAAGTTCGTTCCATTTTTATTCCTTGATGTTTCTATTCTTTTTCTTCCTGTTTTCAACCTGCGTGACCAAGACTCCAGGAGAGAGTCGAAAGCTTGAAAGTTTAAAGGAAATTCAGAAATTACAGAAACATCTAAGCAGAATAATAGTTAGAATTCCTGAGCGTGGTTTTGCATTGTCTGTAGTTCTGTTTTTTTATTACTTCTTTTCCATCTAATCAGAATTCACAGTGTTCTTTATTGAACCCTTTATTTAGATTTGGTAAATTTATATGTAAAGATACTCAATGCCGTGCCGTGGAAAATCAGTGCCCTGGGCGAGAGTATGCGACGGCATTGAGTCCCCATACATATTCCAAGTATTTTTTTCTATCTTTTTCCTTTTTCTTTCTCCCGAATTTTGCGCCCCCTTACTTCGGAGCCCAGGGCCGTCGCCCCGCTCACCTTCACAGCACGCTACTGAAGATACTGATTAATTTAATGAAAAAAAAAAAAAAACCTGGAAAAAATGCAACCTCCCAGATTAATATTGGACTACCTTCTGTCTTAAGAATAGCACTTTTGCGACGTGAAATGAAGACATAGATGTTGTGAATGTTATTAAGTGGAATATTCCACTATTTCTCGTGCAGTGCACTACTGAGATCCGTGAGAGAGGACGGAAACTGAACTCTGCGCCGAATTCGTATCTCCAGAATGAACCACATATGTTCAATTACGTTCAGACCCGTGGGTTAGGCAAGTCAGGGTAGGTGTTTAACTACATCCCGATGTTCTTCAAACCACATCACAACAGTTCCAGCTGTATGATTAGCACATTATTGTACTGGAAGATCGCATTATAACCCAGAAACAACATCTGGACGATAAGATGCAAATGGTCTCCTAAAACTGCGATATAATCACGAGCAGTGATGCGGCCAGAAGTTTAAGCACAGAATCCACTAAGAACCCAGGATGTTGCGGCCCACAGCATCATACAGCCGTCGCCATGTTTCACCTTTGGGCGGGGATACTGTGTATCATACGCTTCTTTAGTGCCCGTTATGCACAAAACGTAGTATCCGTTACGCTTCTTTAGTGTTGGTGATTTGAAATAAGGAGAACGATGACTCTTCGACCATATCACACATTTTCAGTCATCAGCGGTTCATATTGCATGTTCGCGGCATCAGTGGTGTCGTGCTAAAGCGCGATTTCGCCCTATATCCCGACTCAGTATATCCAAGTCTTGTAACTTGAGGTGGACTTTGAGTGTCGATACAGTCTGTGGAAGGTACTGCTTGAGTTCGTCCCTCACTTGATCCTCAGTCACACGACGGTTCTAAATGACAATATTCTTTAACGCTCGGCGGAACCTGTCACTGAAAAGTTCCTTTCGACCACTGTTCCTCTTCGCCGATGTGTTTTTGCCCTGAGTTTTGTTGACCATCATAATCTTGGACACTGTTCCATGCCACACAACCAACATAATTGCCACTTTTATTGCGCTACACCACATAACCAAATTTTTTCAAATAATTTACTGTCCTTGGAAATCAGAGAAGTCACTCATTTTACGCTATCACCGTCTGCTCAGTTCATTGTACACTGTCGTACTACTGCTTCTCACGTAGTACTTAGTTTGCCCTAACATACCTCTACCAACCAGCCGGTACTGTGGGTCACCGCGTAACCGTTGTAAACGAGACATCTCACGTGTTTCCATTAAATTGATTAGTGTTTGTATATACATATATCTAACTATAAAGATATGTATAATATTTTGATCTTGGCTACTCTCTAAATTTTTGAGGTGCACAACGAATAGTGAGTCCTTGAAATTTTAGCAAAGCAAGCTATTGAAATTTTAGAAGGGGGGATTTAGAATAAAATAGTTGAAATATTTAAACTGTAGCCTAGCTAAAATTGTGTACAAAATGCGTATAATTTATACACAGCACTTTTGAGACAAGGTCGTACTCAGAATCGAAGAGGGTTTAGCGAAAACCAGAATCAGGTATAAGTTGAAACCTAGGTATTTCTTTAGGAGAGATACGTCAGGAGAATTTAGAGTGGTGTATCGTGAATTATTCGAAAGAAGAAAGAATTCCCGGTATACTGGTACATATTCATTCTGAATGTAATTTCAGTATTGAAAGATACATTTTGTGTTTGACTTTTTTTTTTGGTACGGTACTGTCCAAATCACAAAAAAAGAAAACGGTATATTTAAATAAATATCACTGTAGCTACATTTATTATCTGGACATTAATATTTTGCGAAAGTGGACGCATAATAATAATAATAATAATAATAATAATAATAATAATAATAATAATAATAATAATAATAATAATAATAATAATAATAATAAGAAGAAGAAGAAGAAGAAAAATACAACTTTTAATTAATAGTAACAAGCAAGAAGAGAGATATTTTTAATGTATTTCTAAAATTGTATTTTGAGACGAAGTTTAATTCTTTAACCCATTGGAGCGGACTTACGAAAAGTTACGTATGAATATAGTTGTTCTTGAGAAATCAATCAGGAGAATTTCACGTCGTCTGACGTTTTGAAAGCAATGTTGTCAGTTCTCGAAACGTTGGACGACGTGGAATTTACCTTACTAATTGCCCGAGAACAACTATATTCATTACAACACGAGGAAAGCTTCACTTCTTATTTCAAAGTTCCATATGTCTGTGAATAAGCGAAAGGCAGATTTACGGAAATATTCCATTTCAACCCCCCTCCGTCTTTTTCCCTAGTAACTCAGATTTTAGCTACTACGTTGCATAGGGCTTAGTCATATACAGGAATATGTATTATAGTAGTTTGTCATTTATGTTCGTGCTAACGTTACAGCAATATTCTTAACGTTTTTTTTTTAGTAAATAATTATATTGTATAATGTAAAATGGGTCAATTTTCCTGATTAATCACTTTAAAATCTCTGCCTAAACGCATTTTAACTTCCAGAAAATGTATGTCTTAATTAGTAACTGCTGTAAAACATTCTAAATTGTCCATTTTTTCAATTAATTTTGTGTTCTTAATTTGGTCTATATTTCTGAAATCATGTAGGTAGAGTTACCTGCTATTATTGTTCGTTATATTGAGTATTTTCTGTAAAACCAGGATAGTCAACCCAATATCTTTTTTTTTTTCTGTATACTGGAGACAGCATTTAAAAGAGTTGGATACTTTTTATTAGATGCTGATAAGTATAATGTAAAATGTGTCAATTTTCCTGATTGATCACTTCATTTAACTGGCTAGGTTCTTTATGTTCAGTATTTTCTGTGAAACCAAGAATAATCAACTCAATATCTTTTTAACTGTATACTGGAGAGAACGTTTAAAAGAGCTGAACACTTTTTTTTTTTTTTTTTTTTAATCAGATGCTGATAAGTATAAACAGCGATAAATGAAAAGGTTCATTTCAAAATATCCCAACATCCTTGTTACATAAAAAAATATTTTGTGAATGTGACATTCCTATGGTGGAGCATCAGCACTTCCTAATTGTCATCCAGATTGCGAGGGACTCTTGACTAAGCACTTTTGTTTTCTGCCTGCGGATGCAATATGATATGTGACTGAACAGAAGAGATGCAGCTAACGAATATGACCATGGTACGCTGAGGGTACTCGTCCAACGGACATTTAAAAAAGAGTGCAATCTTTATCCGGTGGCAAGTGCGTATTGGAGAAAACAAATGTTCGCGTTTTCTTGCTGAACGAAACACATGGAAGGACGATTAGTGGATAGGATAGTTGATAAATCGCTTTCGTGATGTGACAATGACTATTATGGACAATCTCACTCAAGATGACCAGAGAAAAAAGCGTGTCCACTCCGCTGTTTCGTAGTGGCACCTTCATTGCTTAGTCACACAACGTCATGTTGAGTCCAGTGGGAAGAAACCAGGAGTATTTAGTCAACAATTTCTCGCCACCTGGACGATAATGCGCATGCACTGGTGCCCCGCCAGAGTAGTATCACACAAAGTAACTATCTCACATAACACGGATGTCAGGATATTTTTAAATGAATCTTTCCATTTGATGGCACCCTATACAAGGTGCCCCAGGAGGAAGGGTCAATACTTTGAGAAATGGTAGTATGGGTGATTCTAAGCAAAAAAGTTCATATGAACATTGGTCCTAATGTCAACGGCTTGAGAGCTACAGGTTGTCAACCATTTTTTCATTATTGACATTATGATGAATATTGCTCACCCTGTTGTTATTCTACAGAGGTGAAATATAGCGGATTTGAAAGATGATGGAATGTTCTTTCCAAAGGTATGTAAATGTGACAGTGCTATCTTTGGAAGGGAAGCTATTGAGGGAAATTTGGGGAAGTTAATGTTATTTAAAATATTGGAAGGCAACACTGATTCTCAAATATCCCTCAATAATTTCTCTTCCAAAGACACCACTGCCGTATGTTGCATAACATTGGAAAGGCCATTCCATCACCTTTCAAATCCGCTATGTTCAGCTACCTTCATAACTACAGAGTGAGTAATATGCAATTTAAAGTTTAAAAAAGGTTCACAATCTGTAGATCTCAAACCGTTGACATTAGGACCCATGTTCATATGAACTTTTTTTTTTTTTTTTTGTTTTTGTTTTTATACTTAGAATCACCCACACTACCATTTTTCGAAGTATTGCCCCTTCCTCCTGGGACACCCTGTATATAGTAATTAATAAGTGAGTTTCGTTTCACACTGTGAAACTGGGATATGGGCATAAGGGCAAAGATGGAAAATATGCTTAAGATAGTAGATCTATTAAAAAATATAAATATATCGCCATCTCTTACGTTTTGCTGTATGTGAATCTAGTATTCTCCATTTTTGGCTTCAATAGAGAGGTGATGGCGACAGTAGACCGTATTCGTGACACGCTGAATCTATTTACTTTTCTCGCTAAAAGTTCCAGGAATTTCGTTGTAACTATTTATTACCACAATATAGGTACACATGACTTGAAAATAGGCTCCTTGAGAGCACACGCAATTGTTCCACCGCTCCTACCATTGCTGAAAACAATGCTGAAAGTCCTGTTTTGATACGTTCCGAAGTTCAGCCGTCGCGTTGGTTTGAATGTCTTCTACGGTGGCGAAACGGCTCGCAAAAAACAAACATTCCTCTTTCTCTATCAGCCTCCCTACCCACCAGATTTAGCACCAGCGGATTTCTGGCTCTTCCCCAAGATCAGAAAAAGACCTCAAAGGTTTGTTTGTTTGTTTGTTTTTAAGAAGTCTATTTTGAAATGAATGTGTACCTATGTCATGGTAATAAATAGTTACAACGAAATTCCGAGAACTTTTTTATTGTTCCTCGTATATATATATGTAGAGAGAGAGAGAGAAATGTTTAATGTTTTATATATATATAGAATATATAACATTTATCTCACCAGTTTTTACTCTCCTACTTGTTAACAGACAGATAGATGGACGAAAAGAAAGTATTTTATCTTCATAGGCAGAAAGTAACCAAAACGTGCCTTGAGCACTGAAATCATAATTACCAATGATGTCTAAGTAAATATTACCCATAATTGTTAGTGGCGAATTCAGAAATCATAAGTTCATGCGTTTCGTGATGGAAGAAGATGCTTAATGTGCGAATTAGAGTAGTCAAATTGTAAAGGTTACTTTCAAAATAAACAGCTATGGACAACTTACCTTTGTAGATATCGAACGATTAGCGATTTTTTTTTTGACTAAATTTACTGTCAAAAAGTTGTATAATTTTTTTTTTTTATTCTTACGGAAGTGTTACTTTCAATTTGTTGTATTTGTCATAATTCAATACTTCTTTCCTTTGAATAGTAATATTTTATTATTATTATTATTTTTCATTGTGTTACAGCATATCACTATTTACGCTGCCCATTTATTCGATGCTGTTTATCTCTACGCCAATGCACTTCATGCTTCTCTAAGTGAATATGGGGACAATATCACAGAAGAAATCATTGATATGGAAGCCAGGAATGGAACAAAACTCATAAATTCACTTAAAAATTCTACATATTTGAGTAAGATTTATTCTTATTATTTTATTACTTATTTTTGTATTTAATATGACTATGTACCAGTGTCCATAGTACACTCATAATATACAGTATTTAAATTATATATTAATAACTGTAAATACGTTCTTGCCAATTGTGGCGGAACTTACCTTATGAATTTGATTTATAACAATAACGAGCCAATTTAGTAATAAAGTGCAGCAGAAAAGTGTTAAATTTTTACTGTTTTATAGTTGCTAGTGTATTTTCTTTGTTTTATATCAAAATGCACTAACTGTAGTAAAATACGCTAATTTTAAAGTAAGTCAAGTATACGAATTATTTTCTTCTAACAGTTTCTTCAATTTTTCATATGGGGTTACTGCTTTTAATTTACTAGTCTGTCTTTCACCGATTTCACTTCCAAATTCTTCTTTCTCATGTTCACGCCTATCATCTCCCTCAGCTTTTCTTAGATCTTCCAGTTCTTTGTTTTACTCGGATTTCTATTATCATTACTATTCTTTTCACAAAGTTATCGTCGCATTCTGTTGAGTGGTTATCGTTCTTTCTTGTAACGTAACCTTACCACATTTGTTATGTTCCGTGTATGTTTTCCTTAGGTTTGCAACTTCATTCGTTCATACCTGGTTCTGTCTTCTGTAGTTATTTTACATACGTCACTCCCATTTTATTCCAGTTTGTTGAATTCAGGGGTATATCCTATTGCACATCTTCACTTGTCTTACTATAGTGGTATGAACTCTTCAGTTCAGTTTAATTGCTATCTTCTAAATCGCAGAGAACTTCGAATATTTGTTTCTAGTTTTTCCATTCTGTTTTTATTCGATTGCGAACTTTGCTACCTATGTTTCCTCTTTATCTACAATCGGTCTTAAGTATCTTGAATGATGTATTCTCTTAATACGAGTATTCCCAACTCTAATCAAGCCAGGCGCATAAGTCCTGCTATGCTATAGAGCATGTACTCCCACTTCTGCTTACTTTCAATCTTCTCACTTCTACGGTTTTAGGTAAGTATTTCAATTTTTTTGCGGTTTATTTTCTTCACTTAGCATACAGTACAATATCCGGGCACATCATGACACCTTTTCTATCACTCTTTCTGTTTTAAAGTATCTGCATTTGCATAAAACCTTGTATATTTCTTCTTACTGATATTCTGAATTTTGATCGTTGAATGATCGGACCTCAGACGGTTTTAGTACATTTAATTTAATTTAATTTAAGAAATATTTACTAACAATGTCATGCCTACTCAGATTTAGAGACAATAATATAGTAGACGTATCTATAACCTTATTGAGATACCAGTCTTTTACTCAAAATATGGAAAATTTTAATTTTTGAATAAATATTTGAATTTTAAAGTGAAATAAATTTGTATTGGAGTTTATTTTCAATTTATGCGTAATATTTATTATAGTTTTAATGTGGTGGATTTTGTAAGGTGAATTTCGCGATGAACAATAGTATCCATATTTAATTAAGCTTAAAAATGTAGTTCAAGGTTTAAATCACTAAAATTATTTTTCGTTTTGTACCTACTTACGTACGTATATTAATTATTGTATTTTTCAACTGTGTCAAAAATACAGCGTAATGGCTCTCTATTCTGGTTACTTTTGCATTAATAGACTAGTTTGAATATTTTCCCGCTGTGTAATCACTTTCTATTTTAACGTAACAAGCCCCATACTACACAATTAATATGTGTTATAAATACCGCACAACGTAAAATATAAGACCTTTCTTATTTATTCTATCTACCTGATGTGTCTGGATATGGTCGTTGAACTATCCAACTACTCTTAGTACATTTATGAAAAATTATTGTAAATACAGAGATTTCTTATTTTAAAAAAATCACCTGGAGTGTAGCAATCCCTGGGAAGGTATTGATGTGGTATGTTACTAGGTCAACGTGATTTATGTATTCTGATAATATATTTGTTTTTGTTGATTTTATTTAGTTTCGAAGCTAGGAATTTTAAGCCATTCAAGTATTCCACTTGAATGCAAATGAAAGTTGAAAGAAGTATCTTACAATGAATGTAAGTTGTTTAATTAAATAATAATTTATTTAGCACGAATGTTTCCTCAATTTTAGTTTGAGATTTATTTACATTCATTGATGCTTTTTAAACAGTATGCTATTTTACCATTACACGCGTCTTTCACGCTAAAATTAAGTGTTAAAAAATGTATTGATGTAAGCATTCCGTACTATAGTTTATATATGTGAAAACTACAGTAGACTGTAGAAACTAGCGCCGTAACTTAGATTTTTTTCTGGGGAGGGGTGAAGGGGGGCAAGCATTAATACGCGTATTTGGGCTCCCTAGAAAAAGTTGTTTTTTCTAATTCTTGGCCTCCCTCTTTCCATCTTTCTCTCACTCTGTATGGGCCCCCGGAGCATGTGGGCCCTTGCGTACAGGAAGGTCTGCGGGGCCGTTAGTTACACCTCTGGGCCCGTTCCGTACATGACAAATTAATTAAGGGGACAATATTGACAAATCTAAAAGCCATACGAATAAGTATTATTTCTAGGGCCCCTAATAGTAGACATTTTCTACTGAAATGTGTCCACGTCTCATTTCTGTTTTATTTACCTTTTGTGTGCTGTTTTGTTTATGTAATGTATTGAACCTGTTTGATGCTTCATTTATAATTTCATGTTCGTAATGTACATGGAGTAAGAAAAATTTGTCTTAAAATGGCCCCGCCCCCCTTGAACGCCAGGGAGCTTCCCTGGGGGGAGGGCAGTTGCCCCCTTGTCCCCCCCACAAGTTACGGCCCTGGTAGAAACAATCATATTCATTTCATGCCAAGAATGTCGAGTTTTGAAAACCAGTGGGGATATTCTCACAGTTCATGACTGGGGATCTCGGAATATGGAATACTGTCTTAGCGAGGAAATTTTTTGAAAAGTGACCATCGTGCAAATGCAGTTCTAGCTAATTTTGAATGTTTTTTTTTTCGTGTTTATTTTCGTTTTTTTTTTCCACAGTGAAAAATATGTATTCTTGAATGAGAGTACGGAGGAAGGTTTTAGGGTTTTAAGGTTGTAACGTCCGATCTATATTTTCGTCCATTCTGAACACTGATCATTTGTGATATAAGAAATGTAAAAAATTTTAGCTGAAAATAGCATAGAGAAAATTTGGTTTGTTCAAAATGTCATATAAAAAATCCTCAGGGCCACAATTTCGAAATTTCACGTATTTTCGTCCTAATAAAGTCTCCACAAACTTCATATCTCCCCTTCTTTGCTCTATGAAAATATAGGTCCCTACTATCATACCAAAAATGCGGTGTGTTATTAGAAATCTCCTCTTTCTATTCCCTTATGTTTTTGTTTTATCGTTTTCTTCTATTTTTCTTCTCTCTTTTTTGTGTGCGTGCTGAGGACCGCACAAAAATTCTGGGGGCTGCTCAAGCACCTGAGTCATGGGTTTTTTCCATGTCTTTGAATGCAAATATACTCATTATTTTTGCTGTTACATATCAGTTTAAATCATAACAGGATTATCGACTACTTTATGAATCCAAGAAAGTAAGAGATAGTAAAATATATCTTTAATTTTTTCTTTTCTTTTCTTTTTTTTATTTCCAGGTATTACAGGAGCACAAATTAAAATAGACAAAAATGGCGATTCAGAAGGTAATTTCAGTGTGTTTGCATTACAACCAGGCGAGAAAACAATCAAAGATTTCTCCTGTAATTATCATATGGAAGCTGTTGGTGTGTTTCAACAAGGTGAAAATTACCCTGTAAGTACTTTTATGTCTACTAATTCATATTATCTGCATTTTTTAAATCTAGTTCTTTTTCTTTTTCCTTCTTTATTTATTTATTTATTTATTTATTTATTTGTTTAAGTTTACAGACTTTCAAAAATTGATTCTACTGCATAAAATTTCTTAAATCGTACTTTGTAAAGAAAAGTGTCAAAGCGAAAAATGTTTTATGTGTTGAGTTAGTTTAGTTTCCTTGACTACTGTAGGAGAAAACCGTATACAAAGTATGATTTATTCATAAGTTACTGTAATTTGATACGCGTATACTATGCATGTATCGACTTTTATAAAAATCATGAAATATATAACAATTACACTGATTTTCCTGTTTAAACCCTGAATAAATACTTGTGGGATAGCGAATCTAATATAAAGTCTAACAAAGTATTAAAAATGATGTTCATTTTAACTGAAAGTCAGATATTTGAAAGCATATATACAGAGTGAACCTGAAAGACGTGCCCTAACTCTGGGAGGGGATTCCTGACATCATTGCATGTTGTTGAATTTCGTGTCGTGTACGAATTACAGGGCTGCCAACTTGGAATCAACAATCGAATCCTGACAATTGGAACAGAAAGATATGCACAAATTGTGGGAAGTGATTCGTGACATCAAATCTAGTTAATGGTTGTTATGAACATCAGCAAAATGGTACATTAGACAATTGTGCTGACAGAGATAGCTTGAGTTCCGTTCCAATTGTCAGGATTGGATTGTCGATTCCAAATTGGCATACCCCTGTCACTCGTACACGACGCGGAATTCGACAACATGCCAGAGGACTTTTTGCCTTATTTTGATGTCACGAATCACCTCTCGGAGTTTGTGCACATCTTTAAGGTTCACCCTGTATATTATACAGGTCCTCTAATATTGATACCGGTAATATTGATAAAACTGCTTCCGTGATCGAAAGGTTCACAATATATATATAGGCATAATAAAACTATATTCAGAAATAAACAAACTTTACAAGAGAATGGAAAACAATGAATAAAGACATTAATTATATAATGTAAATAGAAGTTAAATCATTTTTCTCATCCGCTAATTACCATGGTTCGCTTTCAGATTGTTTATAACCTAAATAACTTCTAAGCTATTTACAGTGTTTATAAGATAGCAAATGATAAATTTAGTGTTTTACTATGACTTCTTTTTGATGATTATCAGGTAAATTCTTTGGTTTCCAATATTCTTTATACATTGTACACAATGTTGTAAAACCTGATCTTGAAACTGAATAACTATTTCCTATTATTTATAAATTTCAGGAATACAAATTGAATGATCCGAGTAAGCAAATTGAATGGCCCGGACGTATCAAACCCGAAGCTGAACCAAGTTGTGGTTTCGATCACGAACTTTGCCCCAAAGATGATAAACACAGGAGCAGCATTATAGCAGCCGGAATTCTGGGTGTTGCTTTATTTTGTGCCATAGTGATAACAATTAGTATTTATCGAAAATGGAAGATTGAACAGGAAATCGAAGGATTATTGTGGAAAATCAATATTGATGAAATATATGGTTACCGTGGAAGAGATATTCTCTCATCCCCAAGTAAGGTAAGATACTGCAATATTATAAGTATCTAGGAAGTAAATTTTATCAAAAATAAGCTTTTAATTATAGGACTCACAATAAAAATTGAAGGACCTGGTGGAAGAGGGCGTATCCCAGATATACAACGTTAAAGTTTTCTGAAAGAAAAAGGAAGAAGTGGCCTCTTTCTCTTTAGAATTACACACTAAATACCTAAGGAAATGTTCCTGTAATTCACTAAAGGAAATGAAGCTACAATAAGGAACCAAGGGAAATATTTGCCTTTCTAAACTGTTTTCCTAGAAGTTATTTGATATGCACTGTGAAAGAAGTTTCAATCTTACTTTTGGAGCATATAGTGATCTTCGTTTTCTTGTAGAGTTCAAAATTAAAAAAAAAAAAAAAAAAAAAAAAAAGCAAAATATACACGTACTCAATATTTTCTATGGTATTCATTGTATTCATTATATAACCAATTTCAGCTATGTTTCCTTAGTACTTGACCAACGCTTCTGAACAACCAACAAAATCTGAGATTGCAGATAAGCAACAAGATGACTCTTGAATGAGAAAGAGGCTTGAACTCCAGTTATGTCGCTGATGGATAAGTCCTACCTCTACCACAAAATGCAAGAATTCATGATTCTACAAATTTTAGATAGAAAATTAGACAAGGTTTGGTTTATTTCACAACAAAGAAATTCAAACCACAGATAATAGATGGCACCAGCTTTTATGTAATACATGAAAAGCAATTTCTGTAGAAGAGTAGGATATACCCTTCTTCCACCAGGCCCCGCAAGTATCTGTAGTACCTGCCTCACAAGCTTTACATTGAATAATTTATATACTTTCTAACTTTCGGAACGGTGCAGATCCCATCTTCAGGAATAAACGAATTAAGAAGAACAAATGATGTGCGGAAAGAAAGTTCTTGAAAATTCTAGGATTTGTCTAAAATCCGAATTGGATAACACATTAAAACTTGTAACACATCGAAGCAGATAATACACTTCACATAGGTATTACATGTGATGGCTATATGCGTCATGTTAAGTCACCCATAATTATCTTTTTCTTCTTCTTCTTTTTAGGCACAGAATCCATGAATAAGTTGGGTAAAGTGTAACTGCGTTACTCGTCGTATTGTGTTGTATATTTCTTTGCATTATTGAATTATATATTTGTTGTATTTGCTGTTAGTTTTTAGACAAATCCTAAATTTGCTTTTTGAATAATCTAGGTGGGAATTGTTTGTGATTTTTAACCACGTATTACCAATTTATTTTTTATTTTTTTCCAAACTTTTGGCAGCCTATTGCTCTTAGATGAAGCATTCGTCAAAATCTATTTGTTACAATATTTTGTTTGAATTGACACCCGGCACCAGCCCAGCAAGTTTACCAATTGTATGGTATCTACACAATAGATTTTTAGAGCTGAGTGTGAGAGTGATTTTCAGCAATACCGTAACACGCTTTTCTAAGATCCTTTGTTCTGTTGTGGTACAGTTTGAAAACATGAATACTTAGATAGAACGTATATTTCTTTGTATTTCCAGCCGCTTCAGCTAGGTCTCGTAGTTTTAAACCTACAGCACTTCGAAACAGATCTATATCGAAATTGCGTCAGGTTATAGCTCATTTTTTAACTCAAATTTATTAGACACTTTCGCTTGTCTAATGAATTTAAGGTCATGCTATGTTAAAGAAAAGATATATAACTGGGATACATCATATTTCACTAATGTTTCTCGGATATCTCTCTTTAATATTTCTTCCTACTTTTTTTTTTCTCTCTCTCTCTGTCTGATGACGCATGAATGAAAGTGCCAATAATTTAAATTAACTTGTATGCATATTGAAGTGTTTCTATCTGATTTGTGGAAAGTAATTCGTTTACAGAATGGAATATTTTTTACTGTCATTAAGTCTACATGGAGCAGAAAACCACACCTAAACTGTGGTTGACAATGACAACTGATCTTTCGTCTCTGTTTTTACTTCCCGTCTCTCCTCTTTGCAGTTTGTTAACGAGTCATTCGAGATAAATGTCTTGAGTATGTGTTGACAGTCTTTATGTAGAATACCTTTAATTTGTTTTCGTATTGCCACGCTGGGATCTCTTTGGTTGTAGCTATATAACAGGCATAAGGGTAACAGTCTACTTGCAAAGATACTAAATAAAATGTGCATAAGAAAAAGCAAAGAATACTTGATGAGATCTTTCGCCGATGCTTCGTCACACTAAAGGAGGAAAATTAAATATTTCAGTTTAGCGTCCCACGGTTATGCCTGTTAGCCTAAGGGAGGCGGATGATCAAGGTAAGTGAATGATGATGGAAGAAACGGTGGAATGAGAATGTGGAAGAAAAACGGAGTACCCCGAAAAAACCCACAGACACGATATAGTCCACCACAAACTTACTTGGCCAGAGATCGAACCAGGGACCCCACGCAGTAGAGCAGCGTTTCCCAACCGGTGTGCCGCGGCACACTAGTGTGCAGTGAATGGGCCGCTGGTGTGCCGCGAGGAATCGAAACAAAATTATTAGTTTTATAGCAATCAAATTGCAAAACGTTGGGAAAAATGTATATTTGTATTTCACATTACTATGAACCTCTACTATGAATCTACAATTTTAAGTTTCATACCGGGTTACTGTTCTGTACATTTCTACTGTAATGTTGAAAAAAAAAATAGTTATCATTGTTATGACCATTATTGCTTCTTTGTTGTTGCAGACTATTTCGTAACTTGAAAATTTAAAATATCATTCAATCCTTTCGACAAATTACCTACATTTGTGTTTTAAAAGTAAGAGAGATTTGTTTGTTCGTTCGTTATTTAGTGATCTTCCTTCTTAGTAAAAGGTTGGATACAGTTTTTAAAAAAGAAAGCGAAAAGAAAGAGTCCAATTTTCCATTGCAATTTTTTTTCTATTTTTAAATTAGAATAAAAAATAAACATAATGATTTACCATGGAGGAAAACCAGTGATAGAGCTTTCATCTCTGTGAGAAGAAGATCAATAATCGCAGAAAAAATACCTCTGTGTTTTATATTTACAAATAATAATATCTATAAGTGTGCCGCGAGAATCCAAGTAACAAGCGTAGTGTGCCGCAAGTTGAAAAAGGTTGGGAAACGCTGCACTAGAGGTAAGCGCTCTACCAATGAGGCACGGTGCCCCCACACACTAAAGCAGGAAGAGAGGTGGTATAATTTCTGACAATATCAGAGCTAATGCTATATGTTACATATGCAAAAAGAAGTACCAATTTCTTAATGTTCAAGACGTAAATTTTGTAGAATTTATGAGTAAAAATTATATTATCTCATCGCAATTCATTGGAGTAAAAAATCGCGACATTAGACAAAAGAACATATAACGGTTCCTAACGAAATTAAATTCTATCAAGAGCACATTGCAAGAAAAGTACATTCTTTGGATTGTATGATATATATATATATATATATATATATATATATATATATATATATATATATATATATATATATATATATATATATATATATATATATACTTTTAGATGAGATGAGGTATTAATAAAACAAAACTGATTAAAGCATGAAATATACAAATTAATGAAACTTATGTAACAGTTTCACAGGACACCCTAGTCTAATGGTTATAGCGTTAGACTCACGACCACGTAGTTCCGGGTTCCGTTCCCGGACGGTACTTTCTAATTTTCGGCGCCCATCCAGCGTCGTGAGGCAAATTGGGGAATCACGGGAATGAAAGACGTGACGGACATAAACTAGATCTAGAAAGCTCCGACACGACGACTAATGACAGGGCGACGCAGCGCGCTCACCACGTGCTCGTCGCTAGGTCCTCAAATGGCCTGTTACGTCATTTTTTTTTATGTATCAATTTCGGTAATGTAATATGGCTTTTATCAGACATATTAACGTGTTACACAGGTTTAGTGCTTTGGTCAATTTGTGTCACTAATACATACTGAATATATATTCAAAGCTAAAATGAACAATATACAAGGCAGGGGCGGATCCAGGATGGATTTCTGGGGGGCGGTGGGTTGTAATACTAGGGTGGGTCATTTTGCCACTTTTTTTTTTTTCGGAACGAAATGTAATACCTGGCAAAAGTGGCCCACCCACACGGACATAACAGGTATAGATTTTTTTTTCAAATCAGATAATATCTTCTGTGAGAACTATTGCCTCAAAGTTTCAAAATTTTACTGAAAATTAAAAAAAAAAAAAATGTTCATTATTTTTAGTTATGTTAAAGTAAACATTTTTTTTTATTTACACATGCCAGATGCTATGAAAACTGACATTCAAGTCTCAAAATGCCAGTTATATGCCCCTGCGGTGGGATAGGGGTGCCTCTCTGGGGCCGGCAAAGGGGGCAAATTCAGTACAATTAAGAGTTTCTACAGCTATTTTCGTCCTTGCCTTTTCCTTCTACTGGTGGTTTATAGTGGTAGCAGAGCATTGTTATTTTTCTCCATGACACTTCCACCCCTCCACCTCACAATACTGCAACGCTCTTCTCCTGTCCCGATCTGCGTAACTCAGCGTCATTATCAGGAACGAGTCTGATACGCTTCAAATTGGGCGCCATATATTTGGTTACTATTGCTTTCAGCTTATATGAATTGGCCGTTACAGATAATAGTTTGCTAAACACTATTTTCACAGAAAATTCTCTATTTCTTTTTTTAAAAAGTCAATATTATTTATTATATCACAAAAGTGACTTCAGTGACAATGAAGCAGACCTTGAAGAGAAAGCAGAGGAAAGCTTTTCTGAGGAAGAGACCAAACCCAGAGACACAACATCTAAACCGAAGCTAGATTTGACTGAAACTGCTATGATTGCTCAGAGATACAATGTAAGCGAAAGTGCTGCGGCACATATTATAACAACTGTGCTTCAGGCAGCTTTAAAGGCTGGAATTATAACTTCTCAACAATCTAGCAACATAACTCTGCTTTAATTGTGGACAGGAGCAAAATAAGGCGTGCGAAAATTAAAGTTACTCGGAATTTAAAAGAAAGTTCTAGAAATGATGATCCCATTAAAAGCGTATACTTTGATGGTCAAAGGGAAGACACTAAAACACACGCAGGCATCGTTAGAGAAGAGCACTTATCACTTGTGGCTGAACCTAATTCTCAATACGTTGGTGACGTGACATCATCCTCTGGCTCAGCCATGACGAGACCACGGTTATTTTCGAGTACATCATGAACCAAATCGAAGGTGGCTTTGATGAAGTTGAGGTTCTTGGGTGTGATTGAACAAACACTAACACTGGTTGGAAGGGAGGTATTCGTCGAAAATTAAAGGAGCTAACAGGCTATTTGTCTCTTGCATTTTAATGAACTGCCTTTCCGAGCTCTCTTCACGCATATTGGTGCTAATTCAAGCCTCTATTCTCACACAGGTCCCATAGGTTCAAAACTATCTGACTGTGAAAAGCTTCCAGTGGTGTCATTCAAACCAATAAAATGTGACTTACCTCATCATAATCAGAAGAGCTCAGAAAACACAGTAAAGACCTGAAATACTTACCTCAAGTCTTCCATTGCTAATGGTCCTCGTCACGTCTTTGAGACCATTCATAGGTCTAGATACTTACCAAATGAATACCAGGTTGTTATCCGTTCATCCATTCAGACGAATGTATTTCTCGCACTCCCAGAGAATGTTCTTTTCGCCATGATGACTGATGGTCTACTTGCTGTCCGACAAGATGATTTACATAAGATTCTTAGTGCTCGAAAACACGAAGTAGAGACTCTTCATAACACTATTGGATATAACATCATTCCCAGACTGAATTTTGAGGCGAAAGTCTACACTGAAATGATCTTTTGGGAAAGCACTGATGTTTAAATAACTGTACCACCAGTTCTAAGGACGGTATCAAACAAATAGCTCATGGACAAACTCACTTTCTGACAATACTGTGCCAGAATAGTCCTCCACCGTCTATCCATGCCACGGATAGCGAAATTAGTCACTGAAGCAGCCTCTCGAGTATGTGGCAGTGATGCTAGGGATGGGATGATCAGGTCAACCTTACTTTCTAGGCAAGCTGTGTCTAAATTGCAATCAAAGTCCCAATTTGTGACAATTTTTCCTGACAGTGACGAATTGATTAGTTCATCCGTCGTCCCTATGTATGCTTAGTTGGTTGGATAGGGCTGGCGCAGGAGCCTAGGTGCAGACTCTGGGACGCTTGGACAGGCTATACGACCAGGTGAGCGAGGACCTGCACAACCGCTTAAATGTATTGAATTTGCCCCTTTTCTGGCCCCAGAGGAGGCATTCCTATCCCCCAAGGGCACATTACTGGCATTTTTATACTTGAATGTCAGTTTTCTAAGCAACTGACATGTATTTAACCAAAAAATGTTTACTTTAACATAACTACAATTCATGAAGAACTTTGGTATTTTTTTCTAATTTTCAGTGAAATTTTGAAACTTTGAGGCAATAGTTCTCACAGAAGATATTATCCGATTTGAAAAAAAAAAAAAATCTATATCTGTAATGTCCATGTGGGTAGGCCACTTTTGGCAGGTATTACATTTCGTTCCGAAAAAAAAAGTGGTAAAACGCTGCACCCTATTGTAATACTGCTACTTAGAGCTACTTTTAAGAGCTCCAAACTCTGGGATAGGTTTTATTTATATATAAAATAAGAAAGTTTCTTCTTCTGGGGGGGGGAGAGATCGCCCCGATCGCACCCCCCCCCTGGATCCGTCACTAATACAAGGTGAAGTAAAATTAAAATTGAACCGCCTCTCGATATGAAACTTACGTTCCCAAATAATGACAAACAAGTGAATAAAAAAAAAATGGTATACAATAGATGGAATTGAAGAAGATGAAAGTGACAAAGTTCTTAAGCTATACTCCGGAGAATAGCGTCCCACTTAAAAAGCGCATGGTGAAAACAAGGTCTTTGGAATAATAATAATAATAAAAGCTAATTGCCTAAAATTAGAAACAAGATTTTCGCTTAATGTGTTTTTAAATAATTTAAAATACAATTTTTTCTATTCTAAACATAAAAATTGTAACATTGGAGTTTCTCATTCCCATACTTCTTAAATGCGAATTTCTTTGGTATAGCAGTAAGTCATCTTGACCTTATTATTAATATAAGTACTTTTAAAATACTGTGGATGATGGCAACTTGAAGATCTTAAATGACGATGTATCTGAAACTACATTCAGAGATCATCTGGAATCTAATGATTAGTGTTAGGTATTAGGGAAATGGTGCGGGAACAATCGAACAAAGTGTTTTTAAAATAAGTTAGAGAATGTATTCTCTTACTGTTTACGTTAGGTTGATGTTGATGCAATAATGTGGTGGGGAAGTTAATATTGTTAAGAATTATATGGTTGATCTGAGTTAATTCGATAATATATAAGTTGTGGTATTTGCCAGTATTGTAAATTAAATAAGTCAAAGGGGCTATTAATATTTTATTGCAGTATAGAGTAATAAATATAAAATAGCTGGTAAACATATAGTTCTGCTACGAAATTTGGAAGTTGGTGTATTATTGAGTATTCTTGTTGTATGTAAATTAAACCCCAATTAGTCTTGTTACAAAGCAAGGAAACAATACAATAGCTAGTCTGCTTGCTTTCAGTATTTATCGTTAAAAGCAGGGAAGCCCGAGTAGTAAATCCATTTTTTATTATTGTTGTCCAACAACAACACCCCAACATCAAGTCTCATTTTCCTTTATTAGTATATATTTTTCAATCCCCGCTATGAACAAAACAAAATAACAACATAGTAGTTATAGTTAGTGATTTTCTGTAAAACGTGTAGCCTACCTGACTCTAAAACATGACAACCCTCGTACTATATATCCAAGAATGAAGCATCGTTTTTTACCTTCGTATGGAATCTTTATCACGGTACTCTAACTGGGAATTCACCCCGGATCAAAGGCAAAATACTAACCATTTAGCTGTGAAGTAATCTAACACAATTTTCTCAAATATCAATATATACAGTCCGCAGCAAAAAACCCTACAGCATGAGTTTAGTTTATTGTGAAACTAGCCTTACAGCGCAGGGAATCAACATAACGTCAAAGTGGCACGAATCACACCAGGAGAAACCTCGGCGTCCTCCCCTGCACACTTATTTTGGAGCAGGGTGTCGTACTTCATCCGTATACTTCGTCGTTTCACAATAAACTTACATGCTCATGTTTCAGGTTTTTTGCTGCGGACTGTACAAGACAATTTTATTTCTTTCTTTTATTTTTTTTTAAATCAAGTTCCAAGTTGTAAGTTTAACATGAATTTGACTTAGGGACGGGCAAAAGTTTTTTTTTTTTAATAATAAAAACCAGAAACCGGTTTGTAGAAAAACTAATATTTCGATTTTTCCAAAACTGGCTCGGGTTTTCACCGAAACCGGTTTGATAGAAAACCGAACGTTTTTCTGAGTTTTCAAAAACCGGTTTCGGCATTTCTAAAAATCTAAAATCGAAAAATCGGTTTTGTGTTCAGCATAATTTAATTTCCAAGGCCTTTATCCCTTATCCTCATGTAATACGAAGTAAAGAACCTCATTTAAATAATTGATAAATATTCTTTTATGTATAAGAAACGAAAATAAAATAAAAAAATAAACTTTTGAAGTGTTATTAAAGAAACGCATATGAAGGTAAAGAACGTACGAGAATATAAGACTAAATCGATTAATAAGTAAAATAATTAGTTCGATATATATATATATATATTCACTTAAAAGTTAAAATGTCATTTGAAATTATACATATCTTCTGTTCTCAGATAAGTCTTGTGAGTGCAACATCTTACGAATCCCGGGCGGCTCTTCAGGTGTTCGCTGCAACCGGCCAATACAGAGGAGTAATGGTCCGTATCAAAGAACTGAAATTTAGCAAGAAGAAAGACATATCGCGGGAGATAATGAAGGAGATGAGAGTGCTGAGAGACTTGAGGCATGACAACGTCAACTCTTTCATTGGAGCTTGTGTAGAAGCTACTAGAGTACTAATAGTAACTGATTATTGTGCCAAAGGAAGTTTGTATGTAAGTAGTTAGCATCACTAAATTCAGAAACTACTTTTCTGCATATTATTTTTGTTTATTTAAAGTTTATAAAATTAAAACTGAGTTTAGTTTTACATTCTGAAATTACGAGATAGAAATGAAAGTATTCTTGGGACGCTGAATTCATTATATACACAGGGTGTTTCAGATAAAATGTCCAATGCTTATAAATCAGAAACGGCTGAGAATAAAAAAGATGAAACAAAAAGTGAGATAGGAAAATGGTATAGGGAATATCACATGGTGTTGTTCTTATGACCCCCAGGGCCCTCCTTGATCTGTATGTAGTTTCTTCATATTAGTATAACTAAATAATGCCAATTTAGTACGCTTCATGGTAGTAAGAAGTGTTCAATCTGTATTTAGCTGCTAAAAACGGAGCCCTATGGCTTAAAGTATAACCTGAATTACTACGTTCAATGTATTCCCCGGGATTCAGACGGGAAAACACTTGCAAGAAAAGAGAGATCTCTAGGCACTCAGTTTTCGCTTGGCCTAAACAATGTTCAAATACAATATTAAAAGTTATAATCTTGTTCTATGTTAATTTTTGGTGTGCAAAATATTATACAGTAAAGGGAATAATAAGTGATTGACATCATTTCCTTTAATCAAAAACGGAACGATGTTTTTTTTTTTTTCTTTCTTTTAAATAAGCATTCATTAGAAAATTTTACGTACCCTACTGCTACAAAATGTTGAAAGCATCTTTCTAGCATTGGTAATTAAGATAAAATTTTCAAGTAAAATATATTTCTTAAAAATAAACACTTGCGACTTTATGTTGACCTACCTGACAATTGCCGGATAGCCGGGCGGGTCAGTCCACCCGTGGTCTTACAGTAATTATCTGAAGGTGAATAAGCTTTATTGTATGTGCGTGCACTATTGTTCTAATCATGGCGTATTTTCTCCATTTATAGCTTTCTAATATTCCTAAGACTAATATTTTCCACTGAAAGAAGGAGGAGGACATTCTCCGCCTTAGATATTTATAAATACAATAGATCTGAAGTTTCTGTTCCTGTTTCAAAGAGAAAATAACTCTTTCCCAGCACAGTCTGTATACCAGGAATCATCGAAACTTTGAGAGCTTTACATTTCCTCGATATTAATTGCTGCAATTTCTTCTCGTAAAAGAACCATCGAATATAGCGGAACAGCGAGCGTGATTTTCTTGAAGAAATTAACAGAAAGTTTGTGCCGTGCAATTGTCACAAGCCGTTTCGAAAAATTTATACACTATTAAATTAGATATATTGAACATCCTACTTGGTAGCTAGGCACGTTTTACTGGATATTTTAATACCAAACTTTTCTACAGTATCATGTATATTAAAACTTTTGTTTGTCGTTCTCATTGTATGATGTTTTGAGCGTCACCCTGTATAATTGATATTTGCAATTTTGAACTTTATTTTAATCCGAAACAATCCAATGTAATTTGAAATTGCCATGAAATATCTAAATAGTCAGGTTGGTTCTAGAGAAAAGTGTTAAACCTAATAAGGTCATTGTATAACATTAGGTAACGTAGTACCGTAATATTTTTTTAAAGACCTGATCTTAATTGTATTGATCAAGTGTCTAAATAATTTGCTTAGCCGAGTTCTCCATGAACAATCTCATAAAGAAGTTAAATATGTTAGAGTGTCACAATAAACTTTTCGTTGTAGTTTATTAATTCATTTTTTTTGTAATAAAAAATTAACTATTCATTATAAAGTCATTTGAGATAATTACGCTACTGTTGTGCTTTTATAACTATGAATATACTGCAATTTTTTACCAATTGGGTCCAATATTTCAATCCACGATTAAACATTTTAACCTAAACTATACTTAAAATGTTTACCAAGACGAATTCAAGTAATAACTCCGTAAACCCTAGAACCACAATTAATTTAGTCGTAGTCACTCTTAATTCATTGAAGAGGGACTCTGACGAACTTATTCTATTATAGTGGTTTATTTGTGCATACCATGTAGCGTTTTATGTCGCTAGTATGTTTTACTTTAATTTACACGCTTCGCTTTGTTTTTCTATTTCCAGGATATTATTGAAAATGAAGATATAAAGTTAGATAGCATGTTTGTTGCATCTTTAATTCATGACCTCATAAAGGTAAGTCTGTTGTTAATATATGACTTTATATGTACACCATATCACGTTTATGATTTGTCTCATGTTTAAGCAGTGTTACACTACGCTATTCTTTTCAACTTATAAATAAAAATACTACACATGAAAGTTAGTATGTATTATAGTATATGCCAAATAATGGCATCTGTTTATGATTTTTTAAAGTTTAATTTATTTTTTCCTAAATGGTAAAGAGTTTTTCCAATGTTAATCAGTGCTTTTGTTCAGGTATGTGCTTTATTTTTCGATTTTTCTAACATTTGGCTTTAACATTGATTTATAAGTCGATTAATATTTATCAGTCTTTTATTTGCTAATTTTTGTTGTTGTTGTTTTACCCCTGATATTGTTAGTATTAAACTCTTTGTTTCTACTAATGATTCTGGTTTTATCTTTCGATCTTTTTGATGGGCGTGTCGCAATGATTATAGGTACAAAGTCATCCATACGCTTACAATAAACGGTATACTCATTATTGGTAATGCGATTTCTTTGCGATTGTTTGGAACGAGCGGAAACTACGTTCTACTACTCGACACTACATGTGATTGTGCTTTTTTCTCTGTCCTAGAAGTTTTCCCATTGTAATCAAACTTTTAAAAATTTATTTTCTTAATGGGGAATTTTCAGTTAGGCTATTGCTTTCCGTTTGGAGCTGATCAAGCAAAAAAGGGGTAAAAGAAATACATTGATTGTCAACATGGACGTTTGTAAATATACATATTGTGATAACGAAAAGATTTTCTATAATTACTATCGTAAGAATTATAAGACTTTGTCATGATACATAGAGTGTTTCCTTTGAAGCTGAAGATTGATCCATATTGATGGGGATTGAAAATAGTGAAGAGTATGGAGGTGATTTCATTCCTTCCACACCTCACACAGACACACTTACGAAAATGTGTTCAATCAGAGTTTTGTGTATCAAATGTCGAGTTTCGTGAATCATTAGATGTGTTTTCTTTCAAGTTTGAGAATTATTTCTGAGGGTCAAAATCAGTGAAGTACAACGAGATATAAGTCTTTCCAACTTCTTTCCGTCCAACTTAAAAAACTTGACAAATTTTGTGCGAAAAGAATACAATTTTCTTGAAACATGGCATGTTTTTTTTTTCTTGAAATATAAGAATTGTGTCTATTAATTGGAGTTCAAATTATTCTGAGATAAAGTTAACTCTAAAACTTGAAAAAAAAAATAATAAATAAACAAAACAAAACAAAATAAATCGTTTGGTTTTACTGCGCACAAAGTCAGTGCAAATGAAACATGTTCGGCTCTACTTTTAGAAATAATTAGAGGAGAGGTACAACTTGAAAAATAGAAGATGATTTGAAGAATAAAAGAAAATATTGGGAGTTAAAAGAGGAAGCTGAAGATCGAGAAACGTGGAAAAAACATTTCGGGGCCCAAACCTAAATAAATAAATAAATAAATAAATAAAGCCTCACTAATCTTAGGACATGCCTCCAGACAGAATACTAATACTAATACTAATAATACTAATACTAATACTAATACTAATAATAATAATAATAATAATAATAATAATAATAATAATAATAATAATGATAATAATAATAATAATAAAGTAGAAATTTGATTGATAGTTTAGATACCAGTCGAATAACACTCGAAATTATAACGGTATTCTGTAAATATTCGTGTCTTGAAATGCATGATTTTTATTACGAGTTTAAAAATATGAAAAAAATAAAAAATCAGGATGAGTATGATGTATAGGAAGAATATTCATGTAGACTAACGGTAAGCTTGCAATAATTCGGAAAATAAAGCATACTGGATATACCTAATAAATTTGAAAATGAAAAGAAGATAAAGTATTTAAAAAAATAATTAAATGGATAAATAAATAAGAACGTATCATCCAATAGCTGAGAGTTTTAAAAGTTGTTTCGAAATATTAATTAGACCTTCCTATATATATTTAGATGCTTTGTTATTGATCAATATATTTGAATATATTTAATTTTAATTTTAAAATAAGTTTCTACACTTCGATGACGAGACACTGTGTCTTGAAAGCTATAGAAAAGGTTCCTTTTTTTTTAATTTTCTAGTATTTTTGTTCATAACTATTATGTAAATACCTTTTGTATTGATTTTCGTATATGAAATCATTGACCGATTTTCTTTTATCTTTGTTTTCAGGGAATGTTGTACATCCATAGTTCTGTTTTAATGTGCCATGGTAATCTTAAGTCGTCCAATTGCGTTGTAACGAGTCGTTGGGTGTTACAAGTAACGGACTTTGGGCTTCATGAACTGAGGCAGGGAGCAGAAAGTGACAGCATTGGAGACCATCAGTATTACAGTAGTAAGGATTGCTTTAGTTAGAATCAATGCATGTAGTAAACAAGTATTATAATATTAATATTAGTGCTTGTATGGTTAGATTGAGAACTTTTAATTTGATTTCCTCTTGAAACAAATTTGAGAACATCTTACATAAGCTTTATATTTTTAACTTGCAGATTTCCTTACTTATTTTCTACTTATTTAGATTATTATGAAGGAACAATTAATTACACTGCAATTGTCGACATATACGGTGCATAAATTATTAACATGTTGCTTATGATGCAACTTTCGTCATGCAGTATATTTTCTGTAACGGACTGTATACAACGTGTATACAATGTATCATCCATACCGTTTATAATTTACTTAGGTCTATTCTTACTGCAGTTTTTGTTGTTTTGCGTATATTGACCATAAATTAATGAAACATAAGACTACGTTTATCAATAATCTTATGCTTATTCATCTAGTCAGATTTTCAGTCTTATATTTTTGTCTTTAGAAGAAAACAATAACGCATACATGTACTAGTAGTTTCTTTGAAGAGGCCTTCCGTTTTCCCTTGTGGACTCAAAAAAATAAAAAATCTCTACAATGCACGTTAGGTATTTTAAACAACGAGCATATATTGCTTATTTTATTGTTCTGAAATCAGAGATTGGACAGTCTAGTTTTAGATATTTCGTTCGAAACAACTTTCATATTATCGTATTTGTTGTTTAAGCGCGGAAAAGCAATTGGAAACAAAAGGGAGCTACGATTACTTTTACCTCTATTGGTGACCAATCACTTTTAGTCAAATTATTTCGAGCAAACGTCTGTATTCATCGTCAAGATTAAGACAACGAGAAACTTTGTACATTGTAACTATGAAATAATCAGAAATTCGAGGGAGCCCCATTCTTAACCTGCTTAGTTGATGGATAGTAGATGAGCGTCCAAAATATAGGTGAATTGTCTTATAGTGGTGTGGTTAGGAGGATTTTAATCTGGTTAGTATTCATATAATAATATTTTCTCTGCATACTGTATCCAAACATTAGAACGCATTGGAAATTCTACAGGAAACTGTAAAGTAACAAGAATCAAAGTGATAGTTTTATAGAACACTTGTAACTAAGCTCATATAGTTATGAAGTACTGTATAAAGTTGCTACATGATACACAAAGAATGTTGTGTTATTTATGAAAATATAAAAGTTTAATATGAGACCAAGGGTTTTCTTTTTCCCTTCTTTCTTATTCTGTTTGTGTATATCTAGTGAAAGTTTAGTATTTCATCTTTCGTATTAGATATGATTTTTTCTGTATACTATATTTTAATGTTACTTCTAATTTTATTTAACTAACTATATTAAAGTTTTGTTTACTACATACAATAATAGGCCTACTTCTAACTTATAAATTCTTCTTTCAGTTAGTATTGATGTTAAAAACTGCAGTATCTATGATGCCTGAGGGTAATCTGTAGAAATCACATTTCTTTTAGCTGAACACTTCATTGTTTATAAAACTTTTCTCGTGCTTATTTTCAGCACCCTATTCTAGGCGTTTATCTCGAAAATACTCTGAGAAGTACCTTTGCTTCCAATTCGTAGACGTAGTTCTGTCCGTTTTCTTCCCTTGACTAACTACGAAAACCCGTTGTACTGCTAAGTGTATGAGTGAGTTCAGTAGAGCGACTAGTATGAACTAATATCTTTAACACTTATTTAAATAGGGGGCGCGGTGGCTCAGTGGTAGAGCGTTTACCTCCGGTGCTTGGAGTCCCTGGTTCGATCTCAGCTTGCGTCGTGTGGACTTTGTGGTGGACAAACACCGTGCTTGTGGGTTTTCTCGGGGTACTCCCGTTTCCTCCCACTTTCTTCATTCCACTATTTCATTCATTTCTCATCCTCACCGTCTCCGTTAGCCTCATCGGCATAAAAGTGGGACGTAAAACTCAAAGATTTCATTGTTCATAAATAGAAACTATTGTGTTGTGACAAAATTATTAACAGTTACAATCTTCTGTGAGTTCTAATAGTAATATACAGTACAAGTTTTCATTGTAAAACTCAGAGTTATTTTTACATTTCAGTATTTCTATATTTAGGAATTTATTTATCAGAGTTTAACGCATTGAAGGAAAATACTTGTCATAGCCATAGTCATAGCAACTATGGACGAGTCTTCCCTGAAATCTAGCAATCCTTGTACGCACATAAACATAGCTCAGCTTATGTTATCAAAGCCAGTATTTTTTTCATAAAATTATATCACTTATTTCATACAATTATTGAATGATTCATTTAATTGCTCACACTGGCTTGCTGATTGCCTTTATGTGAGCTGTGTAATCTTTATCTTGGTGGAATACATAGACAGGGCAAGACTTATTTACCTTTAGTTTTAGTGATATTATCTTTCTTATTTATCCTACTATCACTAGGTTTCTTTATGATTAATACTAAAAAAAAGATATAACACTTCGTAAAATTGAATTTAACTTTTCCTTTCAGTTTTATAAATGTAGTATAATGATCATATTTTCCATAATGAGCAGCAGAGTTCGAGTCTATGACCATGACACTGTAGAAGAACTTGTGTTGAACAATTTTGGAATTCTTTCTTGCGTCTTTCAGATTCTATTACTCTATGTAAATATTTTGAGGATTATTAAATTCTAGGCATTTCTTTTGAAAAATAGTAAAGCACATCTGAAAAAAAAAAAAAAAAAAATAGTCAGCCCTTTCTAGATTGACCTACCTGTTTGATCAGTTTCTATTGTTGTAGAAGGCGGTTCGCTGGTATCACGTGACTAAATGACTCATCAGTACTGACGCATGACTTTTGCAATTAACTGAAATGATTGTGCTAGTCGATTGTATGGAAGTAGCTTGTCAACATGGGTAGAAGCAAAGATGTGACAAAATGACCAAAAAAAAGTATTATTGGATTTTTTAGAGGCCCCGTTGCATTCAGTGAATAAAGTTACACGATCTGTTAGTTTATTGAAACGAACTCTCCAACGTGTTCAACACCATGCTTTAACTCAAAAACATGCTAATCCAGAGGGACCGCCATCGAGTTTCAAGTCTAGTCAAGGATTTTTTTTTTTTTTTTTTTTTTTAACTCAATAGGAATTATAAATGCAGATCCATTCCAACCAATCTTCGAAAGAACATTGCGATGGAAATTTCATGCAACATAAATTTGGAGTTGAGTGCCACGAGGAAGCAATTTTTCACTGTGGAGTATAAAGTCACACATCTTCGATGGGCTCAAGAATACATATGTTGGACTGAGACTGGAAACCTGTAGCGTGATTCAGCGAATCACGTTTTATCTGTATTTCTTGTATATAAGAAGTGGAGTTTACCACAAGTTCAATAAACCATTTCGCCCGCAGTGTGTAGAGATAAGTTGAAAAAGATTCTGTGTTGATGTTTTTTGTACTTTCACTTGGACCCACTCATAGTGGTGAATGTGAGTATGAACGATCTGTAGACATTCTAAGTGATTAAGCCTTACAACTTCTCAAACATTACTATGATGAATATGCACTAGACATTTGCATCTTTCAAGATGAGAACTGCTACATTCACAAAATTCAAAGCATTTGTGCATGATTTGAAGAATATTCAGACACCTTGACGGATATGATCTAGCCTGCAAAGTCGCCAGATTTAAATCCGTTGTAATTTTTCACATCATTGTGCTATACTTTGAACACGTCATGAAATCACTTCTAATCAAAATTCGGGTAGTTATCCAGACCAGAGGCGGTGTTCAGCTATGTTAAGTCAGTTTTACTAAAGACAATTGATTAATTTTCTGTTTGATATGCTTACATGTAATGATCGCATGATTTTAATGAGAACTCAACTTGTCGTGAAGGTTATTACAAAATCGTTGTCAAAAGTCCTTTTCGACTCTTGAAAATATTATAGATAAGTCGAAAAAATTGACAAAATCCAAAATCATTGTTTTCTTCTTCTTCTTTCCTTTATATCTATCTATCTATCTATCTATCTATCTATCTATCTATCTATCTATCTATCTATCTATATATATATATATATATATATATATATATGTATGTGTGTGTGTGTGTGTGTGATATGTGTGTGTATACCCGTGTATAAGCTTATACAAGGCACAGTTTTCTCCAAGTTTTAGTTCTCTATGAAACTAGTGAAGCTGTTACACATGAAATAAATTCATCAGGTACATTAGATTAAGTATGCATTCTCTAAGTTACTTTCCATACATACATAGCATAGTTTGGAGGTCTAAGGAGGACACTTGCTTTTCTACTGATTTGTTCATTTCAAACAAGAAAGTAGAGAACGTTAAGAAAAAAAAATGTTAAATATTATATACTAATAAATATAGTCATAATCTCAGTAAATTATTACTTTTTTTTTTTTTTCAATCTTGTAGGTTTATATTGGAAGGCTCCAGAATTAATACGAGATCCTAATGCCCCCGTAAGAGGTACGCAAAAGGGAGATGTTTATGCTTTTGCTATTATTCTGTATGAAATCATTGGACGAAGGGGACCATTTGGAGCTTGTGGCTATGAACCAAAAGGTAAGAATGTTCACATCTTTTTAATTTAATTATTTTTTGTTTTGACTTGATTCTTAATTTCGATTGATTATATGGAAAATTGGTTAGTGATACAACAGGATGCCTATTGAATAATTAAAGAAAAAGTCATCTTAAGTTCCCCTTTCATGGAAGCTTGCATAGTTTCAAAGACTCTATGCCTCTATCGTCAGTGCCTTAGAAATAACTTACGCTGCTATAAGAATCACATAGCAAAAAATTCTTAATAGTTATAACAGGTGACTGAGTATAAGGAACTAGTCTTTTTTTCTTGACCTCTCCATATGGTGCATAAAACGCGTAACTTCGTGTAACTTAATTTGCGTTCCAGTCATTTAAGGTTCATGAAATTACACATTTTGTACTTCACATGGAGAGACTAAAGTAAAAGATTAGTTTCTTGTATTCAGTCATATTGTTTCTACAAGTAAGAATGTACCTCATTATGTAATTCATGTAGCACCGTAAGTTATTTTTAAAGTACCGACGATGGGCGAAAAGATTCGCTGAAATTGTATGCAAATTTCACAAAATGGTGGCTTAAGGCGAGTCTCATTAATTCTAAGAAAATTATCAAATGTAATAATTACTATACAATTTTGTGTTCATATCTAAGTGTAATGTAAATATCTTTATTGACTTTCCATGGGGTATGGCTATTCCTTTTCTGGGGAAGAAATGCTATCGAAATAATTGGGAGAAACTTCTTCTACCCTTTTCAACTAAACTGTGTTATATTTTATTTTAGGTATACCTCTCGTTCGAACTTTTTAAAGACTGCTGTGGCTTAGATTGTCTTTGGTTTGATTAGTGTTGGGTAGGATGAGGTGAATTTGTACAGAGTTTTGTAGATTAGGGAAGTTCAAAATTTATTCGGGGCTTCTATTTCTGGTCTAGAAATTATCTTCCTTTATTTAAACCTAAATAATATAATTCGAAGTTATAATAACTAATAGAGCGAATGAAATGTGTATTATGAAATAAAATTAGTATTAACTTTTTTTTAATTCCTAAGGAATCAATATCCAATGTTTCGGATACTCGATAAAGTATCGGAAATAGTAGATATTGTATCCTTAGAAATACAAAAAGGTTAGTACTAATTTTATTTCATCCGAAGTTATTGAATTAATATATTTCCTATTTCATGTAGATATTATTAGCAATTCCTGAACTTCCTTATTAATTGAAAATATATACTGTTGTGTTTCCATGATTTTCAGGACATACCTTGAAAATATCTTTTTAAAATAACTCTTTTTCTTTTTAATTTGATAGTCTCTTCGTTAAGATTTCTGTAAATTACTTCTGCCAAGATTCCTTTTAATTATATATATGAAGCTCAAAGATAAGGGAACATTTAATAGAATTAAAATACTACTACTACTACTACTACTACTACTACTACTACTACTACTACTACTACTACTACTACTACTACTACTACTACTACTACTACTACTACTACTACTACTACTACTACTACTACTACTACTACTACTACTACTACTACTACTACTACTACTACTACTACTACTACTACTACTACTACTACTACTACTACTACTACTACTACTACTAATAATAATAATAATAATAATAATAATAACAATTTCAGCCCTATATGACTACAACACGAAGAATTAAAACGACCTAACCTAGAAAGACCTAATTCTTCAAAATTTTCAAAATCTATAATAGTGGAAAAAATGTATAATCATCTTCCATCAGAGACGAAAAAGGTATCCGAAAATAATAATAAGAAAGAAAGAAAAAACTGAGGAAAGCTGTTCGAAGTATACTGTTAGAAGCTTACATTTTACACTGAAGAAAAATACGTGAGGCAGATCTAAAAAGTTTAATGTAATTTAATGCTTTCTTGTAATCGTACTGATATACTTGAATCGAAATTAAATGAAAGTTTGCGCTCTTATACAGTTATATATAAAAATATACTCTTTATTGAAATTGCGAGAGTTTGGTGAAAGGAGGGTGGTTACAGAAGGAAAATTTCTTCCAGTGCCTTTCCCGGTGGAAGCGTTCCTAGCATCGCTGCTACGTTCCCTCTTTGCACAGCCTCTTTATTGTATTTTAAATTCAAATAATGATTCTTTCTGTATTATATCTTTATTCTATTTAATCTTTTAAAGTTTACAGTACTAATATTTTCCACACCTTATATCATTATGTACAAATAAATTTTACGGAACACAATTAATTGAATTGTGTATATGTTCTTATGTGTTTATATTGTTGCAGAAATTGTTGAACTGATAAAGCAGTACCCTGCCGAAGGCTCTAAACCATTCCGTCCAGACCTAGAAATTCTTCGAGTCTCCGAGAATGGATGCCCCGATTACGTTGTTTCCTGTATCAAAGACTGCTGGAGCGAGAATCCAGATCAAAGACCTGATTTTCATTCAATTCGAAACAGATTGAAGAAGATGAGAGAAGGAATGTAAGTGAACCCATAAGCCTTAGTCAGTTAATAGCTGCGCTGTACATTTTTTTTAAAAAATAATCATCATGAATATTATGACAAGTACTATTAATATTCTGTCATCTGGCAAATTCATACAATACGATGCTCTCGTTTGGAGTGTTGCTGATAACAGCGATTTGCGTTTGATTCAAATTGGATAGCAAGTGAACACACGTGGTTTTGAATTGAGCTGAACTGTAAAAATTTTTCCACTTCTCCTAACCGTAAAATCTACGACACTGTTCTGGGGATTATTCCTGCCTACCTAAAAGTTACGATTATCTTCTGGAAGATAGTTTAAAAAGAGAAATAGTTGCTAAACTAAAATAATAATATTGCACGATGAAATTTCCCGAAGAATAATCTGAGGTGATCTTTCCAGGAATATTCATACTACGTAGCAAGCAATAATTTTAACTATGGAATTCTGTAATTAACATCTAATCATTCTTAAATGATGATTTCTGTGAAAACAAGTGAATAATTACGAAAAAGTACCTATTTACTGAATAGTTATAAATATAAATAAAAGACAAAACACTAGTACAAATAAATAATGTATGCTAAGCATTGAACTAGAAAGTGTTTTAACTAATACTTTATCATTTATGTGCCTATGACTAATGTAATAACTCCACTATAATAAGTGGAGAAAGTACCTACCTTATGCAGACATATTTTACTTTCCCTGTGTACTTTATACTTTCTAATGCGAATAAAAACTAATCGATTTGTTCGATATTAGTTCGGCTTATGCTGAAAATTTTAGAATACACAACATTCGCATATAAGCTGTATTTTCTCCTACAGGTTATGTCAGGACATATCGCCTACACATTAGGTACAGAGGAGAAAATCATTGCTATGACATCGCTTATTGAACAATTAGGACTAGGTTCATTTCCGCAGTGTTGTTATGTTTTAAAGCAAGCACGTGTGAAACAACACAAATTTCTTGAAATCTGAGACAGATAAAGGTGAATAGATCATCTTGAAAATTTATTAACACAGCAATATTTGGCAAGCTATTGTTTAATACTTGACGCTGTTGATAATTATTCAACTATTCCAGATGTTAGGCGAGGAACTGAACGACTACGTCAGATTTTATGACTTTTTCCTTTATCTTGAAGTTCATTATATCTTATCTACTGTTCATTAATTACAGTTTTTTCTGCTTCCTTTCTTCCAAATATCTATAACGATTGTTGAAGTCAAGTCCACTTCCGTAAATAGTGTGTTTGGCAAATAAGCTTGCAAGAAAGAAAAAAAAAGACACTTGTGAAATGTGAAGAAAATGAGCTGTTGTTTGCTGCAATCTTACCTATAAATAAACTGTGTTAAAGACTGTAAAGAGGATCACGCGTAGAAGTATCAAATTTCTTCCGATAGATGTCAACCGCTGGAGGATGTTTACTGCTATCTAACGGCACAATGTGTAACTTTTATCATTCTAGAATTATATATATTTTCAACAGAACAAATCGGAATATCGAGAGCCACCTTTAAAGTCACTGTTTCCCACGAAAGAGTTAACGGATTGATTCCGTTAACGAACTCAGTCAAGATAATTGCTCTAGCAATTTATAGCAAAAAATGGAGCTAAAAACTGCGCTCTCGTTCAAGAATTATCGAGTTGAGTAACGTATGCAAGTGTACATACATTCTTTTAAGTCCCAAGTACATATACTGACAAGTAGTACACATACAATCTTTTAAGTCCCAAGTATACATACTAACAAGTACACACAATTTTTTAAGTCTCAAGTATACATACTATTAAGTATTCAATCTGTTAAGTTCCACAATCTTTTAAGTCCCACTTGGTGATCCTAATAAGGATAAAGAATTATTGAAAACATATAGCCGAATGGCTATTGGATACGCTTTTTAGTTCGATTTTATTCTGAGGTATAATAGTTCAGATATTGATCTTTCGAGGTAACTGCAGAATTACTTGGATTAAGAAAAAGCGAATTACTATTTAGGCAAAGGTCGGATGAAACGAAATTGCAGCTGATGTGTTGATCACGTCACCCAAATAAATGTATAAAAGCCAGTCTGTCCAGTCATATCTTTTTGTGGGCTATAATTTTAAAAAGTATTGTTTAAGAGAGTTGGCTATTTATCTATTAATTAATTAATGTTATTATTTATTTATTTTAACTTTAACAGTAAATTCCGTGAAGAAAACCATGATGGTGTAACATTTTGGTCAAAATGGTCAAAATTGGTATAAGTTCATAAATGACAACTACAGACTAGAAAATTCACGTATCAAAGAGATCTAAGCAGAGTAATGTTATCTGCGACAAATATAATTGTTTATAATGGCATTTTCCTTTGAAAAAAGAAAAAAAAAGAAAAAAAAACTTGCGAGATTTTACAACTTTATACTCATTTATCTGGAAATGAAACTTTATATATTTAGGTCTATACCATTTATAGTTTTCAGTTATTCAAATACTGATCTGTTTCCTTGTGAGTCTAGGAGGGATTTTAATTTTTCGTAAAATTGTATTTAGCGTCGCGAATGGAATTGAAGCATAGTTATGTTGGAAAATCTCTTTTTCTTCATGAATTTCCAAGGAAAATGTTTACTTTCTCTATTTCAATTTTTCCTTTATTATTATTATTATTATTATTATTATTATTATTATTATTATTATTATTATTATTATTATTATTATTAATAATAATAATAATAATAATAATAATAATAATAATAATAATAATAATAATAATAATAATAATAATAATAATAATAATAATAAAAAATAATTGTTTAACTTAGAATGTGATTTGTATCAGAGCTGCGAAACGTAATGGTTTGGAATACATATATAATTGCAAATTAAATAATGTGGTTGAATTTTACATAATTTATTTAATATATATAATATTTAGAAAAGTAGATATATTACAATAAAATGGTGTTGTGTTTGTTTTAAAGGCACCGTAACATCATGGACCAGATGATGGATATGATGGAGAAGTACGCCAACAACTTGGAAGATCTAGTCAATGAGAGGACTCGTCTTTTGTACGAAGAAAAACAAAAGACGGAAGACCTCTTGCACCGAATGCTCCCAAGGTATGAGAAAGCGTAGATGGTTTTTAAAAATATAAATTAGCAACATTCAAACTACCTAGGTAAATGTTAGATATACTGTGTGATTATACAAGTGTTTATCAGATAATTGCACATATTACCTAATTGTATTAATCAATTACTATAATTAATCAAGTAATAATTAACGCTATGATTCATTAAACAACTGCAACAAATTTACAAAGAGATAGTTCTTTTCTTTAGTATTATTGAGTTCCTAATCTGAAATTCGTTTTTGTCTTCTCTCTTTTTTTCTTTCTTTGAAACAATTGTCAGTACTGATTCCTAGTTTTCTTTACTTTTCAGACCTGTTGCGTCCTGTTTAACGAAAGGTATAGGTGTGGAACCTGAGTCTTTTGATTTAGTCACCATTTATTTCAGTGATATAGTTGGTTTTACAGCTATGTCAGCTGAAAGCACTCCTCTTCAGGTAAGTTAAACTTATATATATATATATATATATATATATATATATATATATATATATATATATATAAAATATATATATGTATATGTATATGTATGTATATATATATATATATATATATATATATATATATATATATATATATATATATATATATATATATATATATATATATATATATATATACAAGTACAGTCGTCTGTTCAGTTAATTGCACACTGCTGCTCTTCACGTAGTATGTAATTTGTCCTAACAAACTATCACCAACAACCTGACGCTGCGGTCGCTGCCTGATTGTTGCCAGTCCAGATATCTAATATGTTTTCGACTCCAGTTGTTTCCATTAAATTAATAAGTATATATATATATATATATATATCCTTGCGATATCAGACGTTAATTTTTGCGAAAGAATAGTTGAACCGACGTTGACTAAATCATTTTCATCTCTTAGTTCGGACAATATGGAACTTCCACTGAATCAAAGCTAATAACACAATGAAAACATGCAATTCTTGTTATTTTCAGTATTTTTACTGTACCCAAAAAGTAGCAAGACTTGTCTATTTTCATTGTGTTATTACCTTTGACTAAGTTGAACGTACAAAGAAGATGGATGTTACCTTCCGAAATTCCCTGTGACCTTTATTCCTCATCTTCTATAACACAATTCAAAGCGTATACCTACAGTATAGTGCAATTAATTAAGAAATGTGTTTGCTGTTGGAACATTTCATGGGACTTTACACTTTCATTATTAAAAGTAGGGAAACGTGGTTGCTCTGCTTTTTACGACCATTTAAGACAGTACTTACATTATATCTAACGTAATGTATATGTTTTGTACTGTGTTATAGGGGATGAGGAAAAGCGGCTACAGGGAATTTAGAGAGATAAAGATATTTCTGAGTGCAGTATCTAATGTTCATCTTCTTTGTAAGTTCAGCTTAGTCAAAAATAATAATACAATGAAAACAGGCAAGTTTTTCTACTTTTCGGTACAGTAGTACCGAAAATAACAAGAATTGCATGTTTTCATTGTGTTGTTAGCTTTGACATTGGAATTTACTTAAAATATTGTTCAAAATAAGGAATGAAGAAGACAGTCAACCTAGATTCTAAATTACGTCCTTTCGCAGATAATTGACGTCTGATGTTGTAAGGGAAAATATCCAAATATAATCGAACACTAATGAAGTTAATATTAAGGTTGGTGTAAAGCAACAAGTTTTGCCGATAGATGTCACTACAGTCTTCGTGTCTCATGTATTTTTTACCTTTCACGAAAATTCACGATTTCTCTTACAAATTTCAACCTAGAAGCTTCAAATTTTTAGAGAAAAAACTTCATAACATATCGAAGGCAAGAATCCGTGCCGATTTTTTATTTAGAATTTTCTTCATTGTTGAAATGGCTTGATTGTTGAAATGGATATCCAAACCTTTAACAATATAACTGTTTCAAGAATTAAGAAAATTCTAAATAAAAAATCGATACGGATTGTTGCCTTCGATAGGTTATGAAGTTCCTTCTCTAAACCTTTGGGGTCTCTAGGTTGAAATCTGTAAGAGAAATCGTGAATTTTCGTGAAAGGTAAAAAATACATGAGAGAGATACGAAGACTGCGGTGACGTCTATCGGCAAAACTTGCCCCTTTAAACCATTGTATGATTAAGCCAATGTTGTAATAAAACCCTTGTTAGTTATTCTTTACAAAATTAAAAGGAAAATCTTGAGATAGAAAATATGCGCAGGAAATTTACTGTAAAGAGACGTACCTATAGCCCTTCCATATAAAATAGTTGTTACATGATCATTGTTATACTGTATATTTTAAGAGAGAAGTGTTATTTATACGTGTATTTTGATCAGTATACTTACATACGGTGTACATATACATATTAAGAGAAAGTCACACGTTCGTACTTATCTATTTGGAATAAAAACATCATAATTCTTCACGTATTGCTAAAAGTATTCCTGATTATTGTTCTAATCAATTATATAAGTATCAGTTTGAATGTATACGATAACAGATATTTTTCCGTTTCTTTAATTAAGATTACTACGCTTTTAAATTAATCAGTAGAAATGATCACATTGAAATTTAGATTCTTGTTATTTCAGGTGGTCAATTTCCTGAACGACCTCTATACATTATTTGATCGAATCATTAAGGGATATGATGTATACAAAGTTGAAACCATTGGAGACGCTTACATGGTGGTAAGTTATTATATCATTGTGTTTACATTAGCTAAACTTAATATGTAAGTAGTAGTAGTAGTTTCTATCGTGCATAAAGTACTTCTAATTTTATAAGGTGTAGACGTATCTTTGATAAAGTGTTTTATTTGTGTTAGCATACGTAGACAACTTTGTGAGTATTGCTCCCTAAAAGTACACAGTCGTAAATATATCTTTTGATATGTATTAGAAGGTAAGATAGCACATTTCAATTAAAGTTTAGGTCTTAGAAACATCTTAATGTTATATATAGGTTTTAGAGAAACCAAAACAGTTCATTATTTTGTGGCTTTTTTCCAAGACAGAGTTACAAGTTACAAACAGTTTTTTTTTTTTTTTTTGCTATTAGAAGGACAGTATGTGGTACAAACATCTTATATGATAATTGAAGTATACAAAGTTTCATTTACATCGAATTGGAGTCAGTCATTAGATATATCATTCTATTGCATCTTAGAGAATCAATATTATTATTATATTGATGTTATATCACTCTGTCGCATCTTAAAATATAATCAATATTATCATTCTGTTTACATATATCACTCTGTTGTATCTTGAAACATCATATCACAGTGGCTCAGTGGTAGGGCGTTTATTTCTGAAGCATGGGGTCCCTAATTCTATACCGAGCCAAGTAAGTTTGTGGTAGGCAACATTGTATCCGTGGGTTTTCTAGAGGTACTACCATTTCCTCCCGCATTTTCATTCTACAAATTATTCCATTACTCTTTTGTCTCCCTTAGCCTAAAGGACATAATCGTTGCATGTTAAACTGAAAATATTTCACTTCATTTTTTGAAACATAATCAATATTATCATTCTTTTCACGTTATATCATTCTGTCGCATTTTGAGACACAGCCAATATTATTATGCTCTTGACGTTATATCACTCTGTCGTATTTTGAAATAGTCAATACTATCATTATGATCACATTAATTTTACTTCATACCATTTAGGGTTCGTCTTTACTGATCTTTCTAAGTCACGGAGAAACGTTATTATAATAGTTGAAAGAAATGGAAATAATAAAAAAATTATTAAGTTACATGGATTTCCAGTTTCGTCAGTCTATATATAGACATATTTTAAGTACAGAAACGTATATAAAAAAATACAAGTTACTTATTCATCATCATGATAATCATAAGTATTTTCCCACGATTGGCAGATCATCACTTTTCATCAATACAGAAACTTCCGTAAACTACGTTCCTTAGCTAACCCCTAGCATTTATTTGTTTTAATATCATGCAATTTTATTATTACTATTTCCTGAATGATATGATTAATATAAGATCTATTTATTCTGCTTAGGTATCTGGATTGCCTATTCGGAATGGTGATCGACATGCAGGAGAAATCGCCTCAATGGCATTGGAGTTGTTGGAAAATGTCAAATCGTACAAAATAGCCCACAGACCTCATGATACCTTAAAACTAAGGATTGGTATTCACACAGGTAAAACGAATGTTAATTTGTAGTTATCTGGTTCATAAGTACTTACCAATTTGTACTAACTATGTAAGTAAATTTACTAATTGGACTAAGTCGAATGCATTTCAAGTCACAGGATACTTTTAAATTAACTAATTTATTACGATATTACACAGATTTCGCGTCTAGTGTCAAGATTTAGAGCTAGCAATCCTTCAGATACAGCCCAGAAGGTCAATTATTAAAATAAATTTTCTCACTGTAGTTCTCAATAGTAAAGATATCTATGTGAATTGTTGTCAAAGGTATTTGTCAGCATTTCATATAATTCTTACTCCTTCTTCCACATCTCTGTTGTTTCGAATAGTCAAATACAGTTTATCAATGTGTTACAGTTTTTCTTAAAGTATAATACAGGCTAATATCATGTGAGTACTAGAAGTATGTGCTCCAGTGTGTAAAAGTATATTTCATATGAGTGTTTCTCGTTACTCTTCTTGTACATTGACCGTGTTTATATGCCTTCTTTTCTACGCATAATTTATACCAAGGATGCAATCGTTATCTCCAAGGATGTATTAACTTATTATTTTCAGTTTCTTCCATTTATGATCTGATATTATTTGTACTGTCTCAAACAATATTTATTTGACACTATTCAGGCTATTCATTTCGTGATATTTATATCCTAAGGACAAATTAAATATCTATTCTATAGGTATTCATTTTTTTGATATATTACACTTTTTCTTAAAATATTTTTGAATTAATTTTATATCCTTACTTCCAAGAACATCTCTAACTTCTCTAAAACCTTCCATATTTCTGTTTCCAACAGTAAGAAGAACAGAAGTTGGAAAATTACACCTTTTGCTTCTCTCTCTACTGAAATTCAAATATCTATTTATTAGCACTTTTGTATGTTGTATAGACTTGTATCAATGTATTATTAAATGTAATTGTCAAAATAATATTGATTAATAAATTAGAATAGAAAATTTATTTGTCATTAAGTTTTGCAAGTAATAGACAATGTTAAATTGAAAAAGATATATATAGTAAAGGTAATAAAATGTTAAATAAAACGTTTTTCTTCAGAAACTTTTTTTTTTTTTTTTTTTTTTAACATTCAACGAACGCTTCTACTGAATAAAAATGTGTTCGCTGTTAGTCAATTATACAAGTTCTTTTTATGAACCTTTAATAGCAGCTAGCAGCTGTATGGAGGATGCTACTTTATTAAACAGCTTCCATCTTACAATTAAATAAAAGTTTTGATTGAAAAATCTCTATTAACATGAATTTTCTTACACCATTTAGTAGATTGCTACAACTTAAAGTACTTCTTAATTATTAATTTTTAAGCTCTTCTACATTTTATTCATACTTCGTTCATACTTCGAATTGATACTTCATTTCACTATGCTACCATATAATTCGATCTATACTTTTGAATTTAAATTCATTTTACTGGCCGTCTCTCTGACATAATTAAGTTAAATGTTTCGTTGCCTCTGCGCTGAGAAGGCGAGCCACTTAATAAGTAAATAAATCATTATGTTACTAAATATAATTGTCAAAATAATGTTGCTTAATAAAACAGAATAGAAAATTTTATTGTTAATAAGTTTTAGAAGTAATAAACAACGTTCAATTATGAAAGGTATATAGTTAAGGTAATACAAATTTAAATAAAACACCTTACTTTAGAAATACAGTTCTCTTACGTTCAATGAACTCTTGTATTGGATTAAATAAAAAAGGTATGTGGTAAGTGTTAGCACATTATATTTTGACTAATTCAAAAATTTTTGTTAACTTCTTGACGTTGGCTTGGATCTGAGTTGTTTTCAGATTTTAGGAGAAACGCTTCATTTTTTCTTAGCTTCCGCTGACGTTCACTTTCTAGATTATCTCCGATGATAAAATTTTGATACATAAAAAAAAAAAAGAAAAAAAAAAGAAATCACTTTTGACTATAAAGATTATTATCTTGAACTACAACTTCAATTTCACTCTCATCATTAGTCAGAGAAGATTGTGCGATGTCAGTCAAGTGATGCAATGTAATACAAGTAATTTCTGAAATATATGTAACGAGTAATAGCCTAATTTTATGAAGTGACTTCGTTACTTTTACGTTATTTTTATTACTTTTTTAAACATTTGAACTGTGTAGAGGAAGAAATTTCCTTAAAAGAATGAAAGAAAAATAAAAGATATTTTTATAGAATATTCTTTAACGGAGTTTTCAAAAATCTAGTGTTTGTAATTGAGCGTTGGCATTTCACGCTTTTTGTCGCCCAAGTAGAGAAGATCAATATATCTGCAAATACAGAATCTTTAGTTGTTAGGTCAAGTTCAGATCTTTCTATGTTACTTTTTGATTTGTAGGGAAACTACATTGTGTGTGAAAAGACTCCGATACCAGATACTGTACAGGAAAGTGAGATTATATATCAAAGTGAGGTTATTAAATCTTCTTACCTTTTCTATCTTATAAAGAGCATTCAACATAGCAGAGGACAACACAAACAAAAGAAATTAATAAGTGCTACTTGAATGTTGTCTCAAAACATAGTATTAGTCAACTCCGAGAAGAAATTCTTCGTAAATGAAGGAAAGAAAGAGATAAAAAATAAAAAATATATAATTTTAACCTTAAGAATCGATTGACACTGTAACGTATTGGGTTTTCCGCAAGACAACGTGACGGTAAATTAGCACACTCTGTGGTAAAGTGACGTAGCGGTAACATGTTACATTTTAAAAGTTACTTACGCAATTCAGTGTGATTTTAAGTTGAGAATGAATTAAGTTGATTGATATTGATAATGGTTCGTAAGTAGAGATGTAACAGAGAATCGGTTTCTAATCCCAATCTCTTTGTTCTCAATCTGTGATTAATATCTATGTGAATAACGTAATTAAACTTCTCAAACGCTTGAGCTTCGATCTCATTGCTAGTAATCAGGTTGGGCGAGGCTAAGTGACTAAGATGTAATGTGTGGTTGAGGTTAATGAGTCATGTGGATGAGGTCACGGAAACCCTAGGTATACAGCAACTATTTCGTCCGTGATACATATAGATAGGCCTTAGAAATGGAGAAAATGCACTACACCGCAATTTTCCAGAACAATTGTTGTTGAAACAGTAAATTATAAACACTACAAAACTGAATTTGAAGTAGTAAGATTATATTCTTATTAATAAGTGGTCTCCGGTTATAACTCATTATTTAAATATGTTGATCCTAGTACTTAAGCAGACAAAGTTTCTATAAATGTTCTAGCAGAAACTTTTTTTACGAGCAACCGACGATGAACCTAACACTATTTCGTAACGAATACATTTTGTTAATTTTATATTCTGGAATTAATATACTATTTTTAATTTCAGGTTACGTTCTATATTGCTATAATTCTTAATTTTATTTTAATATTTCTCATTCCAGGACCTGTTGTAGCTGGTGTAGTTGGTCTGACAATGCCAAGATATTGTTTGTTTGGCGACACAGTAAATACTGCTAGCAGAATGGAGTCGAATGGTGAACCTTTGAAAATCCATCTGAGTCCACAGTGTAAAGAAGCATTGGAAAAAATTGGTGGTTATGTTACAGAGGTGCGTGGTATAGTGCATATGAAGGGAAAAGGAGAAGTGAAGACTTATTGGTTACTGAGAGCCACCGAGACAGCAATTCAAAAGAGAGAAGTAGATGTTGGAGAACTACCTCCGCTCTTTAGCCGACCAACCATCGACAACCGACGTAGAAGTCCCAAACTAAACAGCGATTCTCGGCAAGCGTCCATTTGTGGAGCTGGAAGTCGACGCCAGTCAGCAGCTGCTGTTCTTAGAGGTCAGGAGAGTTGTGATGGAGGAGGAGGACCTGGTACACCAAATCCATCTTCGATGTGGGGCTCGGAATCAACTCCCTTAAAACGTAGGGCATTCCATAGGACTAATTCCGCAGCGTCAGCGAGTGCTACTACGGAGAAACCTGCTGAACATTCGAAAGAGACTTTGGATACATATCCAATGGGAAGCCAGAAGCTCGATTGTGTGCCAGAAGAGAAAAAACAAATCAACAACGATCGTAGCAGTACTCCTAGTGCAATGCGTGAATCTAAGTCCTTAGATCTGTTTCCTTCTGACCTCAAAAATAAACATTTGTACCTTCCACATTTGTTACCAAAACGAGAAGCGAGATCGCTTGAAAACTGTTCAAATGGTGCTAAATTTGTAGACGTGCGTGTAACGTTCCCCAACGGTGATGTGAAACAAAGAAATAGCCTCACCGAAGACGTTCATACCCCACTTCTGTGTAACAATGTGAACACCAGTGTTCCGAATAGTCATAACAAAGAGGAACAAGGAGGTGACAAAAGTCATCCGAAACGATGGCATTCCTTAGAAGAAGTGGCAAGCAATTCTTCCAAAAAGTCAGCTCGTAGCTCTTTGAAAAGCTGGCTAGTTGGACTGTTTAACGGGAACGGCTTACGAACAAGCAATTCCTCATTGCGCAAAGGTGTTGGATACAGTGATTTGCCATCAGAGAAAGAAAGCATTGTCTGATACTAGCTTGATTCTTTTCTGAGACGGAAAAAAAGTAAAAGGAATATCATTCAGGGAATGAAAACTGCGAGGCAGACATTTTTTGTATGGCTGTGAAAGATTTTTTTTTTTAAAAAAAAGAATAACAAGGTGCCAAGTGTTATCAAATTTATTTTTTAAGTGTAGAAAAAAACAAAGAAAAAATATTGATGTTATGAAAACGTTAAAGCTGAATTCTATGGGGAAAAGAAGTGATAAGAGATTTGTTGTGTAGATAGTGAGAAGTTTTATATTTGTATGGATGTGTTAATAACTTATATCCTTTTATAAGACTACTGACAAAGAGAAAATGTATGAGTTAAAGAATTTCAAGAAACTTCATAGGAAATTATCTCTATAAACAGTGTTTTTATATATTTAATTCTGTCTCTTGTTTTTAAACTTCATTCATCATTTTCTGGTTTTAATATTTTTTTTTTAATCTATAGAACACGACTGCTTAAAAAAAGAAATCTGTCAATTTCTGTGTATATTTTTAGAAAAAATTTAGACACGTTTTTATTTTAATTACATGATTAAGTAGTACAAAACATTATATAGTAAACCACATTCTAATGACGTACAAAAAGAATCAGGTTTTAATTTTGCTTTTTATTCAATTAATTAATTGGTTTGTTTCATTATTCTGACAAGTAACGCACATCGTTAGTAAAACGTTTGAATTATCATAAATTTTCATTCATATTTTCGTTTAAGAGTCGTATATATATATATATATATATATATATATATATATATATATATATATATATACAGTATATATATGGAGGAACTTAATACTTTAGAGAAATGTTGCCATATCTAAATAAAACGTATTGTAAATGAAAATGTGCAATTTTTCATAATTTTAAAGTAACGCTTACATTCACGAATTGTATTGTGTCATATGGGAAAAATTGTGAATGTGATAAATAATTTTTGAGTAAAATTTCTCTTTGTGTTTTCTATAACAAATACATTGGCGCCGATGACTCAGGCTTGATGCTTGAGAATTTTTCACTCTTTGGACTTTATTGCTATAGTTATTTGGAAACATTGATGATGATTGTTTTGTTGAAATGAACAGTTTGGTCATCGAAATAAATGATAAAGAAATTTTCATTTCAATTAAACAGGGTTTCGTTTTCACATAAGAAAAGACGTGAGGTCCATCAGGAAACAGATAACTTTTATCGGTACATCTGAGCAAAATATAGCGATATAGTGAAATAAAATAAAAATGTATAATATTTTAAAATTTATTAAGTGTTTTTATTTTATAAGGAATATAAAATAATCATATTATTTTTATCAGATATCTGGATTCGATTTTATTGCAATTTTTTATTGTTTACATTCCAAAAATAAGTTAAATATACACTTGTTTAGAATTTTTGCTTTCCTAGTACTCATACTTTAAATGGTATCGAAAATAGTTTAATGGTCGAAAACTACTTTTCGTGTTATTAATATTACTCAATTCTATCCTATTCTTTAATCTTTCATGTTTCACTCACTTGCAGTTTCTTTCGTGTTTCATGTATAATACTTAAGAAAACTATGAATAAATAATTCAAAATATGAAAGTAAAACTGGCCGTTATCAACACCTAAAAATGTTGAAAGTAATAGTAGAAAATATAAATATGTCTGAATACGTTAAGTTGTTACAGTATTGCGTAGCAGTGTGGTAACCAACCTGTTTAGGATTGAGAGTTACTTGTCATTTCAGAAATTACGGGCGGTCCACTTATCTGTACACTAGCCCTCTAGAGAGAATCATAAAACAATAACAGTGATCTATATAAACAGTATGACACAGACTACTGCGTCTTCTAATCGACCGGCAAGTTGTGTATCGATCACTGTTTACTAGCCCTTAAAGGGAGCCATAAAACAATAACAGTGATCGATACAAACAGTATGACGAATAGCATTACAGGCTATTTCTCACGACTTGCGGTAGACACATTGGCTATCCCTGGTATATCAGATAGAGTGAAAAATTCTATATATTGCATTATTATTATTATTATTATTATTATTATTATTATTATTATTATTATTATTATTATTATTATTATTATTATAATTATTATTATTATTTAGAAAGAAGCAATGCTTTAAGATCTATATAAGTAAACATATAATATAAGTAAGTATATAAGTAAAATTTGTAGGAGTAGTGTCCTGAAATGATTCAAGGAAGTGTCAAAATTTAGAGATATATATTCAATTAGTTGTGACTTAGTTATGAAGATTGATTGGCCTTCATTAAAACATCTGAGAATTACTTTAAGCATGTAATTTGTTTTAAAGATAAATTATAAATACAATACTGTATTAGTAACGTTTCTTACAAGTATTAATTTGAGGAAAAAAAATGTTCTCAACAACTTTTATTTTCCAGAGCATTTCAAAATCACATTGAAGGTTTGTTTCAACCCGACGAGCTTTCGAAACACCGTATTAAGTATTCCTTTTTGTTGAAGACATTTTTTAAAAATCTTTTCTTTCCAATATCATCTTACGTCAATTTAATGTAATGCTTAGAAGTGTTTAGGTGTCATTCCTATTATTAAGTAAAGCTTACAAGTATATCTTGCTCCTATCTTACGTGTCTAATAGTTTATCTATTTTCATGTGAAAACTATCTTTGATTATTACGTATTGTTTAACTAATTCAGCAGTGAATTCAATAGTTCATGCTCATTAATGAGACCAACTTCGATTCAGAATATAGCTCCAATTAATTGTTAGGTTCATTTATTTGAAGGTATTAAGAGGAAAGTATGTAAAACTACAGCTTTATGTTGTAATAATAAGTCAATTTACTTTAGCTACAAAAATGATGCAAGCATGTATGATAATCGAAAATGGGAGTTGCAGTAAATGAAACCATTAATCATACTAAAATATTGTACAGTTATAATAATAATAATAATAATAATAATAATAATAATAATAATAATAATAATAATAATAATAATAATAATAATAATAATAATATCTGAAATTGTACTAATTATATATGGCTCCTCGACTTTAAAACCAGGGACTCTTTTCTTTTAATAACCATTTAATTAATAATTTCTGTAATACAATCGAAAGCGTATTTCGCCAAATTACAATTTCTCATCCAAAATATTTAAAAAAAATCGAATTAACTATATTCACTGGAAACAAAGTAATAAAAATGCTCGTGAACACCTTAATATATTACTGAATAAAGATCTGTTCTAGTTAATTTTAAATATAACATTATTTTGTTATTAAAATAAATTTAATTTCTTCGACCATTAAACAAATACTAGGTTTTCTCTGTGCTGCACTGTTGTTACTTTATTATTTTTCCCCCCAGTTGTATCGGTTTTAATTTTTTGAAACCTATTTCTTCGTCGTTTCATCCTCGACAATGATTACCATGAAATGCAGTCGAAATTCTTGAGAGAACTTTTTCTTCTGTCCACGAAGTTGTTATGTGCTGTACAACTCTTTTAATTTTAAAATCAGCATATTGTAGTTCCCATTTGACTAGTGAATACTTCTAGCTATTTGCTTATTTTAAATTTTGTTAAAGTTACGAAGAAGTTTCGGAAAGCAAAAATTAAGTTTGCAGCTAAACGAGTTTTCTGTATTTTCTTTCTTTCTTTTAGTCTTTAGGTTGTGTACACTTTAGTCCGTTTGAAACATGCTTATTCAGAAGAACTGTTATGACATAATGTTCAGTATACAAACAATGCATAAGTTACGTACTGGATTTTATTTTTTTTTTGACAGAAAAAATTGTAGTGTTATGAATACTTAAAGTAGTATTGTCATTGAATGTGGAACAATTGTGTAATTAAAATATTTAAATTAATTAATTTTAATACCTCTTCTATCTTGAACCAGTGATACAAACAAGTTTTACAAAGAAACAGCATCAACTAATACACCTGAATCTGTAAACTGAGAACTTTAGTTCAGACTGTGCCTGCTTATATTGGTTATACAGAAAGTACAGGTTGATCCATAAGTGGTAATCATCTGTATGAAGCAAATATGAACTGACAAATAGTAATTCAACGTTTTGGAATAACGAAAATCCATTAGACCAATCACCAACGTGAGGATCATCTTTCAATCCACCATTTGAGATTGAATTAGGTTGTTTGTACAATAACTGAGCAAGAAACTCTCTTAATAGACTTCTTTATCTTGAACTTGCGGACTATGACGGTATTATCAATTTTCAGATTAATTTGGGTTAGTCGCTGTCGTTTCTTTGTTAGATTTATATGTGATAGTTAATTATTATTTTTGTTCAAATAATGACCTAATTATATGTTATACACCAATATGTACCACAAGGGATGTGGTACATATTGTACAAGGCATGTGTGTACAAGGAATGTGGTAAAAGAATAGGCAAGGATTGTGTTTTACTAAATAGTTTTAAAAGATCTGAAGCACAAAACAATATGAGAAAAGTATGTTTCCCCCTGGAATTCAGCTTCGATGTTGCAAAATAATGTTACTATAGATACAAAAAGAGAAACTGACGTAAATATTTACCTTGTATTGTGGTACATATATACATATATAAATATATATTATTTTTGTGTAATTCGTAATGTGTCTCATTAAGCAAATGTTGCATGTCAAACATGCTATGTGCCTGTTGTGAACTGTAATGATTTAAGTAAAAAGAATATTGTGAAAAGTAAAAATAATAAAGATAAAAAGTTGTTGTTCTTTTATTTACCTAAAATTCCTTACTAACCTTCGTAATTATCAGTGAGGTGTAACATAATATCTGTATTTTAGAGGTGAGAGATCAGGAATTCACGTTTTTTTCTTTTTTTTTTCTTTTTTTTTTGAATAGATGTAATTTTACGCGCTCTATTAAGTAGCAATTAAACCTGAAATCCAAAACTTCAGTTAGGTAGCTTGTGAGTGATAAAGGATCCTATGGTCTGATATTATTCTCGTGGAAAAAATTACGCTTTTCGTTCTACTTTACACCTCTAAGGCACAGATAATTGAATTAGGAAGAATGTTAAATTTTTTTTTTAAAGTGAAATTTTGTATTCAACAATATCATGTTGGAATTATTGAGATAAATAATGAATTATTGTAGGTAGTCCCAGAACAACATGTGTTCAAAATGAAGATCTTCAGGCAGCAATTGAGGCAAATAGTGGCCAAACATGTGAGGAACTGAGATTACAGTTCAAGGTGAGTGGAGAAACCAATCGGCAGCATCTCCATCAATTTGGAAAGCACCACAAGTGGGTCGATGGGTCCCACATAATATGACTCCGGGCCAGAAGGCAACGCGAGCAGACACCTGTGTTTCTTTGCCGTCTCGTCTGAGGAAGAAACCATTTCTGGACAGAATATTGACATGTGATGGGAAGTGGGTCCTGTACGAAGCTCCACGGCGCTGTCATCATTGATTAGCACCCCATGAACCGGATAAAAAGCAGCTGAAAATAGCACTGCACCAGAACAAGGTCCTCCTGTGATGAGATGTTTGCCGCACTGTGCATCGGGAACTGTTACCAGCTGGTCAGAGCATCAATGCAACTGTGTACTATCAACAGTTAAACCGTGTTCAAGAAAAACTCAAAACTCTGGAGCCAGGACTTCTGAATTGGAAAGGGGTTCTCCTGTTACAGAACAACGCTAAACCCCACGTGGCTAGGATGTCCCGAGATACCATTCTACACCTTGGATAGAAAACACTGTTGCATCCATCATACTCCCCAGACATTGCATCGTCCGATTATCACCTGTCCCATGCCTTGGACAGTCTTCTTAGAGAACGCCAGTTCAAATCCCTAGTAGAGGTGCAAAATGCACTTGATACCTTCTTCGCTTCACGTCCCACCAAGTTCTACCGTGATGGAATCCATAGCCTTCCAGAACGTTGGTAGAAGGTCATCGATACTGATGGAGACTATTTTGATCTTCGAGGTACGTCTTAGGTGAGATATGGATGTTCGAAGGTGGTGGGTGAAGAAGCGACAGAACTTTCTTGGTTACCTTTATATAATAAAAAGCTATACCTTGCAGGATACCGAGCATGGAGAAATTAGGAAGTATAAACTACTGTCGATGGAGTTATAAGCATAACGACTCGTCAGAAAATGGTACATCATATCAAAGAAGCGTAACTCATATACAAGGCCATTGTGCCACACGCGATTAAAGGCGTTTTTAAGAACGAATAAAAGTAGACTTAATTTAACAGTTTTATCATAATACGAGTTCGTACAAAAGGTTATCGATGAGACTATGTTTAGGTCAGAAACCGGCTTGGGGTGTACGTAACAGATCATTAGCTAAAATATGGTTATGGAGTCTAGGGACTATGATGCACTCGAAGATTTAGTTGAGTGTAGATGTGAGCTGAATGGGACTATAAACAGCTGGGTCTGTTTTGTCTTTATGGGGTTTCAGTATCATGAGAGCTTTTAGAAACTTTTCAGTTAGGTGGATAGTAGACGGTTCGGAGTACAAAGTTTTACAATGTCGTCAAAATATGAAGTAGACTAGAGAGGGTTTTCTTTAATATGGCGGTAGATATTACAGTCAAACTCTGGCTCCGTGTTCTTCTTGTGATATATCACGTTCGATGTCCAGTGGCGTTATTAGTACCATTAAATGATTTGATAATTCAAAATGTGGTCTACGTTAATTCCAAGATATCCATTATGAAGGTTGGTATATCTAGCAATGCGTATATAGAGTTGATTCATCTCAAACAGGATAGTTATGGGGGGAAGGTGGTATGGAGAATATGGGCAAATGCATCAGTACATGGTAAGTGCAGATTTTTTGTCAAGTAAAGTGTAATTAGGAGTGTTAGTTTTCCAATTAGCCAGTTGAAATGTCTCCAATATCTGGTTGGATGACTCTTCTCAGCTAAAGCATTGTCTGTCTTTGTTTATCATAGTTGCATTTATTGTATACTCGGATGTAATTTTGAACCATACAAAGATATTGACGATGGAGTCGCAACGTGGGATCATTACGTGTGCGTGCGTAGTCCTTGTACACTCTCCGAGCCAAAGATACAAGAATGAGATATTGAGGAGGCAATTTAGGCCGGTAAAGATAACCCGTGGTTACAGTAATATGGTTTGCACTGCTGGTTTGAATCCTTTGCGTAAGACGATCTAAAATTGTGTAGAATGTAAGAATGTCAAGTGGAACTTGAATATCTGCTAGCATCTCATGTATATCATGGCACTAATTTGGCCAATCAGCACGATGAAAATTTGGCCGAGAACAAGGAACTTCCGGTGGTGGTTTTATTTTATCAGGAAAAGTAAGTCTTCCTTTACAGGATCATGATCGCTACCAATAGAATCAAGAATACTGATATCAAAATATGGCAGTATATTTGGTAAGGTAGTGATCACATCAGGAATTGTATTAGAAGATGGACGGGCTGCTTTCGGCAACAAAATTTCACTATTCGTTTGGGAGTTAATGAAATCAGAAATGAAATGTTTTTTTGCAGTACTTCTACTATAGTAGTTAATGTCACCAATGACGGTGTTAGGCCGGAAACTAGTACACAGACAAGTGAAAAACGAATTAGGTATGCAAACATGTAGGTGAACATATATAATTGCCACAGTGATAGGTCTGGACTTAAATAGTAACAATATTATGCTCCGATAGAGGTTCAGTGAATTTATAAATAATGGTTTTGCTGGGTAATTTATGTTGAGTGCCAATAGGTGTTCCATCATTTGCACATAGTCCCTGTGGCCTATTGTGGCGCATGGATTGATAACCAGGAAAGTTTCACTCAGAAGAAAACTATGAACCTTATGCTTATGTAAATAGAGCAGTAAGTAAGCCCTTTCTGATACATAGAGACTGGATATTGAGGTACAGAAACGTTATAATAAAGCCCTTATCCACGATAAATCACAGTAAAACTTGAGTTGTAAGAGGATGGATTTGAAAATCACTGTCTGTCCTGAAGAAGTTGCTTTGAGATCCAGGTTATAAAGTATTTTATTTGATTGGACAACTTGATGGATTATATGAGTCCGTAAGAGAGGATGGATTCGGAGAGCAAGAAAGAAATGAATCATGTCTTCAACAGTAACGGGTTCTCGTAGAGAGTTATGCGGTGTCATTGGTATAGCGGATGTACATAAAAGTACCACTAGCTCGGGTTTGGTGGGTTCCGCTGCATAGAATTTGTTGTATTCGCGGACGTCCGGAATAATTAGCAAAATGAGCGGCTTTACAGTTGACACATTTCGCTGGCTTATCTCTGGTGTTCTTCTGGCATTGGTACGTACAATGAGAGCCTGCACACGTAATGTACCGAGGCAAAGGTTGATGAGTTCCTTGAGAATACTCAAATCTTTGACATTTGAAGCATTGCAAGTAATGTTTCTTTTGTGGTGGTTCTGTGAGAACTTTCATGTGTAGCAATAAGTTTTCTTTGAAAATTCTGGTAACTTGTGTGAAGTAACTGTGTATTGGATATGAAGTGACGATGAGATAATTGTATAAACTCTAATTTAATTCACTAAATTAGATTATTTTATTAAATTACATTATTAACGAAAGAATCATGAACTCTTGAAAACCCATTGGAAGAAAATTTTGATCAGGATTGTACATTCTCAGACACCTGTTGTAAACACATTTTTGTTAATAAGCTCGACTAGCTTCCTCATTACCTTTCCGCATACCTTCAAGCATAGCCTGATACTTCCCGATTCTTTGGACAATAAACTCATCATTCTTCAGCCAAACCACGAGGAACACAACAACAAGGGGTATTCGCCACGAAGTTGAGGAAGGTGCAGGATCATCGGAGACAAGCAGATCCCACCATTGGAGGACGACCGACTCCATGTTTAAAGAATACCATTCTGCCGGTTCATTGCCGCAGACACTTTTGTCAGTTGAGATTAGTGGAATGAAAATGTAAAAGGACATCCTAAAGACGCATTATTGTAGAGACGTATCACGGAGAGAGTTCGACGCCCCTAGCAGTCCAGCAGGATTGAGTTCCAGTTATTGGCTGCTACCATAACATCCAGGTTCCTTCACGGCAAACCCTTCATCGTTCCAGATGACCAGGACGACGCCAGCCTTGTTGGAATTATCAGGCTAGGGCTCATTCCTATTTCTTAGTTACATCCTTTCTCTTTCTCGCCTGTTTCCCATAACTAGTCATTTTTCAAAATTAGAAACATTTGAATTTTATTTAAATTCAATCATAATTTAGTTTTAAGTACCGTGTTGTGCATCAGTTCCATCCCCAATTGTTACATTATTCTATGAGTATTTTTAGAGATTATTCTGAGCTACAACTGATGGCACAGCACCGGCACACTTGTAATCAGGAATAGTGGGATAGGGACTTTCCCTTTCCCGCCTTTACGGCTCTAGGTTCGCATTTGTAAAACGGAACATATTGGGTAATCCTTCTCCTTGAGTGGTATTGTGATGTCTTCAATACTTGTATCAAGTGGAAGGCGGCGAATAATTGCTTTGATGGTCTCAGTTTTCTTTAATTCTGTGGCATATTGTAGTTTGTTGTAGGAACAAACGTTTTTGCACGACTTCCTAATCTTTCTGAAGCTCGCACTTAAATTTTGTGTATCCTTTCATGAATAGTAAAGCGACTTCTTTGCCGTAATTTTTAGTTATTAATTGTTGTAACTTATAGCCTTGGGTAGGAGGCCAATCATATGTGTATATCCAAGTTTGGGTCACGTCTAAGGTAGTTTTCATATCATCTATTTTTTTCATCCTTCTCAAGTTCAGTGTTTGGAGTGGAAGCTTTTTCTGTGTCTTCTGTGGTTTTTCAAAGGATTTCATAGGTATTTGATGTTGGTATAGGCGCAGGCGTCTGTAATGATCTTAGGTTTCTTCTTGATTTGTACTTGGTTGTAAGGACAAATATTTTGAACGACTTTGTAATCTTCTTGAAACTTCGAATATTTTTAAACTTTCGAATTTTAATTTATATTCTAATTTCTTCGAATATTAGATGAGAATTCTAAACGTCGACATAAAATAATATACCTTGAGAATTTGAAACAATTATCCTATAGACAATGTGAGATTGTTCTAAATTAAGAACTTTCTACCTTAATACACTAGCCTATTGTAAGTAATACTTTTTGATTCAAAAATGTGAATTTTTTAGTTTTGTAATTCCTGCCTTTGAATCCAAAGCATAAATTGTTTGCGTCATCTAAGATTCTCCAATAAAACTATATAACAGGAGCTACCTTTACCTTTGTGCAGAACAATTTCTTCCTAAAATGAAAGACAAAAAATTGTCACTAGTCTAAGCATGAATCCTAATATGTTTCAAGAGTGGTTGAGAAACGCCGTATTTTGTTTATCAGTCTATAATCGCTCTTACGAAAAAATGTTTTTCATGTTGAATGTAACCTAGTAATATTCGAAAGGACAGCAAAACAAAATATATATCATGATTTAATTCAGAATACACTGTTCTGATGTAATACATCATATAATTCATTCTAAAAGCTTTTTGTCAAGCAAATCGCATTTGGTGTAAATATCAGTGAACAACGTTGAGATTAGGTTCAAAGTCCTTCTTATTTAGGTTTTTGTCGGTTTTTTTTTTTTTTTTTTTTTTTTTTTGCAGCAGTTCTTTAGTACTTCAACCTTTGTCCTATTTGAGCCCCGAAACTATCAAAACTAGCACCGATTGATATTTCTAAACTAATAAACTTGATATAAAACATATCAAACAATTTGCGTTGATTTTTCATTTGGGAAGCACGACTGAATTTTGAATGAAGCGGCTCCTGTGAGCCACCTTGTAGCTATGGGTCTGCACCAGACACGTTGTATAGTAATGTAGGTTAAAAATAGTATAAAACTATTATTTTTTAGGGCATTAGTGCTGTATCACCGGACAGTATCAAAATCGAACAAAAAAGTACGCTATGAAAATGTACTGCATTTTGTTATATTTGGTTGGATTTAGGGGTAAAGGTAGGGGGGAACACGGGGGGAGGTCGTTCCTCCGCTTTCAGAAAATATTTGTGGCGTCCCCCCGCTTTCTGAAAAATTACAATGGGCAAAGGTAGGAACAAGGAACGGTTTGAAGTTAGGCGTTCCCCTACCTTTTCAGGTCCACTTTTACTAATGTTAGGATTACATTAAGTTACGTTAGATTACCGGTACGTTACACTGGTGGTGCAGTTTTACTACATGCGGGTCCATAGTATAAGCAGCAACAGTAGTAGTAGGAACGGGTAGAAGCACCGCAGGGGTTGTTTGTGTTCTGTTCTCGACATGAAATGAGCAAATTAAAAACTTGCCCATATTTTTCTGTACATTTTACAATTTATGTAACAGCCTTAACATACACGAGCCATTTCGACACTGCCTTTCGCTCCACTATATCATAACAAGAGTACCTCTCCGCTAAATAGTACATCTGCCTTCATATACAGTGCCGCTTACAACATCAAAAATAACCAACAAATACAACCACTTTCTTCATTTTTACTCTTCCCCTTAACGGACTTTCACTAATTCTTTCTCACAAACTTAACTCTTACGATACCAAGGTGTTTTCTATAACGTAGCATACCAGGGGGGAGGGCTTGTTGAACCCATAGAGGAAAATTCATTTTCAAATTAAATTCTCAGATGTTTTATTAAATAATCAGTTATAAATGAAATAGTGTCCCCGGTGGATGGGTGATTAAGGTCGTCGACTTGCAATCAAGGGGTCCCGGGTTCGATTCCACAAGTGGGAACACAAGTGGTTTGGATCCTACGTTAAACTCTAGGTCCCGTCCTCTGGACGTCATAATCATCCCATGGAAGGAAATGGCAAACCTCCATGGGTTCGTCTCGCCCAGGGACATTCGGGTAGAACACCACATCATCACAATCATCATCATCATCATAAATGAAATTATATATGTAGGTTATACAATTAGGTTATATTATTTTAGGCTACAAATAGGTTATTTTAGGGTACAATATTCGAGTTCAGAATATTAGCACTGAAGCAACGAAAACACTGCAATGCTATAAATCAAAACATCTAATTCGCAGGATGTTCAAAATATTAGTTCTATTTCCAGTACTACAAAATCTCCGACCATATTCAACAATAACAAACAAAGTGACAATCATCAGTGTTGTCAAGACCTTCAGTGTTGCAAAACATTAGTGTTGTCAGGCTAAGACATGCCAGTGTTTATTTGTAGCAGAAAACAAAAACACCAAGCCGCAACGATATCTTAAGTCATAACGAGAAAAAGGTAACATGCACTACCAAGGGAGGGGTGGGCTTGTTGAACCCAGTTCGCATTATTGCCCTATACAAAATAAACGGGAACCCGTTTAGAGCAAAATCAAGCAAGATTCTTTTATTAACATAACATTACACAACGTTAATTTTTTTCGGATTTTTTTTTTTTTTTTTTTTTTGTCCAGAGAAGCACATTTTACAATATAATTGGCTATGGGTTCAACGAACCCCACCCCGTTGGTATCGTAAGGGTTAAATAAATTCTTCAATTGAACCGGTAAATTTCCTAAAATTGGTCCGGCGATACAGCACTTAACCAATTTTCAGTATACAGAAAAAAAAAGAGCTGCCCGCAAATATCTCTTCCCCTCCGCTTGTCCCCCAAAAAGTTAATGCTACCGTCGTCACTGGTTTGTAACAATTCGTGATCAATACGTAATAATATCTTATACCCTTCTAATAATAAGGCATCGTCGTCTACAGAGAGACAACAGATGGCAGCTGTAATGTTAAATAATGTTACTAGATGGTAGGAGTAATACTACAAGCGCTGCGGTTGCAGCACTTAGTTCGCAGATTTCCAGTAGATGGCTCTGAATGTTTATCAAAGCAAATGTTGATATACCGGCAGATGAAGGAAAGAAAGAAATTACTTATATGCACTAAAAAAGGAAAACTTATTTTCAATATATGTTTGTCACGTTACTTTGAATTTGATTGAAGCAACCTGTTTAAGCAAAATGTTGCGTAATTCCAGTGGGTCAATAAGTTGAGGCTGAGATGGGTTAGTAAATACGTTTCGGTGTGGGCATGAAAAAAGGCAAACATCAATCGTTTACGCCACCAATATTTCATTACCAATATTCATGTATGAATTTAAATGTACGATCAATCCATAAAATAATTTATCATATCCGGTGTGCGAGTATATTATTTAACTCGAGAGAAAGATGCGAATCTACTAACCTAACTAAAGCATTTGCCCATAGATAGAAAAAATGAAAATTTCAGTTCTACGTTCCATACTTATGCCGACTTGGTTAAAGGAGACGGGGGGAACGGAAGAACCACGAGAAAATCCACACACAACGTGCTTATCCACTACAAAGTCCGCTTGGCGCGAGCTGGGATCGAACCAAGAACTCTATGCACCATAGGTGAACACTCTACCACTGAGTCACCGCGGCCCCATAGATAGAAAAGAGATTGATATATGGAGTCCATATTTAGGTGGAGCAAGAAGGCGTGCTATTTTGCCCGCTCCCCCTGCACATCAAAACATATTTAAAAAATTAAGGGAAATACATGAGTAAAATAACTAGCTTTATTACTATTTTTACAGTGGCAGATTTATGTATCTTGTGGCCCTAAACAATTTATGCCCGGAGGCAGTGGCGTAGGGAAGATGGGGAAGGGAGTCGGCCCTCATCAAAGGGTTCCGATGATGTACTTTGGTACTTTGGTACTTTGATATTTGTATTTTTTTTCTCGGAAGAAACAGCAATTGCCTTCCACGTACTCTATTCCGAAACAAAATACGTCATTAAACAGTTCGTAGACAAGCTGTGTTCGCCGTCGTCTTCATTCTTTAAAAATATTAGCATTTTTTTGGGGGGGGGGGAGTATGGAAATCGAGTTTTCCAGGAATTTCTGCTGTTCAAAGGTAAGAAAGGAAAGCGTGAGAGCGGCCTATATGCATATGGTGACCTTGAAGTTATAGTTTTACTGTTAGACATAGCAATGACCACAGTTATCACGTATCTTCTTTGACCCAAAGCCTTTGCAGACTGAGCCAGACAATATTGAAAAGAATCAGTTCCTTTCTCATCATAAAAGGAGGTTCCGAAAAAAATCACTTTACTTTAGCTGAAGGTTTAAGAGGAATGGACATATTTGATCCTAAGAAATGATTGACCTCAACAAAAAGAGCAAAACACGTGACCTCCCATTGCCTATATTGAATCATTCACCGCCATTCCCAATAGGATTAACTACAACAGGAAACCTCGGTTTAATACCATTCACTTCTAGTCACAATTGACATCAATCAATGGATTTCGATAAATGGTCAGCAGTTAGTTTTCTTAACCTACAAAGAAAGAAAGGAGGTAAAAATAGAGCTTTTCGTTTGTTGTTTAAGTTTCATTCAGATAAAAAAAAAAAAAAAATGAGGAAAAGTTGTTAACAGGAGAGGATGGAAAACAATAATAAAGACTTGTAGTGTGTGACTATCTCACAGCAATCTCTGATGTTTGATCAATTAGAGCAGTTCAGAAGAGTTACTTGAGTTAGACGTGTTCAGGATGTCGAAATAAGAACTTACTTTGAAATTGAAAAAATGTCGCAAAACATTTTACAAAAATGGTTAATTGTGTTAATTTCGGTGTGGAAAATGTGCAAAAACAGCAAAAAACAGCATATATATATATATATATATAAACATTATGGTCCCCAAAGTTATAAAGTTATCTTTATGGTCAGTAGTTTAGTAGATGACGTCACGCAATGTTTTCTTGCCAGTGTTGATTGTGAACTAAGAAGTCGTTTGGACAGAAACCTAAACTAGTCAGAAATCTAACACGAACAAATGTCGATTCATCTCTGCGGCTAGTTCTTGAAGAGATATTCAGCTCCAAAATTGATTCTTTTTAAAACTACCTTTTCTGAAAGCCTGTAGCCCTCAAAGAAGACGATAATCGATCAACGTTTGTGACTTTTTTGTCCTGTTGTTTACAGTTGAAGTTTGCAAATTGAAATTTGCATAAGTCAGCACATGTTATGCAAGTATGTTAACCGTAGCTTTCCTAAAGATTATCGAAATTTCTTATAATGTTTCATATACTTTGTTTCTTTCGCACTTTGGGGAGCGCGGTGGCTCAGTGGTAGAGCGTTCACCTCTGGTGCTTGGGGTCCCGGGTTCGATCCCAGCCCCCGCCAAGTGAACTTTGTGGTGGACAAACACCGTGCTTGTGGGTTTTCTCGGGGTTCTCCCGTTTCCTCCCACTTTCTTCATTTCTCTCATCATCACCGTCTCCTTTAGCCTAACCGGCATAACCGTGGGACGTAAAACTTAAAGATTTCATTTCATTTTTTCTTTCGCACTTTCCAATGGGACTTAATGCGTTTTGGTTGACATCACTCAAGAATAAAGGAATAAAATTGAAGTTGAATCAAGTTGAACCCCAGAGTTAAAGATCATGTTTTAGACTAACTCTCGTTTAAAAAAGTATTTTCTTGTAATAAAACGTGAAGCTTAAAAGTTATCGCTGTTCATTTGGATTGAAATTGATGCAGAGCAGGTCGATAAATTAAAAAAATCTCCAATTAAAAATTAAATCTATCGCTTCTACGCCACATCTTGTGTTGTGGTATTTATAACACAATTCGATAGTTCATGTAGCTGAAATGACAAAAAATTAATGTTATTTTGCCTAAAAGTGTGAGAAGAATGGATAAGTTGTATAGAGTTAGAAAACATATTAATTATTTCTTTCTAGTAATGTGTATGTCCTTAATACTATGGCCCACGAGGCGAGATTTTAAACTATCTTAGATTGACAAGTATATCTGCCTCGTTTCATCTCAGGTCAAAAAAATCTGTCTCATCTCGTCTTGGGGCTAATACTAATCCCAAATTTATTATGGAATATAAAAACAATAAATTCCTCTAGAAGTAAGAGTTTTCTTTTTATAAATCAAACAGTTTGTCTCTGAAAACAAAATTTCCAATGGATGCGACATTTTAGAAGCATTTCTCCTATATACAATATATTTTTCTCCCATATGTAAAAATACAATCAAGAAGGAGACAACGGACTGATGGCATATTAGTAGAATGTCTAGAAGAGCGAAGAACAGCAAAATGATTATCAGTGAAGCTTCATGACGCACACTTCTTCAAACAGAATCAGGAGGTAAGCAGGAAAGCCATAATTCAGTGGCGGCTACACTCAGAAAAATCCTTTCTGCGGATAGCGGTATATTGTACAAATATGCAGAATCCTGATGCTTACTACAGAAATCAGTGCGGAACATACGTTATCCGTATGCTACATAGGATTGGCCTTAGATGTTACATAATGCCGTTGCAGGATGTCTGATATCTAACCGTCTTCCTTATATTACATACATATACGTATGTATGTTACCTTCATCAGCTATATGTTATATACGTCCGTTTGTATGTGAGATGCTGACCACCTTTATTTCATACGGCAAGTACGTACAGATGGAACACTTATACAGAACGTATTATAAAACATCCGTTTTCAGTTATACGTTTGCTGTACGTAAGTCCAGAAACTACAGACTTTACAAATGTAACGTACATTTTTACGTACGCCACATACATTTTTTTCTCAGTGTAATTGCTTGCACGCCTAGACAGTCAATGCTTTATCACCAAATATGTCATTTCAATACGTCTTTGATTGCGACAGAATTTTGATATATAGCTATTGCAGATTATTCTTCTGCACATTATTGTCCATGTTGGACAGAATAAAGCCATAGTTATGCGAACATTAAATCCGATTATCCCAGAACTCAATAGAGAATTGCATGCGGAATCCTAATAACCACGTCATGCCACAGACCCAGAACGCGGCTTTCACAGGTCACCAGTCGCATCGTAAACGTTGGCGCATAAGCCCAGCGTTATTATGTAGCAACCACTATTACCACTCGTAATGAGACTCGTTTGCTGAGATGGGATATGTATAAATATAAACGGCTGTGTTTATAGTGGACTGCACAGCAATATACATTTATAGAGATTTCACATTTAGAGAGCCAAAATTCGCGTTGGTTTCTTCTTGGATGAAGTTCGTTTCTGTCTGAAACGTTAACATGGCCGTATCAGTTTCTGGAGGTACTATGACGTCTGCTTTCTGCACCACTACTCCGGTAAGACATCATAGTATGAGGCGCGATTGGACTTCGTGCCCTCTTGCGTCTAATACCAATTAAAGCCTGTGACAAACATCTTAGCATTTCAGTTAAACGAATAAAACGCAAGCTCTGACGCTACGTTGGCAAGTGGTAAAGGGGTGTGGCTATGGCTAAGCAGACAAACTACAGCGCGATCAGGTGAGAGGGAATAGACGTGCATGTGTGCAAAATAAACGTGGCAACACCGCTGGCCTCTCATTTGCTAGCAGCATTTAAAGCGAACTTGGAGCGCCGCCTTCAAATGCCAAGATGTTTGTCATGCCGTTTAATGGGTCTAGAATCAGCCAGTGGAGAATCAATAAGATGTTGCTCTGGTTGTGGTCTCTTTACTGCAGGCTTTGCATAGAGCTACTTTCCAAAATCGTAACGCATGACTACATGTGTCACGAAAGGGATCCTATACTTCCTGAATGGAAACAGTATTTCATTGCTTTTTTTGTTTATTGCGTGCACTTGACCTCTTGCGAACTGAACAAGACTAGTCTGTATTTGTACAATGCCTTCGCAAGGCATACTTTCCAGAACTACGGTTGATGAGCTTTGGCAACATTAGGCAGAAGCATGGCTTGCTATATGTAAGGAGGACTTCCAAAGATTAATCAATTCTATATCTCATCGTGTGACAAGAATTCTAGATGGCCACCTGGATCCAAGAATTATTGAACTCTAGAATTTCTTATATGCTTTTGCGGCGGCATCACAGTTGTACAAATCTGTAAGTACACTTATCTTATTGTCTGACACATTTTGGAACTACCGTGTGTTTTCTCTTCGTGGGTTTTCTCGGGGTACTTCCGTTTCTTCCCACTTCCTCATTCCACCATCATTCACTTACCTTAATTATCGTCTCCCTTAGCCTAAAGGGCATAATCGTGGGACGTTAAACTAAAATATTTCATTTTTATTATTTCCTAATAATGATTATTTAAATCATTATTATTTTCTAATAGTGATTAATTAAATTTATTTATTATTTCCTAATCTTTACTATTCTTCTAAATAGATATTGAATTATGTAAGTCATACAATATTTTTTATATATATACAGAACTCAATACAATTTAATTCCATTTTCCTTCTTCCCTCCCGACATCCAATAAGGGAGTTATACAATTTCTTCACTCGTTTGTTCTTAACATTCGAAGGTCAATTTTTGTACGCGATGTGAGGTTTTAAATCCTATTATTCTCCTATTATTTGACTTCTTACCAAATGCAGTCTTAAATTTTTCCAAAAGAAGGCTTTAGTCGACTATCTCTTTATTTGATTACAAGTTTGAAATATTTATTTTTCCTCTTTTTGTCTATTTTCTAGGTAAACTCAATAGGCTTATAAATAATACCTCAATTACCTTTTCCTTTTCTCAATTCTCAGGAAATTTTGTGGAGCTTATTGCCTAGCATCGTCAAGTCAATCAATGCTCAGCACTATTGTCAGATAATAAAGAGGAGACTGAAGTGTTCTACTCGCAGGAAACGGCTTGGTCTTCTATTTGTCGTTCTCTGTTTAGATGACAATGCGAGACCACACCCGGTGGCGGCTGCAACACAAAACTATCTTGACACCTTCAGTTAGAAGCGCCTTGACATCAATCGAACAGTCTCGACATCACATCCAGCGAGTTATCTCGTTCCGACCTTAAATAAGGCTCTCAAAGAATTGGACTTTGGAATCGAAAACGAAGTGATGACAGTCGTGTAGGAGTTTTTCCGTATTCAGGACACGTAGTTTTTTTTCAAGAAATATTTCTAAATCTTGTAAGCGATATGACAAACGCCATCAACATCCTTGGTTCTTATGCAGAATAATAAAATAAACCTTCTAATTTATTTTCGCAGTATAATTTATCTTCCATAAAGATCAGTGTTAATATCTGTCTATAGCCATCAGAGGAGCTTATTTTACGACTTATCCTCGTACTTCTATGGAAACAACGTATGGAATCCTAATACGGAGACTTTCCTGTTATAGTTCTGAAGGTACTATACTGAGAAGAACATCAATTGTGGAGTACTAAGAACTTTCGCAAGCATGAGCTTCCTCTTAGCTATACAATTAGCCCAGAATCTTTGGTGCGGGAGACCGAGTTCAATTCCCGGTAGGAGATTATGTGGTTCAGATCTCACTTTAGGCAGTAGATTCACGTCTCACATAGGCTCTGTGCTGAACAGCATGTTAAACTCCAATTCAAATATCAACCAATTACAGGCATAGTGTCACTTAATTTTATTGATCGCACTTTATGTTACCGTAAATATGTAACCTTAGCCTCGACTGGGTGGTGGTGTAATTCAGTTGTATTTGATGCTAGATAATATAGTTGGGAACTGTCTATACTGTAAGTCCTGACTTTGTATATGGTCTGTGCACCCTCCAATTTTAGCGGATTCGAAGCTCATGTTAGTAGCAAGTCTTGTCTTTCATAACCTCGGAGTTGCATAAGGATGCAAAGGAAGAAATCAACAGAAATGCTGGTGTGACCACAATGTTACGATGGCAATTACCCATAAACTCCATAAACTAGTTGCTCCCAAATCAAAACTGGAGCAGAACACACTAATGTTTCGTATCGTGCAGAGGTGATTGGTATTGCAAATTCCATGCAAAGCTTGGGAAATTCTGTCCAAGCCTATGGCAAGTTGGCCCTTGTCGACAAAATCTGACTGATACGAAAGACAATTTGGGTACAAAGCCTCATAGTCAGAATCTTGTGAATCAATACCATCAGTGGTAGTGCGTAAAGTGATCAAGAAGTACTTTCGGGCACTAGCAGTTCCAGAAGGAACGTTTCAGGGGTGGGGGAGGGTGGATTACTAAAACGATGAATGTAGACTGGAGACGAGGAAAACGAAATTTTACTTCCGAAGCAGAATAAAACACACACACACACATCTATCTATCTATCTATCTATCTATCTATCTATCTATCTATCTATCTATCTATCTATCTATCTATCTATCTATCTATCTATCTATCTATCTATCTATCTATCTATCTATCTATCTATCTATCTATCTATCTATCTATCTATCTATCTATACACTGTGACTCAAAAAAGTATTTATACACTCAAAAAATTAGTCGTAGGTTAGTTATATGTGAGATCGGAAAATTAAACGTGGTACTGAAACAAAGAGATGGAATAACACTAACATTTGCATGAGTTGAAAATGAGCCGAGACTACAAGGAGACGAACACATTGTGAATCACGTAATTATGTTACTCAAAAAAATATTGATACAGAGGGACTGTTATCCTTTTCTGTACCTTGAGCGCTTGTACTGTCTAACTGGAGCAATCATACTGTATCTGCAGCAAGGGTTCATTGCATACCTGTTAGTCTGTCTCGTTGTGAGTGCTAGTGGTCAACATGGAGTGCAAGAAAAGCAAACTTTCCTTAAAGCAACGCGATGGGGCTGTTTCTCTTTATAAACAAGGTAGGAGTTACCATGAAATTTCTAAGACTCTATTAGTTTTGGTACTGTTAGTTCCATCATAAAGAAGTATAAAGAAACTGGAACAACAGAAAATAGACGAAGATAAGGATGCCCAAAAGTGCTTACACGCCACGACCAACGAAATGTAGTCAATTTAGCACGTAAAGCATCCTTCAGTGTCTTTGGGTGAAGAAATCGCGTCAAAATCTATTTGCACTGTGAATCCTAAACTATACGAGATATGCTACATAGTGACAATTTTCATGCTAGGACAGCCAGAAGTAAACCAAGCATCTCAGAAGTAAACCGACAAAATTTGCCAGTGAACACCATACCAAACGTAATGAATTTTTGGATACTGTTATATTTTCCGATTGATCGAAGTTTAATATATTCGGATCAGATGGCAAAAAATGGGTATGGCGAAAGCCAAACAGTGAAGTGCAATCGCAACATATTATCCTTACAGTAAAACACGGAGGAGCAAGTGTGAGGGACGCATGGTGTCTTCTGGAGTGAGAAACCTATTTTTTATTGAAAGGGTCATGGATGCTAATAAGTTTATAATTGTGTTGCGCCTTAACTTATCAAGCAATGGGCAGAAGTTGGATCTTAACAGGGTCTTTGTTTTCCATCAGAACAATGGCCCTAAGCACACTGCTTTGAAAACTAGGGAGTGGTTATTGTATAACGCTCAACGACGGTTTCTAACTCCTCTACAAAATCGAAATGTCAATCCTATCGAACACTTGTGGGGTTATCTGGCAAAAAAGTATAGAAACGTCGTCCTTCGAGCAAAAAATGAAATCTTTGAGTTTTACGTCCCACGGTTATGCCGGTTAGGCTAAAGGAGACGGTGATGATGAGTAATGAATGAAATGGTGGAATGAAGAAAGTGGGAGGAAACGGGAGAATCCCGAGAAAACCAACACACACGGTGTTTGTCCACCACAAAGTTCACTTAGCGGGGGCTGGGATTGAACCCGGGGCCCCAAGCACCAGAGGTGAACGCTCTACCACTGAGCCACCGCGACCCCTATCTTTCAAGCAAGGAAGCACTACAAAAGGTACTTTTGGACGAGTGGTCTAAGATTTTCCAGAAATGGCCAAAACGCTGGTTCGGTCCACTCCAAGGCGTCTTGAGGCAATAATTTGCGTTAAAGGTATGCACACAAAATATTAAAACCTTGATTTTGTAATATAGATTGTTAGAACCTGTCGAGATTTGTAGTTCGTGTTGCTGTATGAATACTTTTTTGAGTCAAAAAGCCCTCACCACGGCGACTGGAAATACGACTTTGGCGCTTAGATAACTTAATTGTAAAATATGTAAGTAAGGGGTGTGCAACTTGGAACAGTGGGCGGGCCAATCACAGAGCACTAAATGGCGTCGCAGGCCTCACTGTAGGTACATCATTTTTGCGACAATTGAATAGTATAGTATTAAATGATGGAACATGCTCATCGTAATTTACATCACAATAACACAAAACAATTGTTATACTGGTAACCAAAATATTTACTCACTAAAGAGGAGCAGAATAATGTATTTGGAACTTTGTCGGTACATCTAGCAATCCTTATACCGAGGGAAATTTTCTCCTGGAACTTTGTCGGTACATCTAGCAATCCTTATACCGAGGGAAATTTTCTCCTGGAACTTTGTCGGTACATCTAGCAATCCTTATACCGAGGGAAATTTTCTCCTGGAACTTTGTCGGTACATCTAGCAATCTTTATACCGAGGGAAATTTTCTCCAAGTACCTGCGCTTGCCAAGTGGTTGTCTTCAGGGCATTTCCACGTTTCGCACTGTGTGATCGATGGAAAATTTCCAGTTCACTCTTAATAGGTTTTGTAAAAAAGAAAAAAAATATAATAATTATTGTTTTCAATAACTGACCAGCGGGCCGGAAGACAGGGCTAGGCGGGCCGCATATGGCTTGCGGTCCGGCTGTAGCACACGGCTGATGTAAGTCAATATATCCACTAATAAGTTGGATTAGTGTTATTTTGGTGTCTAGTATTAAAAACTATAGCCTAGGTCAGAAGAAAATTTTTGAGTACTATATACATATATATATATTCACATTCATATATTGATAGAGACTATTGTCAATCCACTACTGGATAAAGATCTTCCAACTTTTTTTTTCACAACCATATATCTTGGATAATTCTTTTCCCTGCTGCTTTCCACTGTTCCTTGATTTCGTCACATCGCCTTAAGTCATTTCCTGGTTTCTCCTTCTCTCTTGGTATGCAATACAAGAACTGTCTCCCTCTATCAATCATAATTTCTTCTTGAAATGCTTCCGGTCCAGTGCTACCCCAATGCATTTATTTTCACGATAATATCTATCACTCCTAATATTGTATGATTCCTATGTTTTTTTTTCCTATTTTAGTAGATGTTACAAAGTATATATATATATATTCAGTGGCGGATCCAGGATATGATCAACGGAGGGGCTAAACCATAATTTGCCGTTTTATCCGTGTAAAGCAGAATTGAAGCCCATTTTATCCAGTGTAAACCTGAGCGTCAACGGGGGGCTATAGTCTCTTAGCCCCCCTTGGATCCGCCCTTGTATATATTCATTCTTTGTTTTGTAGTCTGGAAACTGTGAATGTCTAATTCGGTTAGTGTCCTTATCTCTAACCGATGTGCCAAAACAGGTAGGGAACATTCATTGAAAATTTTAAAAACTTAAAAAAAAACTGTATTTAATTTTTAAAATGAAATGTTTCTTTCAAAATATGACTGAAGCCTGACTGTACCAATTACATTTTTGTTTTGAGGGAATTTAGACCTCATGAAAACAGTGCTAACTTGATACGAACTGCTGCCAAAAATTACATATTATATAAAACTGACGTACTTGCTTTTGTTTTCCATTTCGACGTAAAACGGAATAATAATAATAATAATAATAATAATAATAATAATAATAATAATAATAATAATAATAATAATAATAATAATAATACTCAATGATTCTATTATTATTTGAGCTGTCTGAAATTAGAGTGTTCTAAGGAAACTTTAGCAGATTTCTGAGCTTATGCATAAGATAATTTGAGTTCCGCGTATTTCACACCGTACCTTATTCCACAACAAATTAAGTATATTAATTAACGCAACAATCACGTGAGCAAGTTTCCCATTGATAGTGTTTCATATCAAGTTGTCACTATTTCCATACGGGCCAATTCCTCACGTCATGAAAAAAAAAAAAAATAGTAGCTCTGGCTTCAGACAGATCAATTTCACCTTTAAAGTTACTCCACATGAACATCTGTCTAACAGACTTAACTTATCCACTCATTTACTGTGTTCACTTGTAATTTCGTATTTTCAATTAATGGAATGTTTAATTTGTTTGGGAAGTTGTTTTGTTGAACATCGCTCTAGTCTTTTTTATTTTCATTTTCAATCCTCCTTCTTTGCTTCTCAAACTATTCTAACTTGCAGATCTTTGCCGTTGTTTGCAAAGAAAACGATATCATCAATGAAACAAAGGTGGGTGAAATGTCTTCCTTTATAAAGGTTGATTTTTTACGGATTTCATTGGCTCACGAATCAAGGCTCATGGATTTCATTTGGGTCTAGAATTTCTAACAGATGTCCGGTTTTCATGCGGTTTGTGGCAAATGATCAAAGAAGGATGGGATATTTATGAGATCATGTTTACTGGTTTAAATTCCGGGGTAATATCTGCCACATCTCAAGAAAAATTGCAAATATTCGCCACTGTACCTTACAATTGGAATCAAGTGCGGTGCAGTGTGAAGATTTGAGTTTTCTTCGTACAAGGAAACCTCGCCAAGTTCAATAAGAATAAGAAATAGGAAACTGGGCCGTTGTATTGGAAATTGCGCTATACAGTTCTCTGCTACTGTATGAGTATAATCAGGACACAGTGAGAATAGTCTACTCTTTGGAGCAACATGAGTTTGTCGTTAAAAGTGTTTGATAAATGAAATCTGTTGTTTCTTCCCGAAGATCATTTAGAAACAAATTTGCCTCACGTTCTGCCCCAGATAGTAACATAATATACCTATGGTCACTAGTGAATAAATTGGAAGAAACATGATCGCTTCTCAGTGAGACAGGGAAGCATCGGACCCTGTAGGCAGCTCTTGTGGAAAATGTTATTTATCGACTCCTTAGGTCGCCCAAGAAATCTCTCCATTGTTTGTCGCAAGATATCGGCTGTAGCTATTCAACATGGGATTTTTGGGTGTTACCACTAACACTTAATTTATATTCTGCAATTTCGCTTCAAAACCTCATTCTAATTGCAAGGTACACTGGCGAATATTTGCTGTTTTTCTTGAGGCGTGGCCGATATTACCCCGGATGAATTTAAACCAGTAAACATAGTCCCATAAATATTCCATCCTTACTTCATTATTTGAAACAAACCGCATGAAAATCGGACCTCAGAAATTCTAGACCCAAATGAAATCCATGAGTTTTAAAAGAATCACTCTTTATTTATCCCTTCTTTCTCCTACTTCAGAGATCGAATCACATACTGAAGTTCGTTTGTAATAAAAAGTCTTGTAGATATAGTATCATCCTGACATTCCCTCCATCCTTATAGTTTTTCGACAGCCAAACAGTTGGATATTTGCTGTATTTATTTAAGACATGCCACAAGAAAACCAGTGTACATTTCATGTGAATTAGTCATATTTTGAATCGAACTTGCATTTTCTGCTGGTGGTTTAAAAGAAAATTATTATATGTATATTTCCTTGTTGTTTTTCAAGAAATGTACATATTTTAGCTAAAGTTTTGTAAATCTGTTTTTGTTAGTGATATATTATGTATGTGTAAGGAATTACGAATTCTGCAACAATTTCAACCCAACAACTACATGACGATTTGCGTTTATATTACATAATTGATAAATAAAAATAATGGGTTTTCGAATTTTTAGAAGGATTAAGGTGATATAATTATGGTTTGGGCAAGATATGTTATGGAAAATGGTCACACACACATATTGAAGGAGATCCAATCATTGAGTAGAATGTCAGATGATGTTTTGATGGACCTGATGTACATTGAAAGTGATTTGATCAAAGTAGATCAATATTAAGACGTAAATTCAGATTGGAAACAACTACAGAGCTATAATGATTACATAGTGTTTTTGTGTGCATGTAGTTCTTGCATGAACTATAATAAAGTAGGAAGCTGTTGTACTATTGATATTATGCTTGTTTCAGAAGTTACACTGAAGTCACCTTATAGATTGAGATTTTGTCTACATTTTAGTGTAACCAGTACTTGTATTAAGGTTATGATTACCAAATATCAGGAACAATTAGTCCACAATTGTGGAATTTTCTACGAATTTTTGTATGCCAGACCAACATACGATATTGTAAAATTCCAACTGTGTTAGGATTTTTTTTTAAAACAAACATTTGTTCTGGAATAATCGAATTTGTATAACAGAGGGACGTCATAGAGACTGATGTGATCTATCGTGCAAATAACCGTTTTTTCTGGACGATTGAAGGATATGAGAAGGACGCTAAGTCAACCAGATTAAGCGATCAGTGTTTCTATAAAACTTATTTGGGAACAAGTGATATCAAGATATCATAGCCAAAATAAGCTATTTTCTTCCAATAGTCAGCCTAATAGAAACAGACTCCAGGATATGGAAAACAGAGAAATTAGTATTTCTCATTCTTAGATCAGTGCATCTCTTTTCAAATAACACTCCAAAAGGATGCACGTGTGTCAGTAAGACACACCCAAAAAGAAAGACGAAGATCGAAAAGGGACGATTAGAGTCTTAGCCGAGACAAGACCACATATCTACGAACACTGGATTCACCTGGAACTTGAACTTGATGTAAGGACAGAGAATATATAAAAAATATATATATAGAAATGCATTTGAGAAAGCACAAAACTTTGAATGAACAAAAACTATCGGAATGGAATTTGAAAGCTTTTCTGAAGTAAAAGGACAGTCAATGTGATGATAGGAATAGTCAGCTTGAATACACAGAGCACCATAGTGCACCGTTTGAATACACTTGCACATAAATGGAAGTACTTAAATATAAAATCTAAAATCTACTTTAGTTTGGATTATGTGTGTTCCAGGATTTGAAAAACATGAAATAAATTATAGTGTACGTCTTTCCGCTTCTATCTTATTTATATTTCACGTATTATTTTATATTTGCATGTAGTAACAAGGAGTTTTATTGTACTTATTCCATAACAGTTCGCATTTTTTTTTTTTTTTAGATATACAGATTCAAGTGTTTATATAAGTTTGCAGAATGACTTTTCTGCGCGGTAGTGTTGTATTATACTTTATTCTAAGGGGAAAGGGTAAGTTGTGCTGGTACCCTATTGCTGAGAATATTTTTATATAGATATAAGATAGAGATAAGTTTGATAAAATACTGTACCATCCAACTTACACATTTTACAATATCGTATAATTCGTAGCTCAAAATAACAACTTATATAAGTATAATCCGTAAGTTTCTATATTGAGTTTCTTCGGATTATATTTCAAACATTAATTTATTTCTGTGTATATAACGTACTCACAAAATCCAAAAATTATTAATATAAAACTAGTAGAAGGAGCCAATTGAAAACTAACCTTATTAAAGAATAACGTTTACATGCTCATCAAAGAATTGATATTCTGCTTTGTTAATTGTTGTAAATGAAGAAATGATAGAAATAGGAGTTAAAAGGAGAATACTAAAGACAATTTCGAAAAGAAGAGATATTCGTAGAATTATTAAGTACATTATGATACTTGGAGGAATCGGGGTATTGGGTGTGGAGAGAATGACAGAAAATATACTCGGAGGAAGGCTGTGATTGAAATAGAACTACCGAATACTCTAATACAAGATGTGTGAGGAATAATCACATAGAAGTGAAAAGTTTGGCTCAAAATTGAGATCTGAATACAATTTCAAAAAGGGAAGGTGAGGTAGGTGATTGAGCACATTATGAGATTTGGAGAAATCATCCTATTACCTATGGAAGGAACGACAAAGGAAAAATACCCGGAGGAACGACGTGATTGAGATATAAAACCTAATAATGTAATACAAGATGTAGGGAAAAATAACCACATAGTATATCGAGAACTTATAATCAAGTGATGAAAAGTGCTTTATATGCACTAACATGAAAGTAGAAAAAGAAAGAACTATATAATGTTGAAGTTGATAATTAGTTACAGCCTGTGTCTGTATGTCGAAATTGTGTAGAAGTTTATGTAATAAAATATTAAGATGGTCATACAGGAAACATTGATTTATTAAATATAAATTAAGTGAGCCAGGTATAGTTGTTGTTTTGTATGGTGCCAAAACCCGGGAACTCTCTTAATATAATCTGGAAGATAAGTATGGATTAGCTACTCATCAGGGCCATATCAAATAATGATTTAATTTGGTTGAATACTATGTTTGAATTATGTATATTTGTGCAAGTATATTATCGGAAGGAAATAATTATTCCCCGGCTGGACAGAATGATCGCGCGATTAGTCACAGTGAATGAAAGTTATGATTAGATGGGAGAAAAATATGCTCAATCGTAAGAAATCAACTCTTGCATAGATTTAGAAAGCCAAAGTATTCACAACAAAACAGCCTAAGGATAATTGCTTAATTTATAGATGTAGTGAAAATCAATTGTTTTCATAAAATGTAGTAGACAAAAACTCTCAACGTTCTGTCTTGCATTAGTTGCATATCAGCTAATAATGATAGAGAACTAGTTGGTAAAAGCTTTTTAGTGAATGATAATTGTGACGTCTTCGATGAAATTTCACAATGTCCATTTACCTGCATAACAAGGTGGTAAATCGTCTTGAGTATTTAAGGAATGAATGTCAGAAAACCGTAATGCTTGATGATAACCCTTCAAGGAATAAAGAGAATGGAAAATAATTTAAGACTGTACATAGAACTATTCCTTTCAGGAGAAGGAGTTAGTGATAATCGGAAAGCAAAATGAGCAAATCGAGCTACAAATAAACTGTGAAGAAAACGATTGTGAAACATCAACTGTTCAAAGCATAAATGTGCTTGAACTCTCATTGGGAAGACTTTCTTCATGGTTCAAAGGGACAATTACTACAAAAAAGAAAGAAACTTGTTGATGATAATACGAATGTAAACCGAAATAATTTGACTGGTAAAATAATTTGAATTTCACGGTAACAAGATTGAAGACGAAGAGACGAAGCAAAATGAGGCAATGGAAGCCTTATTCTAACGTAATCGCAAATTTCAAATGTAGACGCAAATTAACACCGCGTAGGAGTAATCACGAATATGCCATTTCTAGGAAAACGAATGACAAAATATTGTGGCAACTCAAATGATGACCGAATGTGTTTGCAGTCAAAACATTTCCGGTCGTATTCGACGTCAAATTAAGATCGAGTATGTGAACGATTTAATGTTAAGTTGCATGTAGGTGTATGCCGGCAAACAAATCAGGAGCCTTTGTAAATGTATAATTCAGTGTACATTATTTAATACCACACTAACCAGAAGCTTAATCTGACTATTGTCTATGACAGTTAGCAGTTTCCAATATATGCATTGGATTCTTTTAGCTTATTATTGATAATTTTAAGCTAATAAAAGTACATTAGTTTATGGAAGGATATGATACAAGATTTCGAAAACGCATTGTTAGCATTAATGAATACTAACGTTTAACGCGTAGAACGCTTGATAGTTAATGCTAATTTTGATTTCACTGTTTTATGATTCTCTATTTGAATTTGTAACGTATAAACCACCATCTAAAATGTAACGATGATTATTATCTTATTATTTTTTCACGTTATATTTAGCCCACAGTTCGTATAATTTTTTACTACCGTTATATGTCAATACGATCAATTTACTTTAAATCAGACACTTCACTTATATCTATATTACCTTTTATTATTCTTTCACAACTTCATTAATAATAATCTTCTCTTTCGGTCGACATAACAACCTTTAAACAATTATTTGCTATTACGGTAACTAAGAGTACAATTTAATACATTTAAAACCAACATAGATTTTCCAGTTACTACGATTAACTCATTTCTTTATATTTGGAATCAACAACATATTATCTCTTCTTCTTCTACTCAACAGATTGAGTACTTTTACGCACCGTTGCCCAAAATCAAGATACGGAAATGGAAGTAATTTATCGCATAGATATACAATATCGTTGTAAATTTCCTAAAATCCGTTATTATGTTTATCTAGATTGTTTCTGTTAATTAGAATATTATAAATAAATGCAGTACGGCACAGATTCCATATTTAGAAATTATCTGCCTGAATTATGAAATCTTCGAGTGATATTAAGTGATATTCGAATTAATATTAATATTCTGTTCGTAAGTTATTCGTTTTCTTAAATTTTGGTTTCGAAACTTATATCCGATTAATTTATTTTCCTGAGATCTTATCACGTAAGTATTGTAATATCTATCGATTTCAAATTAATTATTTTTTAAATATATATATTTGTACATTTGAATAAAGTGTCTACGAAATGAATTGTTATTTTCATGAATGAGTAATTCAGTACAATGAAATTACTAATTACAAAATATCAATTATCAGGGAATATATGTAGAAAAGTGTTCCATGTATATTATGTACTTTAATATCATATAAATTACCCTGCATACAAGAGTTAGTCAATATGTTATTAATGTCTTAAGTAATGTACAGGGCTATGTAATATACGATTTATTGTCCAGGGATTCATTAAAAAAATCTTTATTGAACTTCTGTAATTCCTTATATTCGGGAGCCATATACGACGAAAACGTATAATTAAGTTGCGAAAAACAGTTTATTTATACTAGTTTGAAAGATGAGCAGATAGAATATTATATGTATAAACACACTGTATATATACATGCATGTAGGTGTATACTACATAAAGTTTATATGTTATTAAGGTATCAGTTAGTTACAAAGTGTATCTTTATATCGATATGTGTATAGTGGTAGAGTATATGTAATAAAATATTACAGTGGCCATTGAAAAAACATTGATTTATTTAATATAAAGTAATTGGAGCACGTATAGTTGTTTTTTGAATACAAATGAAAAATCAGGCATAGGGTTTTAAGAATAAAAATAATGTGTTTGTGTGTCTGTCTGTCTATCATCAGCTTTTCGCACAGAAAGGAGAGACCTAGAGCGATCTGTTTTCCACAAAGATAAATCTTCAAGAAATCTAATCGTCTACGAAGACTCATTCTTCCAATTTCAGCTCGATAGGAAGAAGAAAATGTATGCATAAAAGATGATGTTAAATACTTGGAACGACGGATATTAGAGTCAAATTCATAGTTTTCAGGGTTGCTGAGATAAATAGAAACACTCTTGACGCCGTTCAAATCCAACTTTAGCTCCCATCGTCATGGGGGGATTGGAGGAGTGTAAAAACATTCCGATAATAACCGATATTAGTGTAAATTCAAATTTTCGGAATCGCTAAGATGAATAGTAACGGTCTCTGGAACGTTCAAGTCAAGCTTTAGCCTCCATTGTCATGGGAAAGTGGAGTTGGAAGGATGTGAAACAATCATGTCGAAAATGACCAATATTAGTGTCAAATTCATAAGGATCGGGGTTACTGAGATGAAGAATCCTCCCGATGTCGTTCAAGCCCAACTTTAGCACTCATAGAGGAGAGTGTCATAGGGGTTTGGCGGGAGTGAAAAGTAATATGTTCAAAATGACTGATATTAGTGACAAATTTATTGTTTTTCGAATCGCTAAGATGAATAGTGACACTTGTGAGTAACACTTCCATAACAGTTCAGATTTAGCTCCAACGCCGAAGAGGTTAAATTGCATGAAAAAAAACGTAAAAAATAACAAAAATAACCAATATTAGTGTCGAACCTATGGTGTCCGAGATTGCTAAATTGACTGTTGACAATCGTGAGGACATTTGAGCTTAAATTTGACCTGGACATGGGAGCTGATCCCGGAACTGTTAGATGCAACGTCAGTATTTATTTATTTCACTCATATTGAGAGGTATATAGCTAAAGGCTCTTTTATTCGTTATTTATTTATTTATTACATTCATATTTACAGAGTCAACTCTGAAGTCATTACTTCTTCCTTACTTTTTTTTATTTCACTGATATTGATAAAAACAATACCGAAGCCATTGTTATTATTTATTTATTTAATTATTTTACTCGTTTATGTACGTTCAAATATGACATATCGCATAAATTTATCCTACCCTTCCGAAGAACGAGTATTTCAGTTAGTAAGGAATAATCAGGCATAAAATTCAGGAAAAGACGAAGAATCTGAGCTCCCGCAACAAATTGCTAAGTTAAAACTGAATATCATTGATAATGATTTTAACAGTGCCACATAGTTATGAGATGTGAGTAGTTTAGTTGGTATTCGTTACTTACTTCTACAGGGTGTTTCAAAACAACACCGACAACGTTTGGAAGGTGATTCCTGACACCAAGATAAAACAAACACTATAGACCAACCTGGGTGCAGAAATCCGTTATTTCAAAGTTATAAGCTGCCGAAAACATGATAAAACAAAAAGAACTTTAAAGGTTCATAGCTCCCATACTATGGGATCTATTGTAGTTGGATCAAGACTTCACTTAGGAACTGGTATGTGCCCTATTCAAATATTCATGCTTCGGATTCCTGCGGTACTTCTGCAACAATTTTTATAGAGGTAGTTTGGTGAGTATTTCAAATTATATGCCTCTAGCCGAACTCCCTCCATACAAATTGTTGTGTGAGTATCGCAGGATTCTGAAACATGTATTTTTGGATAGCGCACATATTAGCTTCTCAGTAAAGTCTTGACCCGGCTACTGTAGGTATCATAGTATTGGAGCTATGGACCCTTAAAGTTCATTTTTTCATGTTTTCGGCAGCTTGTAATTCCGAAATGACGGATTTCTACACCCATGTTGTTCTATACTTTTTGTCTTATCTTGGTGTCAGGAATCACCTCCCAAACATTGTCGATGTTGTTTTGAAACACCTTGTATATGTTCAGGTTAATTACTGGAATAAGGCTACAATTTGAGCATTAACTACCTTCTTGCTTCAAGATACCATTTGATTGACGTACCCCCTCCCTTCAGACAAACGCTTATATACGTTGCAATAATTTATTCACTGCGAAGAATTGAAAGCTGCTTTGAACCAACGGAGAACTAGCTGACCCAAGAAGAACAAGAGGAATACGATAATACTATTAGCTTAAATTTATTGAATTCTACAATGTTAGGTAACTAATAAAATAATAGGAATAAAGAAAAAAAAAAAGAGTACACCGGAAATTGAAAGCTAGTTTTATATTTCAGGATATACATATATTGAATTCTTGCCTATTTAATACTGAATTTTGATCGGATGATAGGATAGAAAGAAGGTGGGGGGTTTTCAGGAAGTATGATATTCCACTCAATGTGCTTAGGGCGCCTCGGTTTCTCATTGCTTACAGAAGCTTTGGGTAAATTCCGCTCTTGATGATGGAGGGAATGGTTTGAAATCTCGATAAACATGCTGATGTGCCTGTAAATACACATTCGTCTACGGTAATAGGGTTTACTCACCGCCTTAGGGTTTCCATTTCTCTCTCTCTCTGCATGATTATCTCTCTTTCCGTCGTATACTGTTCATGGTCTTCGATTTAGTACTACTACAACACCGAATTGGATATAGTTTCTATTTTTTTCTTTTATTGCTTCTCGTTCTTGCGTCAAAGGAAATCTGTTAGCAAATATCGTTTCCCGTTCAATATCGAAAACAAAATATTGGAAGATTCAGAAGAAACTGCTGCAGAGCTTCCTTGTGTTTGTATATTTATGAGAAACTAGATGCCGAGTTAACCTTGTGCGTAATATATTCAATGCATTTTCTTTGCTCTCTCAGGTCAATAAAGTTATCTATCTATCTATCTATCTATCTATCTATCTATCTATCTATCTATCTATCTATCTATCTATCTATCTATCTATCTATCTATCTATCTATCTATCTATCTACATACAGGATGTCTCAATAATTCCCTGACATAGTGTAACTGTTATTATCGAAGTTACGAAGTTACAACAAAATGTAAGAGGGGAAACCGTCTCCAAATATGATGTTTTCAATTTAAACTGAAGAAAGTTTTCAAGTTGGGCAAGCCGTTTGGACTGTACACTCTTTATGCACCCAATGTTAAATTAAAATGCAATGTTGCCATTTACCTCGACCCACAACATAAGTGAATGAATTTACATGCTAACGTGTCTATGGCCAGTCCCCATTTCAAACAATAACTTAATAATAAAGTTCCAGAACTAATGCAGGTACAATGTAATTGCTAATGAAAAAAATATATTTATCATGTGAGATTAATGCTATGATATTCTTTTGCAGGACATCTAAAACTTTGGTAAAAGAGAACACCTATACTCTTCTAAACATCGGTCATCGAAGACATCATGGCTCCAATTTTCATGAATTCTTACATGGAACAATGGGCAAACATGGATGCTTGCTGTAAATTAAGGAAATCTTGAAGAGGCCCTTACGAGATGTGATATTGTGATTCAGCAGTGAAGGGCCCAACTCCACGGACTTAAACAACGTAAACAACTCTGTGCAGCACTCGATTCTCTGAGATTTTTGCTCTTTGGTCTAAGAATAAGACACAAAACCTCGTATAAATATTCTTTTTGCCCAGATCTTCTTTCAGAATCTGTTGGATCGCTTCTCTGTTGATATAAAGCACAATCTCCATTATGTGGATTGTCATGGGACTGTATGATGACAGCAGGTCGCGAACACATTTCACATCACACAGGCCTGCGAAATTAACGTTTTTGGAAATACTAGAGAAGTTTTCTCTGAATTGTATGTGATTTGATGAGTTCCTGACTGTTTCGCCGAATGTCTTAAGTTACGAAATTATTGCACACGTAGGCAGTTGGCCATTTTCGGCGAAACATACATTTCTGTTTCGCCTAATCCTGTTTGGTCGAAAACTAGTTAAAAGGGATTTTACGTACAGATCCCCATCTAAGTCTTCATTTTCTTATGATTAATTGTGCAATGTTGACAATTTTCATGGAAAGCTATACGTGCCGTCATTGAGCTCTACACTCTACTTAGATATTCTCAAGTACAGAATATGTTTTTCCTTTCCAAGAGACTTTTAAATTAAGTATGTTACTTCGTGATTCTAACCTCTTATTAACTTTAAAAAGGAAACATTTAATTGAAGTTTTAAGTTTGTTTTTCATTTTCCTGACTTCTTCATCCTTAAGAAATTTCTGTGATAGTACATTAAAAAAAATTACAGATGTATGGATATTACCAGCATCTACGACCTCAAAACCTTCACGTATGAGAGTTGACGTCCTTCCGTGAGCATACTATCCGGGAAGGGGGAGGAAGAAAGAAATAAGGATGGAAGGAAGCAACCTGGGGCTTCTATGTTAAGCCACATTGCCACGTTAAATGAATCTTGTAGCTGCCATAAAAAACCTTTCAACCCGATCTTTCTATTTACTCTTTACATGTTTCAACTTCTTGAAGGCAAGAAAAGTTTCTCCATACATGCAGCACTGCACTCTAGTGGACAAACAGTGAACATCCTCATTAAAAACGTGTATTTTGGCGCACTTCCCCTCCCTGTCCAAAAGAATCCGTTGTTTCGGAAGCGGCGAAACTGGTTTTTCTTTTATGTCAGCGGGAGGGCGATAGCAGGTAGCAAGCAAGACTTCTCATAAAGTTGAGCATCGTTCAACTCCTTGCAAGATGGAAAAAAAATTTATGACCCTATCAAGACCATGTGTACACGATGAAATATGGTAGAGTTTCAAGATTTTTTTTTTTGACAGCTACAAGTTCTTCTAATGTGACAATGTGGCTTTAGGAACCATCGGGTGTACCTGTATGTTAGGTACAATTTGCCTGGTGTGACTGAGGAGAAGCCAGTAAAAACATCATTCAAGGTGGCTGGCCTGAACAAGCAATTACACCTTTTCGACCAAGTAACCCTACCGGTAATCGAACACGTAAGGGGATACATTTTTAACTACTAAAGGGACACTATTGGCAGTATTCACACAGATGCCATTTAAAAATAGTTTCATTTCTGTGTTAGTAATCGAAAATTACTTACATCACTTCTCTCTATCATGAAACAGTCAATATTATTTTTAAGAGTTATGAAATCCCACACAAGTTTTATTTGCAAGACGTTGACTATGATTGTGTGTCAACTCAAGTAAAATGTGCACTATTATTGCATTCGATGTGGCCAAAACGCACCTAAGAGTAACAATGTGATTTTAATAACATTTACGGAAGTTTACACTTAAGCTGACGGTTTCAAGCTATTTCAAGTTTCGAATTCTATACATCAAGGTTCTATATAATCTACTTAAGCTGTCCATGATTAACACACATCCCTGCTGAAGATTTCTTTCAAAATTATGAATACAGTTTGCTGAACATCGTATTTATTACACTAAATGTAGTGAACAATAATTTATTCAATAAACGCAATACGTTCAATCAGGTCATATCGGTTTTTGAAAATGTTCATATAGTCACAGTACTGTTGAATTTGTATGGCAACATTTGGTTTTGACTTTCATTTGCAGGATGATAGGATACTTTATTAGCTGGCAACGTACTTATCTATTTTATGCGGGATAGAAGTGGCTCAATGGCAAAGCGCACAACTCTGACCCGTGGGTTCCATTTCAGTACCCGCTAAGTGAACTTTAGGATGAAGAAACACCATGTACATGGGTTTTCTTATAGTTTTTACAATCTTTTGTATGTACTTTGTATTTGTTAATTTAAAGATCATTTTTATTCACATACAATGTGTTCATAGTTGTAGAACTTTTTTTTCTTTGGGTTTATATAATACGGTTTCTTGACTACTATAGAGGATAAGGTTCTCTTTTGGAAGCTCCGCCTTTTATTCTAAAGTTTCATTTTGTAATTTTGTTATTTTAAAAATCAGTTTTATTTACATATACGTGTAGTATATTTATGGTTATAGATCTTCTTTTCTTTCAACTTATATAACATGGTCTATTGACTAATGTAGCGGACAAGGTTCAATTTCGTACCCGTAACTGATTAAACGACTTATGTGAATGTTTATCTATATACATATATCTATGTCTATCTATCATATATATATATATATATATATATATATATATATATATATATATATATATATATATATATATATATATATATATATATATATATATATCAGCAGCACGTTTTTCAAATGATTTAATGAGTAATTACAAGACAAGTTCCTTTTATGGAATTTGGAAAAGAGCAGACATAAAGTGACAGCATTATCTTTCGAGGAGACGGGTCTAAAGCCGCATGATTAGCAGTCCTGACAGAGTATTTTGCAAAGTCCGCACCCTGTCTCGGCATACCGCTCAACGGTCTGGATGATATTCCATGAAAATCGGTTTCTTAGCTGTCAACTTAATTTGACAGTTTCCATTAATCTGTTTCATATTGCATAGTTTGGTAAATCACGTATAGTCTAGTTTTGTAATCACATACAGTATATTTTCCTTGCGTGGTTTTCGCGCGATGTGGAGCTTGCCCATTGTGTTTTTCGTTTGTCCGAAATTATTATTTATTTGTAATCATCCCCGAAAAACATGAGGTCGAGTCTAGTAATTTCGTAATTTCGTTTAAAAGTGAGTGCTTTTCAAAAGTAACTTTTAATTTACAGTTCTTTTCCAAATATCTGATATTGTCAAATAATATTGCTAGTTGGAATGTGAAGGGGAATGAATTACAAACGGAGATATCATTTGGGTTTTGCATTTCTATTTGTGTTTCGTTTTCCTGTGAATGCAAAAGTTACTTTATTGTAGGTTTTGCTAATCTTTCAGACGATTTCATTTCAGTTTCAATGTTTCATTTATTTTTGACTTATCTATTATATTTTACCATTTATGCATTATAAGGGGTTCTATTAAGGTTTTATATAATTTTAATTAATGTGAACTTTGTGAATATTCAGGTCTTTAAGTGACTACAAAAACTAACTTGCCTCATAACAATAGACAACCGTCGCTCCACTGACAAGTTGCTCTTTGAATAATTCCATAATCTTTAATTATAAATATTTCAATGTGTTACTAACGAAGAAAGAAGAATATTTCACTCTATTAACCATTGGCAAATATTTATCGAAAAACTTTTAAGGAAACAATTTTATATAAAAGAAAATATTTCTAGAAGTTCCGTTTAAACATCGTAGACAGGCATTCGACCAATTAGAGACAAGAAATGTTTACATTTTCTATTGACCAATCATAAAGAAGCATTTGTTTACATCTCTCAGGTTGTGTCTTCCTGTAACTGCCAATTCACTTTTCTATAAATGATCCTTATATTTGAGTTTACATCTTAGTTACTGTTTTCAAGTGCTAGGAGAATGATTTTTTTACATATTGTTATTGTATTAAATTGTTATTAAGAACTAACCAAAAGTTATTATCTTTAATTTTAAAAAATGTGGAAAAGAAAAAAAATATTTTCTGAATTTAATACTAAGTGGAGTGTTTTGTTCAATAATCAGCCAAACCGCCTATGAAAATAGGCAGCGCTGCACAAATAAAGCTATAAAATTGTTTAGACTTTGCTGGGAAAAAATCCTTTTTGGGTATAAGTTCACTTTAACTAATTTTCGGCCAAACAAGAATTCCTGATTTGCCGAACAAGGTCGCCTAGGTGTGCGATAATTTAGTACCAAAGATATTCTGCGAAACAGGAATAGGCGAATCAGGAAGACACGGATTTGATGTACTAATTTCGAAAATGACCTCCATTTTTGTCCATCATGTCAGGGTATTTTCTCAATCGATATCGAAATTTTTGCTAAAATCCTATTTGAAAAGGATTCTTTCGAACAATGTTACAAGTACTATCTGGCAACAGTGACTTTCATCAATTTAAATCTATGTAAAATAATCGATACTTGGTGAGGCAAATTGACTTCTCAGCAATCATTTTATTATGATATGTTTAAATGGGTGAAAACCACTGCTTCCAGATCACACGAGCCGGCTCTGGTCGAGAGGAAAAAAAAATTCCCTTGAATTTAAACTTTTAACATCAAATAATGGTACAGGTTCTAAAAGAAAATCACCACCATACTATTGCAATGTGTTCATATTAAGGTAATTGACATAAAGTAGACGATTCACCAAGAGGAGGACATGTGTACATGAAAATTTGGAACAAATTTTACACTGAACAAGACACAAAGCAGTATAACCAAAAGTGTCATTTTAAGTACGTACTATTTTCCTTTGAAACTTCTGTTAGGCGTGAACTTCTTTTTGACGTTATTCATTTATGTTCAATCTGAGGTAACACCCAACAGTAGTCAGCGATCATGTTCTTATCCCCTCTTTCTTGATATTTGCGCTCCATATCTTTGAAGTCTTGGTGGAGCCTTTCACACTGTTCTTCATGGGCTGATACTTTTTCCTTTTTTAAAATGCTCAGATCCGCCTCGTCAGTTTCGGCATCTGAAGACTTTAACCGAAACGGGCTATCATCATCGCATTTTAGTTTTCTTTAGTCTTTTATATCATCCTTTATTTGCAATAATTGGAAAGAAGAAAGGGAACAAGGAAAAGGGTGGGAAGAACGAGACCACAACACTCAACCTCCAACAACAATGAACAAAGAAACAAACTAAACAAAATTTCAAAAACAAAAAGAAAAACGAAAAAAAAAGATTTGAGCTATCTAATCAATATTAACTAACTAAACAAGAATTAAATTACTACCTAATTCCTACCTAATTTTATTATCGTATTATTTAACAAAATTTGATAGCTATCTAGCTACTACCTAATTGTCATAGTAAGTTGATAATTGTTTAATATTTCCAAAAGCTACATTTTCTATTTTCGTCTTATTGATTTTAAGAGTTTATGAAATAACACGAAAAATTTCCTGTTATCCTATTCTGTTAATTTCGGTGTCTGCTTATTGCTGATTCTCTTCCTAATCTTGGTTTCTCACCTAAATGATTTTCACCTGTATGTGTGTTCCTCTCCTATGTCACGGTTTCCCCTGTGTTAATAATGACTATTTTATACACATCACTTCACTAACACTACACCACACATCACTTCACTAACACTACACCACACATCACTTCACTAACACACCACTTTTCTATAATGAATTTAAGTGTCATATCGATAAAGCTGGTTCACTGATTTTTTTTTAAAAATTGATTATGGCTGTATTTGTTAATGTAGCTGTATTATTCATTGATCTCGGTTCGTCCTGCACATCAGAAACGTATCGTGAGTATCGACATGAGGCCCAGGACCCACTCGGAGCACTTAGTGCGAGTCCTGGTCAGTTGTGTCCCGCCGCCGCGTACACACGGACCGAAAGTCGCACGCTACCGTAACCGAATCGCGAAGCGGCTTCGAGATGCTGCTCTATTTCCGAGTCTTCATGTCACAATTTGCGATATTATTTTATATGATTGTTTTTATTACATATTAGTGTATATTTATTCCCACGGCTTTAGATTTAACACTCATTCCATCACCATCACATCACACACACGCTCCCAGAGCATCCGGAGTTCCTTACCAGTCAAAGACCGAGAATGCTCTAGGCACTCACACGCCATCACTTAATCTCCTTCTTGGGGGCGTGGAGATCCAGCGCTTTCAGAAGTTTCCTAAGGTCCAGGAGGGAGGAATTCTCATTCATTCTATTTTCCATATTTTATGTCCATTTAGTTTGTTTTCTCTGTAAAATGCTTTTCTGGATAGTTCTGAGTATTCCTCTGCTACATATGCCAGGATTCTATAATCCTCTTCATCTTCCAAGATAGCTTTTATATCTTTCTGTCGAGTTTGGTCACGAATTCGCAAGTATTCCTCCAGGAACGGGCACCACAGAACACTGTGTTCAGGTGTCCCTTGTTCTCCACATTCACAGCTATCATGTTCTTTTTTGTTGATTCTATAAAGATGGGTTGGAAAGGGACCATGTCCTGTTAGAAAATGAATTAGTGATACTAAATTTTCGAGAAGAAGTCCACGTGTGAGTGAAGGAAATGTAGTTTGACACTCATGCAGTAACCCAAGCTTCATTTGCAATGAGACTTATTCCCGGGCACTGTCCCCGTTTTCTTCTGTTTCCCCTAAGTAATCTTAACAGCTAAGTTATAACCTATCATATTTACAAAAGTTCATGCTAATCCTAATGTGCAGGGCTTTTCTCCATTGCTAGTGCGTTTTAAGTCTCAACGTCACGACAAAAAGAATTGGGACAGTTACTTCCCTCTATTGGCCATAATAACATAAAAATAACTCTAGGCAACTGCTTGATTATTGTAGATAACAACGGCGTAAAAAGTTTAACAATGCCAGCATTGATCTTAATTTAAATCAATAAGAAAATAAACCTAATAATAGTAATAATAATCTTCTACTTAAATTTGGTGTTGACGCAGAAGCCAGGATATTACATTATCACTGAAAACCATCTGAACCATCTCACATCAGTTTTGGAAATTGATAATAATAATAATAATAATAATAATAATAATAATAATAATAATAATAATAATAATAATAATAATAATAATAATAATAATAATTTGTATTTACAGTACATTGAACAAGCTAGGAAGATACTTTTTTTTTTTAAAAAAAAAGAGAGATATTTAGGAAATTTTCGAGGAACATTTTTTAAAATGAGAAGTGAGAGAGAAAGAGTTAAATTCATTCACTCATTACTGATTTGTTTCAACTACAAGCGGTAGGAATCGTGGGAAATCTATAAGACTACATTCTATCAAAATCTAATAATTTTAAGGAAAAGTATCTTGAAATGCATTTGCTTAAACCTGGATTCACTCTCTAACTCTCGTTTGACTTTAAGTTCAAACAGTGGTGATAGTTACAAATCTTCAGAAAACGTTATTTTAACAACATGCAGACAGAATCGTTGGAAAACTTTAAATCAGTGATCGCCAAACTTACGAAGCTTCTGAGCTACTGTACCATTTTTAAATCCTACTGTGGGCTACCAACCAAAAGAACTACTAACTTCATTAAATACATTTGTTTATCGCCTATGAAGTGGAGGAATCAAGGTTAGTCAACCGAAGCTTTAACGCGATCTACAGAAAATGTCACCCCGAGCTACTAGTAGCTCGCGATCGATGGTTTGGCGATCACTGCTTTAAAATTAATTGTCATATCACGTTAAAATTCACAGGAACGTGAAAATAGTACTGTGAAAAAACTGATGGGCCAACACCATCGGCAAAATGCCCCGGAGAAAATTTCGCAGTTCCGATGAGAATAACCCTCCCTCAAAACACCCCCTGCAATCATCACTGGCTTTGGCATCATACATATCCACTTATCAAAGCCCTATCGAAGAAATTTTGAAAATGAGGGAAATTCGTGGCTTAGTAGTTGTGTCAAGAAGTGTCTTCATTCCATATACTAGGGTGGATTGAAAAGTTCGTGCCTGACATAGAAAATTAGAAACAAAATGGATAAATTATGTTTCATTTTTTCCATTTAATCCTCCTCGACCAAGATGCATTTACGCCGCCACCTCTCCGGTAACAGTTCTATATCACTTAAAAAAATGATTCCTCGAGCCCAGTACAGCACTTTTCACCTCTGCATCCGGAAAAAAATCGCTGACCAAAAATGTTTTCAGATTTCCAAACAAGTGAAAGTCCAAAAGGGCCAGATCAGGTGAATAGTTCGAACCCACAGGAATGAGTTTCTGCCTAGAATTCAATTAACGTGTGAACGCACGCATTGCTTTGGTGAAACAACACCTTTCTTCTCAGCATTCCTAGTCTTTTAATTTTTATTTCCTCACGCATACGTCGCAAAGGGGTGCAGTAGTATTCAAATTGATAGTATTTTCCCTTTTCCAAGAAATTAATTAGGATAATGCCCCTAACATCCCAAAAGGTTGATACCATAACCTTGTTTGCCAACAAAGTTTGTTTGGCTTTCTTTGGGACAGGAAATCCAGGTCGTTTCCATTGCTCCGATTGTTGTTTTGATTCCGGTGTATGATGGTGTATCCATGCCTTACCCATAGTCACAAATCTGCCAATAAACTCCTCCGAATCACTTTGAAACAGTTCCAAATAATCACGGGAAAGGATGAGTCGATTGCGTTTGTGTTCAACTGAAAGTAACTTGGGCACCCTTCTGGCGGACACCTTAGAAAACCTGAATTCGGTTGCGATAATGTTTTGTTCTCGTTTATAGGAAACACCCACAGTCTCAGCTGGTTTTCAGATTTAGATTCTGCGGTCATTCACAATCAAGTCACAAATTTTATTGACATTTTCTGTAGTGGTCGACGTTGAAGGTCTGCCACTGGGAGGTCATCTTCAATGCTATTTCTGCCACGCTAAATTCAGCTACTACTTTTTATTTATTTTTTTAAGCATGAAATACGAGGGCGAGAAGTCTTCTAGTGTACTTACCATGTCCGTATGAATTTCCTGTGGTATTAAGCCCTTTTTATGCAGGTACTTAAGACAGCTTGATGTTCCCTATGTTACAAATTTCTATCACTTCCGCCGACTTAGCGTCTTATAAACTCACCTGAAACAAAAGACAAATGAAATTTTGCACAGTGACTACCAACGGATATAACTACGCAGCTAATGCATACAAACATAAAATAATTGCTTCTTTCCTAGTCAGACCACGAACTTTCAAATCCACCCTCGTATATAGGGCTAAGTACAGTGACATCTTGGAATACGAACTCTTACCAGTTCCAAATCGTTCGTGTACCCAGACGAGATTTTTGTCCTATTTAAAATAATAGAAAGAGGTTTGATTCATTTCTGGACTACATGAACCAACATTTTAAAAATGGTTTTAATAATAAACACAGTGCATTTTAAGGTAAAATATTTAGTATTAACCAATAATAATAATAATAATAATAATAATAATAATAATAATAATAATAATAATAATAATAATAATAATAATAATAATAATAATAATAATATTTTAGTGCTGTGAACAGCTCATAGGCAAAAATACAACACTTTGTTAAAACCATTATACTATCATTTAAACAGACCAGAAAATTTGTACTATAGAATGATTATTAGCAGGTTAAATCTCTTGTCAGAAGGTTAATATATTCAAATTACAAGATTTAATCTGATTTATAAAACAAGATTAAAATAGAAACAGTCAATATCATAATATACCATTTTCAGATCTGTACAAATTAAAGCTTCATTTAACTACCGTACCGTTTAAAAGAATGAGTCGACCTTGCTTAAAATTACATATCCGGCATGGAAAAGATCCTGATTACTTATTGTCATATTTCAGCATTAAAGATTGGCTCTTTGAATAGAGGTTGTAAGTAAAGATATTATGAAGATACATAATGACAACAAAATCAAGTACCTTGCAATAATAATAATAATAATAATAATAATAATAATAATAATAATAATAATAATAATAATAATAATAATAATAATAATAATAATAATAATAATAATGCTTGAATAAGAATAAAGTTTTTAGACCCCATGGCGAATACTGGAACTTGTAATACGAGGGATATGCAGAAAGTAACAGACGTTTTGAAATAAAAAAAAGCAACCGAATGAACAAATCGAATTGTATTATGTACATTTGAAAGTTTCACTCTTAAGTTATTTTTCCATATAATCGCCGTGCAAATTAAGGCAATTATCATACCGTAGCACAAGTGTTTCAACACCGTCGCGGTAGAAATCTGCCCCTGCGATCTCAACCACTGGCCTACATAGGCATGCAGTTCGGCGTCAGTATCAAAGTGTTATCTAGCGAGCCATGTCTTCATCGGTGGGAAGAGGTAGTAGTCGCTGAAAGCCAAATCCGGGCTGTATCGAACACCTCCCATCCAAGATTATGCAAGAACTCTCGGGTACGCTTGGCTGTGTGTGGACGTGCGTTGTCGTGAAAACACACCTTTGCGCTAAGTTTTCCGCACTTCATTTCATACAATTGGTGATGGATTGTAATTGGCTTGTGGTTTCTTGTCAATAAAAATCTAATCACAGAACGCACCTCACAAGAGGTATGAGCGTACATTGTAACACGTCACAGAAAGCACATTAAGAGCGTCACAATTCTCACACTACCACAGTTGGATGCGTACTAAGTGTGACAACGTTCTGACACCAAGATCAAGATCGCTACTCTAGCCCCGCCCACTGTCGCGATAGGCCAAAATGTCTGAGACCTTCTGGACAATCCTCGTAAAAAAGACAACTTTAATACATTCATAAGGCTTCAGTCGGTACGGTTGCATTAATCTCTTGTTTACATTGAACTATGGAAATACTTTTATAAAAACAACTTCACAAACGGGAGATATATAACAAAAGATGTCCTTTCTAATGGAAGGTCTTAGTCCCTACTAGCTTTTTGGTTAAATTCGAGTTTAGTGTTCCCTTCAGCACCGATGCTATATAAGACATAAAGCTTATGGGTTTCAAAGCACACATGTTCCTACCTGGAGTCGAACTTGCTTACGTTTTTCACACCGAAAATGAGTACGCTAACCAAATAGCCACGAGTGAGCTCCATAATAGCTGCTCCCTCTTTTAGTATTAAATCATTTCGGATGTTTAGTGGAGTCCATGGTATAGATGTGATGAAACTGAGAGAGAAAGTGTAAAACATGTAAACATGAAATCAACAAAGAAAGCAAAAGATCGCTAAGGCAATGACTAAGAAGAGGTAGTAGAGGTGTGAGGGAGGGGAGAAGAAAGCCAAAATGACAGCAACAGAACAAAAAAGAAGAAGGAGAAGGAAAGAGAAAAAAGAAGAATCAAAGAAGATAAATTTTCTTGTATCTCTCAGTTATCTTGGGAAAGAAAACGCCTCCTCTTCATCAAATAAATCCAAGCAGCTGCCTCGAGAGTCGGTTGAGTAAATATTTGAGAGAATTCATATTCATGATATTCAAAGAATGAGGGGTTGGGGGCTCAAAGAATAAGATGAGATTTTTCCCCACCAAAAGGGTAAAAGTGGGAAGCCAACATCTTAGTGGAGCAAAGGGCTAAGGCGAGGACGTCCTTCAAAGTCCAAATGAAGGTGATAATTTAATTCTAAGTTATTTCTCTTGGCTTCCTTTTTTTCTTCATTTCTCTCTCAGTCTACTGTACTTCTCGTTTCTTATCTTTTATTCTCATTTTCTTGGTAGTGAAAAAAGACAAGTAAATAAAAGAGCAAAGAGAACTTTCAGATGAGAAAAGATGGAGTTAAAAGTTCTTGTCTTGATCTGAAGTAGGGATTATTCAAATCAAAAAGTGAACAGGGTGTCTGGAAACTTTTAGTACTCAATAACTTGGATTTATACACTGCTTTAAATTACGCGAATACACTTTGAATCATGAATTACTGGCTAAATTGAAATATTGTTTGCCCAGAAGAGAAGCAAATTCTTCAGCGAAAACTTTAAATGTTAGTAATATTGTGGATACATGACAGTAATTTTGTGTGTATGAAATAACCAAGCCTAACTGAGAAGGAGGCAGTATGCGAAGAAACGACGCAGAGATGAAAGGATTTGAGGCCGTGGTATATGCCACGGTATGTCACAAGTTTCATTTTGTTCATTTCTTTATTTTCATGTTCATTTTTTGAAATATATTCAGTTATTTCAATTTGACTGCTATGTGTATACGACTCACATTTATGGTGAATCTACAATCAATGAAATGAAATTAAATCTTTGAGTTTTACGTCCTACAGTTGTGCTGGCTAAGCTAAAGGAGGCGGTGATGCTGAGGATAAACGAAATAGTGGAATGAAAAAAGTGGAAGGAAACGGGAGAACCCAGAGAAAACACACGCAGCTGTTTGTTCAGCACAAAGCTCACTTTGCGCGAGCTGGGATTGAACATAGGACCCCATGTACCAGAGGTAAACGCTCTACCACTGAGCCACCGCGACCCCAATCTGCAATCAAAATTCCGTACGTTACAAAAAAATAGAAGTTGTCAGAAAAGTTCAATATTTTCAGAACTAATCCGGAGGAAAAAGGGGAAGACACAATATAACTATTTAACTTGAATTGAGTCTAACTAATGAATTTTATCGCTAGATTTTATTGATTTATATAGTTCTGGATTTACTCAATCGAAAAACACGTTAGGGAGCTTAAACTGAGTAGAAGGCAGGAAATACTGAGACGTTATTTGGAGGTAATTTTTATATACATTATCTTATGCGTTAATAATTATGAAAATTCTTATCCCAATTTCACTTAAGCATCGCCAAAATTGATACATGTAAAATGTATGGAATTTAGCAAATCTATACTTCATCTCAAAATCCTTATGGAAAGGAACTGGAGAGGATCAATTTGAGAGAGCAAACCACAATATCGTATTAATTTCCTAAACGATTACTTAACAGGGGTTTTGTCTAAAGGGTCTTTCCTAGTAAGATAGTGAAATCGGCCCTTGATCCAAATTGAGTCGCTATTAATGTATGATTTTTTCTAGTTCAATAGCATGTTGAATATGTATTCTGTTGGTGAAACAGTGTAGTGAATTGCGGGAGGAAAATTTTGTTAAATTTCAAATTCTAAAACTTCAGGAGGGGGGAGTGTCAGGTATTGGTGTCCTTTTGTGTAGGGTTATTCCAGTAGTTGACACTGCATGTCAGGCATTGGTAAACAGCATAACGGCATTAATTTATGAATTTCATACATAATTTACACGAGAAAGTAACACTTGTCTTCTGTTATCAATTTCACTAAATTTGGATGTCTCAGTCAAAAGCTGACAGGAGTTGTCACTTATTAGAGCAACAAAATACTGTTTTGTACCAATACCTAATATAAAAATTTTCAATGGATTTGAGCAATGCAATGATGCAAACATCACTTTACAGAAAAAAAATTGTGATTGTTCTGAAACAAATTTAAGACAAAATAAAAATTCGTGATCTGCTTCTTTTTAACTTTTCATTGATTAGAACACAGATAGATAGTGGCACTTTCCCTTGTAGTTAGAAACTAGATGAGCCGAGGTGTGTGAACTTCTTGGAACAACCGAGAGTGTGGTATTTTATCCAGGCACCTTCTTAACGCAGACGAGACTGCATTCTTTTTGTTTCCGAAAGGAAATAAGGCATTAGTTCGTAAGAAAGAAAAAAAAAACTATATACACGTATGCAAGCAATGATGAAAAGGAATGTATGACAATGCTGATTACAACTAGTGCATGTATTTTGGCTCCCCCGATGGTTGTATAGAGTTGCAAACGAATACCAGCTTGAATACCAGAATACCAGAAATGAAGACTTCGCACTTCTTTTGGAAAAAACAATGAAAATGACAAAACTACAACTGCAATACAAAATAGATTCAGAGCATGTGGTCTCTACCCATTTAACGCTGATAAATGTAGACTATCAAAAGTTCAGGAAAGGAGGAACAACTTTAGAGATATCTTCAGGAAATCTCTCCAATGAAACTCATCACGGCCAAATAAATTAATTCTTGTGTTTCCTAGAACAGAGAATTTGTACTGAGAAAGTTAAAAAAATCTCCGATTGTAATGGCACGCTTTTAGGCAACATAGAAGATAAAAATCGTTTCCTCCTATGGACCCAGAAAAGTGTAGCAAACATGATCTTCCACCCAGAATAGACAACAAACAAGTTATGGATAAATATCTACTCAACAAAATACGGATAACACTACTAATATATCAATTTCAAGCACTTCGGAAATTACAGGAACTCACGTTTCTACGCAACAACAAATTGCAGAAGTAACTAAAATTTCTACCCATCAAAATAGAAGTGAAACTTTGTTTTCAATTCCAAGGACTTCGAAAACTACAGAAACTAACGTTCATACCCATGAATAGGGAGCAAAGGAAAGTACTGATACTATTAATTCCCTCACCATTTAAAAGAACTTTATTTTGGCCGCACCATACAATCACGCCTACCTTAAAGAGTAGGAGAGAGAAAATAGCTTCAGTCGCAACATCGGCAGAGTGGAAGAAATATAATGAAAATAAACGAAAGGGAAAGGAATGTATCCAGAGAGAAAAGGGAGAAAGAAGGAAACAAAGAGAATTAGAGAAGAAGGCAAGGAAGAGAAGAAACTAAAAGTTCGCCGAAGGAGAAAATGTGACATTTTCCTCGAGGAATCATCCGATTCTTCCATTGAGCTTCAACTTGAATCTGACGGAGATGGTGGCGATTGGTATCAGGGAAGGCTGTCAACTTGTGAAAGTGAGTCCGAGGGCAATCTTCACGTCAATGTTTATGTAAATGTTCATATAAAAGTGAATATTTTCCAGGAAGGGTTTTGAAGACTAAGCAAAACGTAGCTTTCGTCAAAGTTACGCTAAAGACTAGATATGACTGGTGTTGGCCGAAAGTTGAAGACAAGCTATGGTATGCATATGAAGACATATTGAAAAAAATCAATTCACCTAAATATGATTTGATTCCAAGGTGGGAGCATATCTGATAGAAGAAATTGAGAATTATCGCGTTAACAAAAGGTAATAAATGTCTTGAAATTTAAAATGGATATATTTGAATAAGTACTAAACAAAGAGCAGATTCTACCTATTATAAATCTGTTACTTCCGTTTAACCTATATTTTAAAAGAATACGTGATGTAATTCTTACTAATAAATGATTTCATTATATATACATTCTTTAAAGTAAAACTGTCAGCTTTTGGCACATTACTATGTCAGGTATTGGATCATTGGTATTTTCTGTGTGTCAGCAACTGATACAAGTGGGTTATGTTCCATATAAATTTCGGTAATTCATATATGTTTATCTGAAGGTCTTATATCAATTGAAAACCTTTTCTTAAACTTAAACCTTTCAGTTACTAAAGCCATAATCTTTCTATGTTGTTTTATTTACAAACCAAAGCATTAGATTTAGAAATGCATTCTTAAAGTGTCAGCTGTTGGTGCACTTACCTTATATATATATATATATATATATATATATATATATATATACTTTGAAAGAAAGTATGGATGCCTTTCTATATCAAAATCACCACCAAATTTGTTTTAGTATTAACGTAAATAGCTAATTTGTGCCTCCTAGACTTGATGACTCGAACAAGGTTTTTGTAAACGGTATAAAATTATGCAATTTATCGTTATGGAGTTTCCGCCATTCCCCATTCCCGTTTCTCTTGGAGTTCGAATATTGGTTTAAGAAACTTTTTTCAAATACTATCAGTCTGCGATTTTGCCTCGGAGTCAGTGACAATGTTTCGCAACCATACAGCACAACAAGCATGATTATCGTTTTTTATTTTAAGCTACAAATTCCTCAACAGAATTCGCGACAACAAAAGATTTTTAACTGAATAATAACATGAAATCCCTCCTTTCAGTTGCCATCAACTTTTTTGTGATTATGGTTTTGGTCTGTTAATAATGATTCTAGATATTTGAAAGTATCCACTTTGTCGAAAGAAAATATTATTTGGTATTTTAACGCATCCATAAAATGCAGTATTACGATCCCGACAAACTTCCTTTTGTTTAGTTTTCTTTGCATTTACTTTTAAGCTCATATCTCTGCAAACGTTAAGTAAGATTTCTGCATTCCTTTCTATTGTTCTATCATACCCTATTAAATTTACATCATAAGCATACGCCATAATCTGGTAAATACAATTCAGCTCTAGGACCTGATTCCTGTCTTTGATTTTCCTTATAGTATTCTCCAGAACAAAGTTAAATAATAATGGCGACAACGCATCTCCTTCTTTCAGGCCATTCTCATTGTGAAAGCTCGCGAACAAGAATTTCTTTACTTGAACCTTACTTTGGGATTCATTTAAACATACCTTAATTAATCTACCTTTCTCGGTATTGCAAATTCTGTAAGCATGTTGTACAATGTTTCCCTCCTACCCTAGTCTAAAGTCAATAATTGATGTGCCATAATATTGTATTCCCATTTCTTTTCAAGTATTAGTTGAATAGTAAATATCTGGTCGATAGTTGATCGATTTTACCTACATCCGCTCTGATAATCTCCAATAATTTCATCTGTGTATGGAGTGAATCTTGCCAATAGAATATGTAAGAAAATTTATTGGATGTTGACAGAAGAGAAATGCCTCAATAATGATTAAATCAGTTTTGTTGCTTTTCTTCTGAACTGGAACAATGATTGGTTCTCCTCACTCTTGTGGTAATTCCTCCTTGTTCCAGATAAGGAGAATGAGTTTGTGTATCGTGCTTTACAATTCCCCCCTCCAGCTAAAATTAAGTCAACCAGAATTTCGTCTACACCTGGAGATGTGTGTTTGTTTAATTTTTTAATAGCGATTTCTATTTATGTCTGGTTAGGTTCTGGAATATACGGTTATGCTGTATGTATTTCACTTTCTCCACGCACATTAATTTTTGGCTATGTGCTAAGCAAATCGTCAAAGAAATCTTTCCATCCATTTAAGATGCTATTCTGATCAGTGAGAACTGTTCCTTTAGCTTTCTTTAATATATAAGCACGAAATTGATAGCCTTTCTTAAGTCCGTTGATGTATTTATACATGTCCGGAACGTTTTTATTTTTTACTATTATCTTCAAGTTAATTAATTTTAGCTTTCAAAAATCGCGTTTCTTTGTTCTAAAAGTTTTGGGAGTTTTCCGCCAGATGACAGTGAAATTTTGTATAGTTATTTCGTTCGGATTTTGTAGTCAACGCTGTTTCTTCTGTTTTCTCTTCTCTGCTACTTTAATGCATTCCTGGTTGAACCATGCTTTGTTCGTACGTATTTCGGCGTGTCCCAATATTTCTTTTGCTGAAATCTTGATGTTTTCTCTAATTTCAACCAAGTATCCTGAACACTAGTGCACTCCGAACCTTCTAAAACCGAGAATCTATTCAACATTTTAATCTGGCTCCCCTCTCACCTGACTCTCCTCTAATTTCTTTAAATTAAACCGCTCCGTTTTCAGATATTGAATATTTCCTTTATTCAACGATAGTCTCTCTCTTATTATCATAACCAACTCTTCTGAACGACCAAACATCAGTTGTGTTAGACTGTTTTCTTCTATTTACTAAAACGTGATCGATTTGATTATGTGTTTTTCCGTCTGGTGAGGTCCAAGTATATTTATGAACGTCGCGATTTTGCAATCATCGCGATAGGGTGTCTGGATGTTGCAAAGTTCGAGAATCTAACGCCGTTGTCACGACCTTCCTTATGCAGACATTATTCCCTATAATCGGTTTGAAAATACCCTCTCGTTCTACCTTCGCATTGAAACTGCCTAACAGAATTTTCGTATGGTATTGAAGGAGATGATCAAATACCCGTTCTATTCTTTCGTAAAGACATTTTTTTGTCATCCTTATTTTCTGTTGGGCATGTACGGTACATTTAAAACAATAATATTACACCACCGACCCTTAAGAGAAATAAAAGAAAATCTATCATTAACAAATTCAACCCATGTAATTGCTGATATAACGTATTCGTTTGTGAACGAAAAACCCCTGATCCTAATTGGTAATTTTTAATTCGTTCCCCGTAAAAGAACGTAAAATTTCCCGACTTGACTCCTCCATTTCCTTCTCATCTAACTTCCCGATATCTCACTAGGCCCATTTTCTATTTCTAAACTCATTCGTTACACATTTTAACGCTCCTACCCTATAGAGACTTCTTATCTTCCATGTTCCAATTCTCATGTCGATTTTACTTTGCTGAGATCGTGCCAAGTTATCAGTTCTGATCGGAGGATTCTGAGAATATATCTGAACAAGCCTTTTTTTAAGGATGAGTTGTTAGCCCCACACCAAATCCCCAAGCTGGAGGATCCCCCCTTGTCTGTCTGCGACTGCTTATTCAGTATATTCTCAGCTAACCTCTATATCCCAGAGGCCTTCTCCTCGATCCACAACCTGAGGGATGCGCCGTGCCGTGGTGACAGGAAAACCACATTTTACGGAAATTAATATATAAGTAGCTATATTTCAGAATTACAATAGGTACTGTTATTATCCGAACACTGATTTAAAACACACAGGAACAATCAATATGCTCCTACATATGGATGCATATTAAGACTGAAACCTTCGATGCCGTAAAAATCGTAAATTAGAGACTAGGGTCAGTGTAGTATTTCATGAATGCATCGTACGTTTGACTATCCGAACTATTCTTGATGTATCGCGTTGTTTCGTTTTATAGTTACATAACTTTATAATATTTTTGTACTCTTTACCTGTTCTCTGCCAATAGCAACTGTATGAATTTATAATACAAAACTGAAATACAGAAGAATAAAAATTTAAAAAATGTGATATTTCGCAGGGCATCTCATGTAAAGGGGGCCTTGTATTCTTCACAGCTTCTTTATTAACAATCACTATTTGAATTTATTATATAAAGTTGGTACACAGGATAGCTAAAACCACTTATCTATAATGTGATGTTTCGTAGAGCGCCTTATGTAAAAGGCGCACTGAACCTTTCACGGGTTCTTTACCGATTGTAACTGTATGTATTTATTGCCCAGAACTGTGGTACACAGAAGAGTAAAGAAAATTGTTCATCTTTGATGTGGACTCTCAAGGGCGCCTAATGTAAAGGGTGCACTACACTTTCACGGATTCTTTACCAAAAAACTATAAGAATTTATTACTAAAAAATCGTACCTTTATTTATACTGTGATGTTTCGGAGGGCGCACCGGGACACGTCCCGGTGTGTCAGCACGGGCCTGTATACAAGGCACTATATAAAAGCAAAGGAAAACTACTGGAGCAGCAACATGCCTGAATCTAAGAGTTATGAATATTTTAATCAATAGTATAGTAATATACTAGCGAGAAATCTATTACTACTTACATTTATAATAATCTATTACTACTTGTAATCAATATATTAGTAATATATAAGCCAAACATCTATTACTACTTCATTCATGGTAATCTCTTACTAATATAGTATAGTAATCTATAATCAATAGTATAGTAATATCGTGGCCTTGGTTTGACAAGATTCTAATTGCACGTGACTATGTTTCGAGAGAAACGCGTTTAAAGTTTTATCAAGCTATAGCTGTTTTATTTACAAACCAATCATTATGATGTTTTTACACAATGATTAACTGCCTACTAGGTTTACATTTAATATTGATGATGGAAATGGGGCTTTACATTTTTTGTTTTGGACAATCAGTAAAATGCAGTTAGAACCTTGTCTTACTGAAACGATCATTTTCAGAAGCACAAGATTCTAACTGCACTAAGAACCTTGTCAAACCAAAATGACGAAAAAAGAGGCATGACTTAGGACGACAAGGGTGTAACTGCAATTGAGTAGAGGAACTATTCATATTTTAATTACACGAAATATGTGCGAATACTAGTTACAAGTTTGACAGTGCAGTATAATAGTTGCTGTTTTCCAGGGGCATGAATAGAAGAGACTCTTTAATGTCGTTTCTCATTAATTCTGAAAACCTCATACAATGCTTTTGTTGTTTTTGTGTAACGTAAAAACACACTCAAACTACTATTGAAACGACACTTTAGGCTCTCGTATTGGAGTTTCTAGAAATTTGATATATTGCAGCATTAACAGGCTCGTAACTGTTATGGCTTGATTTGAACAATACCCAAAGGAGAGTAAAAGTCCATCTTGTTCAATGATTTTCGAATAATTGCACTGTGTACGAGATCTAGTTCCTGAACACAGGAATGTCCTGGAAGACAGCACTTCATTGAAACAGAATTGATGTTCAGATTTTCTCTAAAAAAGTCCAAAACTTCATATGTTACATGGGAGTTAAGGTTTTGTGATACAAAGGAATCGGACAAAGTAATCAGTCCCGTGATTTCATTTTCTTCGAACGTTGCATTCAATATTCTCCTGAAAGCACGCCCCTACACGTCCTGCCATTGTTTCGTTCCATATAGCACAATTCACTTTTTTTTTTTTTTTTTTTTTTGGTTAGAGTAAAGTACGCGATCAAGTTGTAAACATTAAACTTTCTCTTATAAAATAAGCTATCGATATCTGCATGGGAACATGTTATATATATTTTTTTCAAATCGAAGGCAAGGACTGGAAGATGTTTGTGTTCTTATTAACCTTTCCTGTGTTCTCTCATTTGAGCCTCGCGCAAACTATGAGTCGCATAATTATCCTTTTCCAAACCACTTAAGGTTTCAGTCTCTTTCGTCACCTTATACGCATCGCACACATCATATCTTTCACTTTTTGGCAAATAAAAACCAAAGTTAAACTTCGTTCCAAATATTCGGCATTGATTTCTTAGTTGGTATTCTGTTTTCATTCTTGCACTTTTCAATGTAAAGATCATACCTTTTTTGCAAAGTTCAGATGACTTCCAAGGTACTTGCACTAGTACTTGCTCGGTAGTGGTGGGATTCCACTGTTGGGAAAGATTTTGTGTGTTCCCTTGCAAAATCTGCTTCACATTCTGGCTTCCGATGACTATTGCTGTTTTTCACTCTTTGATCTACAGTAGGTGTGTTTGTATTCATAGTCTTGTTTTTGTGTGCAGTATACACAAGGTTTTGGGGTATATCAAGGGTTGACAAATAAAATGTTTTGCACACTTGAACCTTTTCTCCTTTAACATTGAAGAAGTAATGAAATGAATACTTCCAACGAGATTAAGCTTTCTTGTTTATTGAATTTTTTGTCTCGTCTCCATTTTCGCTTGATTCCTCTTCATTATCCTGAACACACATAGAATTACGAAGACCAAGTTTGAAATTTTGTATATTTTACACCAATAGATGGCAGTAAATTCTCACATGTACCTTCAGAGTTTAGAGCCTTGCTACAAGTAATTTTATATTAAACTTTCATCAATTTGGTTTAACATCTACGATTTACCAATTTAGTTAATTTTTATATAGCATGGTTCAAAAAGTGGAGCAAAAGTGCTCAGAATTTGTGTGCCAAAAATATAAAAAATAGTGGAAGAAATGTATCATTATTTACTTCTCAAGGTAAGTTAAAAGAATAAACCTTACATATTAACTATCTCTTTCATGTAAGGCAAGTAACATAGAAAGTACACACACAAATTATAAAAAAAGAGGAATACTTCTGTAATTTACAGTTTCTCAAGCCGCAGTTAGAACCTTGTCAAACTTAATAATATATTAGAGTCAGAAGCAGTTAGAACCTTGTCAAACTAGTAGACCGTCTGTTTTTCAAGTTACAACAATAACTCTTATATATTTATATATAACTCTTATATATTTATATATAACTCTTACATATTTTAATAAAGCTCAGTTTATAGTGTTACATACTATATATAACTTAATTTTGACAAAAATGTCAGTTAGAACCTTGTCAAACTAAGGCCACGATATACTAGCGAGAAATCTATTACTACTTACATTTATAGTAATCTATTACTACTTGCAATGAATATATTAGTAATATATAAGCCAAAAGTCTTTTACTACTTCATCCATGATAATCCCTTACAACCTATAATCAACAGTATAGTAATATAATAGCGAAAAATCTATTACTAGTTACATCCGTGTAATCTATTACTAGTTATAATCTTTCTTTCCGTTTAAAGACCCACGATTATGTCCGTTAGGCATAAGGAGACGGGTGATTAAGGCAAGAGAATGATAATGAAAAAAAAATTGTGGAATGACAATGTGAGAGGAAACAAGACTAGATCGAGAAAACATATGGACACGAAGTTTTTTACACATTTACTTGGACAGGGATCGAACCAGGGACACAACGTGCCAGAGGTAAGTGCTGTACCGCTGAGTCACCGTGTATCCATTACTTATAAACAATAGTATTGTAATATACTAATGAAAAGTTTATTAATACTTATAATCGTGATAATCTAATAATACTTATAATGAATAGTATAGTAATAGCCTATACTAGCGAAAAGACTATTACTACTTATACGAGTGGTAATTTTACTACTCATTATTAATATTAGAGAAAAGCCTATTACTAGTATAACTATAAATAGTCTGTAAACTATTTGTATTTGTGGCGTATCTCGCCCCACCAAGCATAACTTGAAATGACGTTAGTACTTCGAAATATGGATGTAGAAAAGATAAAGGAAAAATAAACTGACTGAAACGGAAAACAATCAAGAAGTGCTGGAAATAGTAAGAATGAAAAGAACAATATTAAGTGTAAGTAAAAATGAGAGAAATTGTTTCAGACACTGGATGAGAACAACTGGTAGAAGATGCTGTAAGAGAAGTATGTTGAGTGAAAGAGTCAATAGTATACACTCTATAGCCAATTGACGGATATGGCTATGCCAATCCGAAAATATACCTCGGGACCGTGGTGCATGGAAGCTTTCAGGGGCAAGTAACCTTCCACTAATTGCAAAGCACATATAATAATAATGGTTTTATTATGAACTATTTAATAATGCAAAATAGCGCAATCTTTTTTATCCCCAATCACTTTTAAAATTTAAAGATTATAATTAGTACATTTTTAAAATCTCAACCCTTTCTAAATTAGTAGTTATAACTTTGCTGAAGATCATCAGGTAAATCTTATAGGCTTCCTTATTACTGAAGAAAGCTGGCAAATAAGCTTATATTTTATCTATAGATTTCGATTGCATTATTCTGTTATTTTGAGTTTAGAAAACAGGCTCAGAGATGTTATATCAATAATAATTCTCTTCAAAAATACTAATTATCATACACGTTCTAGCATAATGAAAAAAAGAACTCTTTAAATAGTTTCAAAGGGAGGTTATTCCTTCCGAAAATAGAACGATATGGACATTAGAATATCATGACTTCTCTCTATAAACTTTAATGTGTGAATATTATGAGAGATTATTTAGAGGATCACCAGATGCACATTTTTGATGGGATATTTTGCTCCTATCTCTAATAAAAGCTTTTATTGATGCTGTGTCAACACAGACAATTACGTTCTCATCTATTACATGGGGTACTCCAAGATTTGGTATCAGATTTTAATTTCATTACTTTCGTTCTTCATTTAAATTTAACTGAACAAAACGGATCACAATGAGGAGTGCATGTATTATACGCGATCTATAGAGCTGAGCCGATCTTGACCAAGCATAAAAGTAGATCTTGAATTATTTATTTCGTAATTCAAGATATTTGATATATTTTCTTTTGCATCCTTTGGTTTCCGAGTTATTGGCCATCAAAGTTGGAGTCCAGACTTTTATGCAAATAATAAATAAGTAAATAAATAAATAAAATTTTAAAAAATAAAATAATTAATTGCTATTTAGAACAACTAGCAGTGCCACAGTATATGCCACATGAAGGAATTCGGTTTGTACGGCGTGATAGTTTCTCAGTTATTATTGAAGCCAGAAATTAGAATAGATTTCTATCACTTCCGGTTTTAATGAAGAAATTAGAGCGGAAATTAAATTTATTACCGTTTTTACACTTCAGCGACCAAGGTTAAAAACAGGAAGTGCTTAATTTCTACCACTTCCGGTTTGAATACAAGGTTGTAATAAAGAAGATTGTTCCTATTGTTAGAACGTTAAATCGATTCCATAAGTACCGCTTTTCGCTATTTATTATCGTTTATGCTCTGTGCAGATCACCGGTTAGGAAAACCGGAAATTGAAGTTTATTTGTATAATTTGTGGTTTCAGTAGAAAGTGTTGAATGGAGATAAAAATGTATTCTTGGGACGATTCATCTATTGCAGGAAACCGGTTTTCACTATCTATTGCTATTTTTTTTATCAATGTTAAAATCCATAGTGATCAATGTTAAAATCGTAAATAGTTGATTTATACCATGTCCGATGAATGGATCACCTCCAGCAAAGAAATTGATTCCTTATGATGATCCATCCAGTTGATTTTGAGATGTTGTGTCCCACGGACAGACAGAATAAATACAACAGCAACTCCTTGAAAGTTAGGGGAAGATACATGGAACACACTTATTAAAAGTTAATTTAAGTTAACCATTAAATAAATGAAGCGTGTACTTATAACGACGATCCTGCGGCGAGGACCACCAAATTATTTAACGACTAAATCACCAGTTCATATATTTATATATAACTAAGGCTACTGATTTAACAAAATCCATTTACACACGAAATCATGATATTACCTTTTATTAGAGTAGTACGTGACACATTAAACTTTTACACTCTTTAAAAATTGTACATGCAGTGTAAACAAGATGGATCCTTTATTATATATATTTATTCTTAGTTGCTATGACATCTAAAAAAGAAATTACATCTATATCTTTTCTTTTTTTCATAATCTTCTTCTTCCTTTCTAGAGCAGCTTGTGCATAATTTAAAAGTACTTCTGCCCACAAATATAAATAAAGATATAATAAAGAGTGATGAAATACAAGTATTGTTATTTACTTATAATGAAAATTTGCTCAAATCAATGGAGAACGAACTTTTTATCCAATCGGACAACTCATCACTCGGAATGTTTTTCTTAACATTATCAAAAGTGAAATAAAATCTTTCAGTTTAACATCCCACGATTACACCCTTTAGGCTAAGGGAGACGGATGATTAAGGCAAATATATGATGATGAAAAAATTGGTGGAATGAGGCCATAGAAGGAAACGGGAGTACCCCACGGATATGATGTTGTCCACCATAAACTTACTTTGCCGGGGATTGAACCCCGGACCATACGAACCAGAGGTAAACGCTCTACCACTAAGCTCTCGTACTCCCTTAACATGATCAAGAACACATAGGTAGCTATCGAACCTGTCAAGATAATACAAACGACATTATACATAGTAATAAATGCATTATCACCATAAACTCTGTGACTGAACTCTTTCTATTTCCGCGCGCGAGAGAAATTGTAGCTCAAAATGTGTCAGTAAATTTACGAACATCCTGTTACATTTCTTAAACGAATTAGCGACGACAAACTTGGTGAAACGCCGAAGGACAGTAAATAAGAAAAGCAAATGACTTCTCAATTGTGTGCCAAAGAAACAGATGGAAACGAGCTACAATGTTGATTTACTGCAAGGCATTTCTCTCCGTCGCTTGAGGTTCAGTGGCCTGGTTATTTTCCAACGTCTCATGCGAAACAGAGATTGAAAGCAAGTCTCCTCCTAATTGGTAGAGTGGCCCTTAACTCACTAGAATTAACTCAGTCTAAGGGAAAAAGAGGGAGAGGAGGGGAAAGAGGGAAGCTTTTCCACAGGAAAAGCTCTTCGTTATTTGTCCCTTGAGACACATCACGTTGACCAGGAGCTGGTCTCTCTGAAGGCCTTCCTCTGAAACAAACATTGATTGTTTTCGCGATGATGATGGCCACCTGAAACTTCTTGCCCACTATACTTACAAGTGGACTTTGCAGTTAATGTATGATGCAAGAGAAAACTTGACATTATTACTACAATCAATTTACTAATTTAATTTATGTAATATTCCCTGCAAAATATTAGTAGCATATAATTTATTCAATGCATTACAATTAGTACCGGATTGTTTTAACTTCAATAATTTTACTCACAATTGCCATGTGTGTTTTCTTGTCAACTATTTATACCTTGCTGTTTGCGAAAATTACAATACCAAGAAAGATACATGTGTGTGGGAAAAAAATATTACAACAGATTGTTACACAATTCTACAGAAATTATTACAGTTTCAGAAATGTAGAACGCTTTTAACCTGGAAAAATTACGCTTAGTATGACGTAAAGGCTTTACATGCTGCTATCAGATTTCTTATGTGTTGTGGTATCGAATGAAAACTGCATTCCATGTGTTTCCGAAACATCGACAAAATATGCTAGAGGACCATAGTGAACAAAATACCGATGAAACATATTTCAAACATATTCCGAGGTCGACACGTCAAACGACCATGCAGGCCAGGAAAACAGTAGTACCGTAGTTTCTCGAAGAAGGCTTCCATATTTCGCGATATATGTGACTGAGCCTGGGTATTGTTCCGCTGAACTATTGCGTGCAGTATTTGAAGGAAGGATGATGTTGGTCACTAGAATTTCCTTGATATTGCAGTCAATGGTTAGGCTTCTTTCAATCGCATGCGATACAAAATAGCGCAACACAGATGCCAGTATGAAGCTTGATAATGAATATTGGCAGATTGTGCTCACTTCAATAGCATCTATTACATTTGCAGCTATAATTTTGTAGGACAGGTTGAAGTGAGACTCGCCAGAAAATATCGCCGTTTGCCACTCAAAGTATTAACAACGATATTCACGGGCCTATTTTAATCTAAGAGATTTGTTTTCAATCTCTTTAGCAAAGAAGAAGTAAAATTTCCTGGCTGTTAGACCTCAAGCGACGAAAAGAAATGTCTTGTAGTGAATCAATATTGTAACTTGTTTCTTTGGCATAATTGAAACGTCATTTACTTTCTTATTTACTGTACTTCGGCGTTTACACTCCTTTACTATCAGAAGCCGAAGTAAAAGCACGTATTACCGCCAGTCCAGGGTTCAACAGACGTCATCGAAATCGACGCAGACAAATTCATACCTGTTACCGTACTCTAGCGTTGAGCTAACACTATGAATGACGCTGTGTGGTCCGACAAGGATATGTGGACAAGATGTCTCTCATCCATAATGTGATTGCATTATTGTTTATAGATGCAGATATTTTTTTCCGTTGCATCCATACACACACATCTTTATTATAGCGACATGCTTCAAACACACACCAATTTCACGGTAATGAAAGTTGCCTTCGCATAGATGAGCATGCTGCCCAATTACATTTCAGTCATTTATTTATATTGACTGCTTTGACGTCAGCGAGGCATAGTGATACTTTCCTACATATTTCTTGTGTTCTGTAGCAAGATTGTTTTACCTAAGAGTTGTGTAAACCGCCATATCATGGTATTATTCTGTGCACAGAATGAAGTTTGCTGGTCCAGAGATGTGCTACCTCGCTTAATTTGTAATTGCTCATCCATCACATTCTTCTTATCTATGCGGAGACAAATTTCCGTACTGTGAAATTGGTGTGTACCGTATATGGAGCATGTTGTTACAATAGAGATGTGTGTATGGAAACAATGGAAAAAATATCTGTATGCATAAACGATAGTCTAATCACATCATGGACGACAGACATCTTGTCCTCATACACTTGCAAATCCTATGAGTTTGGTTGCATTCTCGTAATTTCTTCTCAGTGCATTTTCACAAGTAGGATTTGTAATATAAGAAATATGAATTACCAAATCATTTTTATATTCTGAAACGAAACTATCGCTCAGTGCGTATAATTTCACACTGGATATGGCGTCGCATCGTATCGTACCCCGACAATGATGATGGCCATACTGATTTTCTGAATCTCTAAACAAGCTGGAACACAGGGAGTGACATGACGTTTGGACTTGTAACGTTCCTATTTAGATAGGAGCTCGTTACTCGGTACGGGCCTCCCACCTGTGAAAACCCGCCACATTTGAGAAACAATATATATATTTTTAAATTAAGAATAGTTGCCAGAAATCCTAAGGACCACCATATGTTCAGCTTAATTATAAATACCATATAACCTTCCTAAAAATTAGGCCAATCGCAAGACCATAAATAGGTCAAGGATTTTAATTTTAGTTTCTTTAAGTAATAAGTCAAACAATCGACATTACAAATTTCCCTACAAGTCATTAAGCTCGCTGCTACTAATTGGACACATTAAATCAAATGCAAGTGAAATTAATATTATTCCCAATAAATCTCAACTTAATCGTGTACCACGACAATCTAAAATGATTTGGATAATTGTACCGAATTTTCAAACATATATACATATATCGAATATAGGAAGTTATAAGTATGGTTAACACAAAATGTCTATATCCCATTTAATCAAACAGTTAAGTCTCCATTAGAACATATATAAATTCGATTTAATTTAAATTTAAGAAGATTATTAAACAACTCACCAGAATATTAAGTAAATAATAGCCCACACTTTGGAACATCAAATTGAATTCACTTGTAATACACACACAACTCCTTAATAGAATAATTTACCAATTTTCGATAGATAGAGCTTACTATTACAAAGTTTTACCGAGTACATTTCCAGCACACATCTGATGAGGATAACTCAAGTGCTGGGTGAAGTAACAACAATCGCCACTAGAGGCGCTATATTCAAAATTTGACAAACGAAACTAGTTTATCGAAAACTCGAAATAGAATGAATTTATATAATATCTTACAACCTCTTTTTTTGGTAACTAACAGAGTGACATGTTACAGACTCTACTGTACATCTTGAAAATAATTTGCTGATTAAGACTCCACAAATGTACGCCTGCATCGGGTCTTCGGAAAATTTGTTGCGGCACTTATAGTGTACAGAAAAAGGGCTTAACGAATGTATATCATTCTACATTGCACTACAGGTAAACATTTTACTTACCTGATTATCAAGTTTGGTTTACCAAAACTCCTTTATTTATTTACCTCGTCCATTTGCGTATCTGTTAGAGAGAGAGAAATTATCAAGAACTAATTAATAGATCAATTTTGACCATGATGTAGGAGGTCAAAAATTAGGAAGCGAGTTCGTTAATAGAGATAACACTCAAACCGAAAGTAGTAGAAATAAACCATTTCTGGTTTCAACGTTGTTCATTAAAGAGCAGAAACGATAATAGAATCGGAAACGGTTTCCTCTAATCGATTAAGCATTTTAAGAATTAATTTCCTCTCCACCTTAACTCTTTACTAAAACCAAAAGCGATACAAATTCACTTCAACTTCCTACTTATTTTAAAAAATTCTTAATTGTTTTAATAGGAAATTACTGTTATTGATATACTATACTAGTTATATTTGTGAAAGTACTATATAATTCATTAAAGGATTTAGAGTTAATATGCAATTGTTAGACCAACTGTTTCTAACCTGCTCTCAAGGAAAGTAAATGAAAGAACAAATATCACATAGTCACCCTGTATAATACTTGCATTTATAACAAAAATATGAAGCTGACTTTTACAATTGAAAGTATATCAACATTATAAAACGGAAAAATGTAAGAGACCAAAACCTAGTTCAGATTCTTGACCAACTAAGTTTTACATTACTATAGGTAAAAAAAAAAAAGAACTTACATGATGAATTGGGATGAGATGATTCTTTGCAAATATGTTGTACTTCTCTTGTCTGCACTAATTTGCAAGTCACTCATGTACAGGACTTTGCACCAAGACAATTGGTTTGCCAAAATGTTTTCTTTTTTCATACATAGAAACTTTTGCCTGTGACTATGACCTGCGTGACCATTGTCATTTCAAAATTCCCAGGTAATTTATGTTCCATTAAGATTTAGACACACAAATTCTTGTTTTATTATGTTTCTTATTCTCATTAAGTTAGCTCAGAAGCCTAGATAAAAAAATACATTAACCTTGTCAGTGCTATTTGCAATATTTGCCTCTAAATTTTTTTTCTTAAAATACATATTCTATGGTGGTACTGACTAAGGAACTATAGTATGCACACAAATTTAACAATAATACTTTTGTATTACTTTATTACATACTAGCTGAATATACCCATTCTTCGCGTGGAGGCTGTATTTAGAAGTCAACGCCTGTGGGAGTATCACTATTCATTTCAGCGACAGCGAAAGCTATGGATTTATTACTAATATCGGTCATTTTGGGCTATTTTTAAATGTCTCAGTATCCCACTCCCCTGCTGACCCCCGGCTTGCGTACATTTGTAGCTGGATTTGCAAGTCATCGCTAATGGAAGTGTTACCATTGATCTCAGTGACCGCGAAAACTATGGATTTGACACTAATATTGGCCATTTTGTATTATTTTTACATGTCTCGCCCCCCCCGGTGATCCCGGTCCGCATAGGATGAATTTGGAAGTTAATGCGATCAGAGTTTCACCATTGATCTCAGCGACTGCGAAAACTATGAATTCGACACTAATATCGGTCATTTTCTACTACTTTTACATGTCCAGATAGATGCCCCCTGAGACCCCCTGGTTCGAATTTTTTAAAAAAGAAAACGCTTCGCCTTGGTCAGAGGTCTTGATCAGGGTATCCGTGACCAAAGTTTGATAACTCTCGATCAACTTCTCTGGTCCCCAGGCCGGTCCCGGTAAACAGCCCCCTGAGACCCCCTGGTTCGAAATTACAAAGAAACTCTTCGTCTTGGTCTGGGGCCTGGACCAAGGTACCCGTGACCAAGATTTGGTAATTCTCGGTCCACCTGTCTGGTCCCTAGGTCACACACAGACACACACAGAGACAGACAGGCAGACAGACACAAACAAACTATTTATTTTATTTATATTACATTTTTAAAGTTCCCCTGACTTCTTTTCATTACACACATAGTGCAAAAAAACGATAAAGGATAACGAGAATATATTGCATCTTTAGTGTAATCTCTTTACTAAAACTGGAAGTGGTAGAAATTTATTAACACTTCTGATTTCAGTATTGAGAAACTGTCACACCATTAATAAATCTTAAATTTGATAATAATAAGGGCTTTAAAAAAAATTGAACCGCTTTCAGAAAGATCAGTAAAAGGGTATAGAATAATAAAAGCACTGAAAAGTAGATAATAATAATAATAATAATAATAATAATAATAATAATAATAATAATAATAATAATAATAATAATAATAATAATAATAATAATAATGTGCTCGAAAGCAGAAAATAATTTCTTACTATTATCTATGAATTCTTTGAAATCATACCAAATCAAGAAAATAGGCTATTAATTAATAAAAAATTATTTCGTTGGTAATGTTATGAATTGTTAATACGGTTTGACTTGGCAGGACTTTAAATTTGTTTATAGTAATAAATTAATTTCTGCTTCCAAGAACATCATCATTATTATTATCTGATTTTTAGCGCTTTTATTATTTTTCGCCTTTTAGTGCCCTTTTTGTACCCTTTACGAAACTGCGTGAAGAATTGCGTAATAATTAATTGTCAGATTATTGATTTTTTTTAAAATTATAGGCAATAACCTTCCTAGAGAATAGCTCATTACACAACAAAATATCATGTAGTCTAAAATGTACTAGTTAGTCTTTTGTACATGGCATAGCGTTAGTGTCCCAAATCGCAAGGTATATTAGACGCAGCGGGTTCGGCCTAACATCATTTACCAGCTAGTTGAGGCTAGTAGATATGAAAGCCTGAAGATGAGTGAATTGCGCTACGCATACATTTTAAAGTTTTATTTCGGTAAAAATGTAATTTCTCTAAAACAGCTGTCGTCGATCATTGTTGCTTTGACATAATATACCTCTTCCGTTCAGAGATAAGTTATTCTGAACTCATCTATTTACAACAGAATAACAGAAAGTAATGAGTGTTCTTTGATGATTAGTAGAGCAACTCACATTGTGCTTTATTTTTTGTTCAATTATGCTTTATATTTTCCAAATTATGCTTTATTGTTAATTAAATCATTGTTTCACATTAATCGTTTATAATGTGTACCTATATATTAAATATTCGAAATATCTTGACCTATTTATTAATATTTTATGCAACCAGTTTCTTTCATATTTAATAAATCTTTTACTTAATGCCCGTTAAGAGATAAGCTTTACTCGAATCAGTTTTTTTATCACTTGTATGCGTCTTACAGATTCATATATACAGAAAGGGAAAGTAAAAGATGCCACCAAAAATTACAGACAGTGCTCAGTTCAAGAGGTACACATAACAATAAAAATAAAGATAAGTTTTTCATTATTGCATTATTACACTCTCAAAGATTTTGCATTTTAAATATTGGTTTTAAAAATTATTACTACGGTTTCTTGAACTTGCAGTTAAACAGAATTTTCCAAGAATTGTTCTAATAGAATTTTTTCCAATAATTGTGATATACTGTATTTTAAAATATGCTTCATGCTTTATTTTCTAAAATTATGCTTTATTATGCTTTTAAAATTAGTTTCTTCTAGATCCTTAGACAACCACAACCATATTCAAGGTACCAGCCATATGTGTAAATTGGTGTTATGCTTTTTATGCTTTTGGGTTGCCCTAATGATTAATTTTCTTTTTTTCGCAATAACTACAGGCAAATGCTCATATAGTTCTTGAGTACTTTTGATGTATGTTACGTCTATTTTGACTATTTTATATATATCTACTTTTAATTTTTGTTTTACTAGTTTCTTCAATGTTTCCCGTTTGAAGTGCCGAAATATCTGCAGTCTACTAACAACAAACCTATAGGAAGTCACTATTGCCCATTGATAGAACACTTATATCTAGTACTAAGAGTCGGAGATTTGATCCCAGGTCATGTGAATTCATGGCAGAAGACACTGAAAGAAAAATATAGAGATTTGAATGTGGGAACATAGAGGGATACATTTACATATTTAAAGTTAGAACTGGAGAAATAAATTATCGAACAAGATCAACACTCTGTGATTTTGTTGCAAAAGGCACAGGAAACAGTGCTCATATGTGCAAAAGGAAACAGATGCTTAATAAAAGTGAACGATTGTAAAATTAAAGTTTTGTACTTTCCCAACGGGAATCAAATCCAGGACCAGCTGCTCCCAACACACACGCGCTAGCTACTAGACCAGCAAAGAAAATTGAGATAAAGTACAAATATGGTTCCCCATAGAGCACAATGTTAGCTTAGATCCTACTAACTCCTATAGTCTTTTGTCAGATTTCACATTTTTACAAAATCTCTTTACAAATATATCTACCATGTCTTGATCCCCATTTTGTTGGGTGAGAATGTTTACTTGTGACACCTTGTAGCACCTCAGACACTGAACTTTTTTTTTATTACTTTGTTTCAATACAATGCAATGTCTGTTTAAATATTTATAATAAATAACCATTCCTAATAGAAGTAATAGTATATTTCCAACTTTCATGTCTGGCAATCTTGTGGCAAAGTGTTGGCAAGCTTGACATATGCGAGAAGAAGACGGTTCGTCAAGTAGTATTCTCAGGAGGTGAGTGGTTATAGTCGTGGCCAAGAGGTTCGAAATCTATCTCTGAAAGCTGTGAATTTTTAAAATTCTTCATCCTCCAAATGTTAAGATATTTCTCTCCCCGCGCAATCATCTGATGCTTCAGAAAGAGTTCTCCATTTTAATTCGATAACTGTAGGTGTGATGCTCGCAGGTTCGACTGAGCAACTTTGATCCTTATGCTTCACAAAATCACGATTTTCCTCAGAATATGGATGCTGTCGGATTATTTGTTTAACCAATTCTAAACTTGCATATGTAAATATATCCCTCTCTATTCCCATAGCGGAATCTCTTTGAAATAGTCCGTTACGAATTATTTTGTCTGGGATAAAACCTCCGAATCTTAATACCAGATACAAGCCTCTACCAATGGACCTTCCAGACTCAATATAAATATGTTTGTAGTAGCCTGCGGATATTTAGGAACTTCAAACAGGAAACATAGACACAATGAGAGTATATTTCCAGTTTTTATGCTTGGAAAATGGTGGCATTATCGAGATATGCAAAAAATATGATTTACCAAGTAGCTTCTTGTATAGGTGAGTGATTAATGTCGTGGCTTCAAATTCAAAAGGTTCGTCATTCGAAACAAGTCTTCGGAAGCTCTGAAGTTTTCAATTTCTCATTCTCCAAGTGTTATGATATTTCTCTCCTTGCGCAATCATTTGATGTTTCAAAAAAAGTGATCCACTTTAATTCGACAACTGGAGTATGATATTCTCTGGCTCGACTGAGAAACTTTGAATCTAATGCTTCACAAAAACACAATTTTCTTCACAATATGTATGCTGTCCAATCATTTGTTTCACCAATTCTAAGATTGCATATGCGAATGTATCCCTCTCTGTCCCCACACTTGAATTTCTCTTCCTGCTCTCTCTCAATACCGTCTCACGAACTCACATAACCTGAGATCAAACATCCGACTTTTAAAATCAGATGTAAACCTCTACCAATTGCATTATGACTCTCTTTGGGATTATGTTTAGTAGACTGCGTTTATTTAGACAATTCAAACGGGAAACATTGACACAAAGTCAGTAAAACAATCGCTTTTGTCCTAGAAATTTTGATCTGCAAGATGATCTTCAGTGGGCGACCAATCACAGTAAAAGTACGTGATATTTTGGGAAAAGTTGAGCAAGACTAACATGTAAACAGTCATGGCATCGCCGAAATTAATACCATGTTTAAAGATGGAGGACAAATCATCAGGTTATTTGCAATTCTTGTACAGTTCGAAGCATAGAAAACGTTACAAAAAGTTTAAGTCCAACTTAGGAACAAACTCTCGCGCCGTGTGCTTATGCATTCAGAAATACGCTTCTCATTGACTAGTTACTTCCGGTATTCAACCCAACACAGCCCCCTCCACCTCTCATTGTCTAAAGCGGTTTGTGACGTAATGTACTCTTTCCATTCAGACAAAAAAAACAGGAACCAGTTTACAAGGTTTCTTGCTATAAAACAGTCTCTCTCAAAAGCCTTTCTACAGTCTGAATAAAACAAAACGTCACAAAATGTTAACATAGCTTCATAAATACACTTATTTGCACTCTTTCCCTTCTTCAAAGGCTGCATATCACGTAACTTAGGAAGATGCTCCTTTTGAATTCTATGGAAATTGTTAATTATGACAGTAGGTTTTGTGCTTCCCAAAGTCTACAATGTGGGTACAGAGCTCTAAAAACTACTCATCAGTCTAGAAATCAGAAGTAATAGAAATCAGAGTAATTCATTTCTTGTCAGTAATTTCAAGCAAATGTTTCAGTTGGCGTCATTTGAGCAGAACAGAAGGATGTAATTGCCTCCCCCCTTGAGCTTGAGAAATACATATTGTTTGATCAAATGTGTAATAATATTAGAAACAAAAGTTCGATCCCAGCTCGCGCCAAGTAAACTTTGTGGTAGACAAACACCGTGAGCGTGGGTTCTTCCGTTTCCTCCCACTTCCCCATTCCACCATTTCCTTCATTGCTTATCGTCACAGTCTCCTTTAACCTCCCGCATAATCGTGGGACGGAAAACTTAAAGATTTCATTTCATTTTTTTACTAATAAACAAATGAAACTATTATGTCGGCGAAGAATTTCCACCCCTTCCTCCCGGACACGGGCAAGATCTAAAATGACGCAGCGTTTAACAACAAACCTATATAGTTACGATAGAACATTGCTAGAGCGCTTACATTTGGTTTCAAGAGTCGAAGGTTTGATCCCAATCCATAAGAGTTCATGGACGACATTGAGGGGGAGAGAGAGATTCAAATATGGAGACAGAAAGGAATGATTTACATACATAAGTTTAGAATTAGAGAAAAAATGATCGGACAGCATCCGTATTATGTTGAAAATCGTGACTTTGTGAAACAGAAGAAGGAAATGTTCCGAACTGCGAGGATCACATTAGTATGGGCAGTTGTTGAATTAAGATGGAGAATTCTTTTTAGAGCATCAGATGATTAGGAAGGGAGAGAAAGATCTTAAGATCTGCAGAATGAAGAATTTAAACATCCAGCATGCTATAACGTAGGAAATGAATTACATAAAGGTAGTAGGATTTAATATCAACATTGAAACATTGTAAGTTAAAGAAAAGCATATAATAACAAATATCATATTTGAATATAATTTCGTCTTAAACTAGCTGCGAATACATTTATTTCAAAATTGAGTGCGTGGCTTGAAGAAAAAGTCAATAAGAATGGTCGCGATTCGAACCTGAGACAATCCAAATAGGAATCCCTTACATTAAACATTACATGCAACAGACAACGACGCAAAGTATTTGACACTATTTTATCATATAGTTCCATCAAATATAACTTAATGAACACAATAAGAATAAATTTTACTGACTTAAAAAGTGTTCCTGAACAAGGGGAAGTTCATTATACACACTATAACTAAGCTACAAGAGGTCTACGTCCCATCTGAATGGTGAATCCAACGAGTCAACGTTTCGAATATCCCATTCTAGTAGGTAAAAGAAAAGTATGTGAGAGGCTAAATAGAGTTCTCCGTGGCTGAGTGGATAAAGTCATGGATCGATAACTAAAAGATGCGTGGTTCGAAACCCGGCTCGGAAGCTAAAGGTTTTCTAATTCTTAATTCCTCAGATCTTAAGATCTTTCTCTTCTTTCATTATCATCTGATGCCTTAAAAAGAATTCACCCTCTTAGTTCAACAACTGCCCATACTAATGTGATCCTCGCAGTTCCGAACCTTTTCTTCTTCTGTTTCACAAAGTCACAATTTTCAACATAATACGGATGCTGTCCGCTCATTTTTTCTCTAATTCTAAATTTATATATGTAAATCCGTCTCCATATTTGAATCTCTCTCTTCCCCTCAATGTCGTCCATGAACTCCTATGGCTTGGGATCAAACCTTCGACTCTTGAAACCAAGTGTAAGCGCTCTAGCAATGCTATCGTAACTATATAGGTTTGTTGTTAAACGCTGCGTCATTTTAGATCTTGCCCGGGTCCGGGAGGAAGAGGCGGAGATTCTTTGGCGACATAATAGTTTCATTTGTTTATTAGTAAATAATGAAATGAAATCTTTAAGTTTTCCGTTCCACGATTATGCGGAAGCATAAAGGAGACGGTAACGATAAACAATGATGGAAACGTGAGAACCCGCGCTCACAGTGTTTGTCTACCACAAAGTTTACTTGGCGCGAGCTGGGATCGAACTTTTGTTTCTAATATTACTATACATTTGATCAAACCATATGTATTTCTCAAGCTCAAGGGAGGATGTAATTACATCCTTCTGTTCTGCCCAAATGGCGCCAACTGGAACATTTGCTTGAAATTACTGACAAGAAATGAATTACACCGATTTCTGTCATTAGTTTTTAGAGCTCTGCACCCACATTACAGACTTTGAGAAGCACAAAAATTACTGCCATGATTAACAATTTCCATAGAATTCACAAAGAGCATCTTCCTAGGTTAATGTGATATGCAGCCTTTGAAGAAGGGAAAGAGTGCAAATAAGGGTGTTTATGAAGCTACGAGAACATTTTGTGACGTTTAGTTTAATTCAGGCTCTAGAAAGGCTTGACAAGGCTATTTTAGAGCGATAAACCTTGTAAACTATTTCCTGTTTTTCCTCTGAATGGAAAGAATACGTTACATCACACACCACTTTAGACAAGGAGAGGTGGAGAGTTGGGTTGAATACCGGAAGTAACTAGTCGATGAGAAGTGTATTTCGGAATGCATAAGCACACGGCGATAGAGTTTGTTCCTAAGTTGAACTTAAACTTTTTGTAACAATTTTTATGCTTCGAACTGTGCCAATTTCTTCAAAGGACACATACCATATAATGGCACAATTTTGTCCACACGATGTTACTGTTGTTTAAAGATGGAGGACAAATCATCAGTTTATTTGCAGCTCTTGTATCAATTTTGTCAAAGGACAAACACCATATAATGTCACAATTTTGTCCTCACGATGTTTACCGTGTTTAAAGACGGAGGACAAATCATCAGGTTAGTTGCAGCTCTTGTACCAATTTTTTCAAAGGACACACACTATATAATGACACAATGTTGTCCACACGATGTTCAAACTAAAAGTAATGTTTTAAATCTGCTTTTCTTTCCTTTTCTTTTTTTAAAAACCGTTTACAGTTCAGGGGATCGGCCAGTATTTGAGAAAACAAAAGAGTAACAAAAAATGAAGTAACAATTGGTGTATGAAAGAGATAGTGGGTATTAACAAAGTATCACTTTATATTGTTGAAGCTCTCAAATAGCCAGTGACGTTGATGACATCCTACAACATTCAACAATAGAATAAGAGAAAGAATTTAAATGAGTTTTTATAGTTATAGTTTCTAAAAAGAGGGGGAAAAAAGACTAAGCCAGATAGTTGTATTACAGAAAGAAATGAAATGTTCCGGTGTCTCTTTTTAATATAATCATATCAGAAAGTTATAACACATTATGAGGAAATTAAATTTGGGTCCATTCTTTTCTCCTTTTCTCGCAGTATGCATAAAAGCACAATGTACCATAATGGAAAGTTGTTAGGTTAAACTAGCAAATGCAGGATGTGCGTAAGGGGTCATTTGCTTGCTATCATGAGACGCTTATATAAGACGGAATTACAATATGTACTTGTAGCGACCTGTTGGAGCATGTGTTATCAGGAAATGTTATGGTGGATATTGTACCTTGGATGATCTCTCTAGCATATACTAACTTCCGTTAAAGCTTGTTTGTTCAACCAAAAAGCTCCACAACATTTCACAATGAGGAAATAGTATCAAGCATGGTGTGTTCTGCAAGAACAATTTCTGAACGTAATTTAGAACTAAGCAACGGAAATTTAACCAGTGTTTCTATGTCTTTCTCGCTTTTATCATACGAGTGCGCATATTAAAGGAACTAATTAAAGAGCTTGACTTGGGCACGTCTTCAATGTTACATGAGAAGATTATGTTTCTAAAAGGTTATATGTTCATTCGTACGTACAAATAGTGTGAGAAACATGAAACATTGCTATTTATTTGCATTTCTGGTTAGAGTTAAAACTGCCGTTTACAATTTTTGATAGACTTCAAAACTATGTTATGCCTATGTATCGGAAGTTATATAGAACGACTATATCCATCAGTAGACCTGTGTTTCCGTCTGTCGGTCTATGTATCTGTCTGTTGGCATGTAATAGAGCTGAAACGGTAAGAGATACAGAGAAATAGTTCTCGATATTGATTTAGCGTTCCAATGGTATGTTTTAGTGGTATTCAACCCGGGGTACTCGATGACTTCTAAACAGAATGTAAAATTTTAAAAAGCTACGAATCGAGGAGCTGGTGGGCAGAAAGCAAGCTTAGTAATCTTACAAAGAATTCAAAAACATCCATATTCCTGACATAATATTTATTCCATGCTAACTGTAAGATAGTTTAATTAAATTTATTTCCTGTTTATAGTAAAACTGGATTATTTATTCATAAATAATAAATTCCAGGATTTATTTTCATATAGTTTCCTATAATTTGAATTAATTAGAGCTTAAATATAGGGGTACGGCTTATGTTAATGATCTCAATCTGACAGGCAATGGTATGGGGTCAAATATCTAGGATCAAAATTAACAGACCAAAACAATACCCCAAAGAAATTAAATGTTGATTAGAAACACGGAATTAGTGTTATTATTTAGTGCAAACTCTTTTACCATCAAGAATTCTGTCGAATAATTTGAAGCTTAAATTACAAAAAACGATAATTATGCCTATATGGCTGTCGTATGGCTGCGAAACATGGTCGGTATCTTTCAGGGAAGAAAACTAGATGAAAGTATTTGAAAATAAAAATCCTGAAACTAATATTCGGACCCAAGGGGGCCAGGAATGGGTGAAACTTCATAACGAGGAACTGTATAGTTCATACTGTTTACCTAACATATTGTTAGGGTCATTAAGTCTAGCAGGGTCAGAGGGCAGCTTATGTAGCTCGAATGAAAGAAAGTAGGAACACTGTCAAAGTCTTACTCAAAACCCAATCGGAAAAAGGCTATTACAAAGTCCAGAAGCAGATGGGAGGACAGTATTAAGATAGATTTCGCAGAAATAGGAATGCAGAATTGAAAGTAGATCCATCTGGCTAAGAACGGGAGTCAATGGAAAGCTTTGGTGAATTCAACATTGAACCTTCGGGTTCCATAGGCCATAGAGTAAGTTAAATCTGTAGGTAAACGCTGGAATGGAAAATTATTGTTAGATATATACGCTGGCTCACATCTCCGTCTTTAACCTTTTATTTAACATTCAATGATAGAAATCTATCATTACCGCTTTTAGTGTTGATTGTGATAAAGCAAAAGACGGTGTTCTAATATGGTTTCTTCAGCTTTATCAATCTTCTGAAACCACTGCAGAATTCAGTTTCAACATTGATCCTCATAAAGCAGAGAACGGTAACATATATCAACAATTTATTTTGGAAATTAGTGTACCAAGAATAGGTTTAATCTTTGCTGTATTGCTTCTATTAAAACCGGAAGTAGCAGCCATATGATACGGTTTCCTGTTGTTTCAGAAATATAACTGTATCATCTCTCTCACACAAAATTTGTATAAATTGGCACATTGCCTTAAAAGAATACAAGTATCTGAAGTACCAAATAACGAATAAATGAATTGTTATTACCAATTATTATTGCCTATACAGTAAGATTTTTGAAATATTCCCGACTATTTACAATCTTTTAATTTATAGTAAGGTTTCGTCTCTAAGCTCACCCCCACTTTTAAATTTTAGTAACTTAAAAACAGTGAAAAAGTTTTTTTTTTTTTAAAAAAAATATATATAAGGTAAGCAAGATAATATCTACAAAGCACTATTAAATAAATAAATAACTGTTTCGAAACCGTTTTAATAGACTAGAAATTTGGGTACGCAGTTTGTTATGCCATGATTGTTGTACATCGAAATTTATACATTATACGAAAGCTTCGAAAAAGAGTTATTACGTAGCATGGGAACCAGAGGAACGTAACTCCATTTTTCGTAGGTTTACAGGCGAGAGGACAAAAATATTATTTGCTTAGGAAGATGTGTTTTTAATAAGACGGTAATTGAGCTACATTACAACAGATGATTGACAAGGAGAACAGATGGTGTTACGTTCCATTTACACCAAGTGGAGCTTTCAAAATTATGTCCAAACATGAAGAAAATGGACACTACATTTTTGGAGTTATGTTAATCTGGTTCTCATGCGACGATTAGTTTATGCAGTAGCACTTTGTAGATTCTACGTTATTAGTTCATGTAATAGCACTTTGTAGATTCTATCCTGCTTACTTGTTATATTTTCGATAGTCTTCATTGTGTTTAATGTATTCACTAAAATTTTTAAAAAAATGTGAGTTTGACCTTAGCAAAGAGCCAATATTATTGGCAATACCCTTTCCAACAGCATAAACTGTTACGATGTTCTTTCCAATAGTATATGCTATTATGAAAGACGATACTAACCTTGACTTAAGAATTGCTATTCTTCTTCTGCAGTCATATTACTTACTGTCATTTCTCTTCCACTATGGCCTTTGCTGGATTCTTTTTTTTTTTTTAAAAAAAAAACAAGGAAATATTTCTATTTTCTTGGAAACTTCTTTATTACCTTGTTTTCGCAATTTTTAAGTTCCTGCATTCTCTACATTTCCGATTTAAATGTTGCGCTTCGTTTCCTTATGTTTTGAAAGTGCAGTGCTACATACATTGTACGACACGGTATTTAGATTTCTTCTTGAAACATCTCGTGATGTTATTGACAATGCTCACTGATAGTTGTAAGCTCCGTTAAGAGACGCTTTCTCCTGAGAAATATTTTATTGGTGTGTTTGTAGAGTACAAATTTGTATCCAGTGAGAAACCACCCTCTATGACCCAAACAATGGATGAATCGAAGTCAAGTGAACGATTTCACAAACTGTATATATGCTCAGGAGGCAGGCTGGGATGCCTAATAAGTCAGAAAAAAAAGTGTCTTGCCTCCAATGGGAAATCATGAGACAAACAATGGGCGTGCGAACGATGTCACAAACGGCATGTATGTTCAGAAAACAGGCTGGGATGCTCAATCAGACAGGATGAAAGTGTGTTATTAACATAATGTGAAAGTGCAGCATGGATAATACTATTGCGAATCATCTTAACGAATTGAAACTGAGGCATTTTGAACATCTAACCAATTTTATGGGCCACGATCAACAGTGCATTTGGGTCAAGATTATTGAGTGAGTGGAAAACTTTCACTCATGGACACCACGAAAGTTAACACTTTCTCACAAGGAAAGCCGTTTGGAGATGTATACTTCCCTGATTGTGCGGAGGAACAGGGGAGGGTTCTTGCATAGGATTATCACATCTGATTAAAAATGGAACTCCTAAGACAATCGTAAGCGGTCAGGAGAGTGGTTGTATCGATTAGTATTTAACACGATTTGTAAAATACATTTCTCTACTCTCAGTAGGTGTTGCTGGTATAACGGGACTGAGTCACGTATTTTTCCGTCTAGGGGATACCATCAATACGAATCATTACAGTGTTGAACTTCATGAAAAGTATCTCAAACTTATCCACAAGCATTTAGCAATGTCAACAAACGTGGTGTTCTCAAATTTCAGGTCAAATGGCATCTTCCTTTCATTCAAAGCTCAATGCAGACTGCATGGGTTGTAATATTAAACCCTTCTTCATCCACTATATTAAAATGAAGCTTGTCTCATCTACTTTCACATTTTCCGGAATCTCGATCAGCGTCTCAGCGCAGTTATGGATTCTCCAAATTACATGGTTTAGATTTCTTTCATCATAGAATCAGGTCGTTATCCACGGGGGTCTAGACGGTCGGGCTCCCCGAAATTTTAGCAGCCCCCCCTAAAATTAACACGGTAGACTTGCAAGTGAACTATAATATGATGATGTAATATAATATGGTTGGATCGGGCCCCCGTAACTTCTACTGCCCCCCTACAGTTTTGGACTGGCTACAGGCCTTAATGGAATCCAACCATTTGCTGAGCATTGGAAAAAGTGTGTGGCACCAGAAAAAGATTACTTTGACTACTCAGGTATTGCAATTTTCTTTTTCTTTTCTTTTCTTTTTTTGATCTTCGGAAGTGACATATATTAGTTGGAAAGCCAAGCAAAAGTTGTGGGTTTGCAAGTACACAATGTAAAGGCCAAATACTGTACAATAAAGCTTAAAACGCTCTGTAAGGCCACATGTCTTCAGCATCCGTCATAGTGTGCATTTAATCTGACAATATGATTTTAGGCTCAAACAGTACAAGACAGAAGTCAAGATGGAAGTAGTTTGTTAATTGCGAACAAGGAATGAGGAAGGTTTATGAGTTTTGAACAAAATGAAAATCATAAGCACAATGCTGCTTTATAAAAACAATATTTAATAAGAAGCAAGACTGAATATAATTGTATAAAGAAAAGATTTCAGCCAACTGAAATCGATGCAGAAATGCACACCAGGCCAAAAAATATCTTAAATCAATCAGTTCGTTGATCTTTGCAGTAAATGTAATTCTGAAAATAGGAAATGCAATGCACTTCAAAGCAGGAGGATAAATTATGACCAATAAGAACGGGAACAGTGTACCCCCATTTGCAGTAGTGTTATAAGTAGAAAAAAAACCGTTCGTATTTTTTCAGAAATGTACGTTTTTTTTAAAAAAAAAAACATTGCCTCTCGTTTTTTCTAATTTTTTTAAATAGTCATTTGTAATGCATCTTACGTCTATTTAAGTATGAAATATTTTTATGTAGGTGTAATTACCGTAAAATGCAACATAAATTAAACGCTAGATATTGATACGCTACAAATATTTTACAATTTATATGAATAGCATACCTACTAACAATTCGGATTTCAGCAGTTTTCATCAATATCAACTTAGAAATAAAAGTGGAAATGAAACTTTGTTTTTTCGTGAAAGTAGTCCTTAATAAGTATAAAAATAATGTCACGAACAGTATAAAATTCGAATAACTTGTCTAAAGGTAAAAGCCAATACTAATTTGCCTACTGGTATTTTTCTAAATATAATATGATATGCAGAGCAGGCTCTACCATATGTGCAACACGTGCATTTGCATTGAACGGCAAATATGGAGATTCCGGCAAAATCTGTCATAAGTATATTATTTAAATTAAATATTTCTTGTTGGAAACAGACTTCATGATTATGATAGTTACATTTACTAAGCTGACCTATTTGAATACTACATTCATAAATTATGTTTAGGTTGCATTAGTTTAAGGTCACATGGACAATGCTAAAGTAAATGGTCAAATAAATCAGCACAAATTACTTGATTGTTGTCAAATGCAAGAACTCAATTCTCGAATAATAGCGAATATCTGCTTCATTTAGTTAGTTATAAGAGTTTTGATATGACAACTAGTCTTGTTTTTGTCACAAACAAGTTCCTTAACACTGAAGATAGAAACAAGTTTTTTTAAAATGTTAACAGATGTATAAGAAAAATCAAGAAATAAAGATAAAAGTGCTAGTTGCACTGGAATTGCAAACTGATACATTGAGATTGAAGCTCGATATTGAATTCTGTAAAAAAGATTACCATCTTTCCTCTGCAGGTGTGTTTCCTTTATCTCTCACTAACATTACAGATTAATATTTAAAGAAAAAAACAGACACAAGTAGATTGTACTTTTAGTACAAGTAAATATTTAAGCCTTTCTGAGTGGGACTGCACTTACCCTCCCTTCGTTGTTCATGCAGGAGTAGCATACTTAATATCGTGACTTTTAAGATTAGTTTTTTCTGGAGAAAGGAGGAGACGGCAAAGTATGCCATTGCACGGGACGACAAATTGCCTAGGGCTGGCCCTGATGATATGTATATACAAGACATGAATATAGGATGACTCAATTTGAAGTAATGCAGGGTGTTTCAAAATGAATATTAGGGCTTTGAAACTTTGTAGTATCTATTACAATTAACTTACAATTATAAATATTATCAAATAAAAGAGCAACTCAAACAGTTTTGTACAAACACATGCACATGCATTGTTTCCTCTGGCTGCCGTTAGATAGAGCTAGTAGCAAAGATGGAGACCAGAGAGCAGAAAGCTGTTGGTGTTTTAATAAAAACTGAATCTGTAGTTACAGTGCAACCGTCTGTGTGGAGAATATTAAGGAGACGCTTGCAACTACGTCCTTATCATTTGCAGTTGCTAAAGGTCTAAAGTCTAAAGACTATGGTTTACGTGCCAATTTCACAGATGAAATATTGCTGCATAGAAATGAAGATTTTCTAGATTGTGTCGTCTTCAGAGGTAAATCGATATTTTACCTAAGAGCTAATGTGAATACTCATAATGTTCGCATCTGGCGGTCAACAAATCCTCAGGAGGTGGTACAGTTGCAACGAAACTCCACTAAATTGAATGTGTTTTGTGCTATATGGCGGAAATTCTATGGGCCTTTCTCGCCTATCGACTAGATGTGTCCCGTGTGACGAATGAACCTCACATCGAACACTTGTAGCAAAGACTGTTTGAGGTGCTCCTTTACTTGATGTATTGTTTATAATTGTACGTAACATGTAATAAGTACTACGAAGACTTAAAACCCCGATATTCATTTTGAAACACCCTGCATTTCTCAACAACAATATTGGAACTAATATGTAAAATGGAGAGAAAATTTTCCTTATAAAGTGATTGTTTACAACAACGATATTAATATTAGTCGAGACTATAACTACTACAACAACACAAGTTATTAGTAAAAAAAAAAAAAAAAAAAAAATATGTAATCAAATGTACAATAATAACCCTTTCGGACCCAGCTGACCAAAGTGGCACATACGGGTGTGTCACTTTTTTAATCCACTCCTGTGTGGACACTAATTAAGATATCGAGATATTATTTTTGCCAAATATGGCTGGACCATAGTTTATCATATTAATTTCTTTTTCTCCTCGGGATCGAATTTCCTTCTCAAATTTCAGCCCAGTCAAAAATTCGAGAATTTTCGAATTTCCTTTACTCCTTTTTTCCCTGTAGCTTCCTTCATTGTAGAGAAACCTCCTTAAAACTTGCCAGGTAGATACCTAGCATAGATACCTAATTGTTCACATCAATTGGACGAGACTGTGCGCAGTGTTGCCAATTAGGTAAATTAAAATTTCCCTAAATTTGGACAAAAAAATCGAAATTTTTGTTTATAAATCCGTATCTATACGTCCGAGTGCAAGTCAGCTTAGGCCAGTCGAACGTTTGTCCTTACTGAACAAACGCGGGTACAGATCTTTACAATGGGTTAATTAGGGGGCACAATGGGAAAATTCGTATTTAGGTTCTAATTTTGGTAATTAGAAGCTTTGTTCCTTAAATATCGGCATGATACTTGTAGGATATATTAGTGGTGTACCAGTGTGTAATTTAAGATAGTTTGCGTCTGTCTGGTAGCAGTGTTGTCAGCTACAAAAATTTAATTCCAGATTTTAGGGGGAAATTTTGGGAAAATTATTTGTTTTGTCTCTATTATTTCCCACTTGTTCGCTACATCGGAACAAACGTATCACTATCTGAAATTTTCGTCTTTGCTCTACACAACACACTATAGAAAGTTTTAATAGGATAAATAGGGGAAATACAGTTGAGGTTTACAGTAGACCTTGTTCTCTAAGTGGAAAGATACCTTTTTTTTTTTTAGGTAGAATTAGATATTTTTTTATTGAAATGCTTACTTTATTAGATATCGTTAGACTACTTGTAGGATATATTAAAGGGATACCAAAGCTTATTTTAAGATAGTTTGTGTGTGTGTGTGTCTGATAGCAGTGTTGCCAGGTACAGAAAATTTTAATTCCAGATTTTAAGTGGAAATTTTGAAAAATTCTATTTTTGTCTCTAATATTTCCCTCATGTTGGCTACATTCGAACAAACGTACCAGTGGCTAAAAGCCTCGTTCTTACCCTACACAGCGCACCACAAAAAGTTTAACTCGAGTAATTAGAGAAAGTACAGTTGAGATTTACAATAAACCGTGTTCTGCAAATGGCAAGATGATGGTGAATTTCTGAGGTAGATTGAGATATATTTTTTTAAAGATTTCATGCTTACTTTGTTAGATATCGCCATGATATTTGTAGGATATATTCTTGGGGTACCAAGGTTTATTTTAAGATAGTTTTCGTCTGTTCGATGGCAGTTTTTCCAGCCAAAATAATTAGTTCTCGATTTTAGGTGAAAATTTTGGAAAATTTCCCTTTTTCCTCTATTATTTCCTTCTTGCTGGCTACATTGAAACAAACGTACCACTACCTAAAAGCTTCCTCTTTAGCCTACAGAACGCAGCATAAAAAGTTTCAATGGGATAATTAGAGAAGCTGTAGCCCCGGCATATCTCTTGATTTTTGCTTCTGAGGCGTAAAAAGTGTCAAAATTTCATGTGTATGAGAATTTTTTGTTTCCCTCTTTGAATGGAAGCCAGCGACTTCAGGATTTCACTGTATCTTGTCAACATACCAAAGAATTTTTTTAGGTGACTTGAACCCATATGGCAGCAGTGGTACTAGATACAAAGAATTTTGAAATTCGGTTAGGGATTTTTTTTGTAAATTTTCACTCCTACATTTTCCTCAATAATTTCCCACCCATTGGCAAGACTGCAACGTAACTTACACCAAAATATAGCCACATCCATTTTCTAAAAAATAAGGCCTTAACCATATCAATTGAATAAACAGTTTTTGAGCAATAAGTCACTAACTGAAAATGTAGGAAAACGCCAAAAATGACCTGGGTCCGAAAGGAATAATCACATGATTTTGCTAGTATATAGGTACAAAGAAATAAAGATTTGTAAGTTACAAGGACTTCGACTCAAGTTCTGTTGATTATTTCAATAATCTGCAACATAAATCAATAAATAATAGTTGCCAGAAAAAAACAGACATTTGAAAACAAACATGAAAAAGAAAGGTTTTTATTGAAAAAAAAAACTTCACAGAAAAAAAACCGTTTTTTTACAACACTAATTTGCAAGATCTAATTTAAGAAAACAATCTGAAAATAGGACAATGCTATATTAATTTTCGGCAACAAATTTATAGGGTATCCGAGAAGTCCTTCCCTGATTACAGAAATTGATAACTCAGGCTAGAAATAAGATAGAAATATGAAACTGGTGTTGAATTGTTTACAAACTATAAAAGTTTTTGTCTGTGTTAGGTTTGTTCTATTTTACCAAGTCTCAATTTTGTTTGTTTTAGGTTTGTAGTACGTAAGTAAGAAGCCCAAGAAGCCATGCCAACCAACCAACAGCTTGGCCTCCACGCTCTCCTGACATAACCCCATTAGAGGTCTACGGAACACGTGTACCAGATCTTGAAACCCTGCAGCAACGAATAACCACAGTCGTTGCATCGATTTCTCCAGTGATGTTGGCTAATGTGTGGATGGAAATTGAATATCGCGTAGATGTGCTACGTGCTACCAAGGGTGCTCATGTGGAAGTGTACTGATGTGACCAAAACTTTTATAGTTTGTAAACAATTCAACACCAGTTTCATATTTCTATCTTATTTCTAGCCTGAGTTATCAATTTCTGTAATCACGGAAGGACTTCTCGGACACCCTGTATTATTAGACTTTCACACTATATTAAGTAGAATAAGATTTACGGGGCTACACTGTACATTCGTTCGTTCGTCTGTGTGTCGAAAGGTACCAGAGAAAAAGTGGTAATTGATAGCGAGATTTAACAAGTATTAACCAACTTAAAAAAAAAAAAAGAGAGGTTTTCAACTCAATCCTTTTGTTCTGGATATTTTCACGTTTAACTTCAACGTAAGCACTGGGTTATTATTTTTTTTGTAAGCATACCTTCCCAGTTAATCGTATATGAATTTCTTTAGAATCTGATAGTAATATTTGGAAAAAAAATTATAAAAACACCACAACAGATGCTCAGATAATAACTGCAAAATAACTTGCTTATAGGCAACCATACATTCTTTATCGTGTTTGTGGTTGCATAACAGTACAGGGGTCATACAGCAACGTTTGGGAACAATGTAACCACTGGGTTATGTGAGTGAAGTCGAAAAAGTGTTTTACAATTATTTTATGATCTGGATTCAGCATTCTAAGAGAAGATTTAATCTCCATTGTAACCATAAGTTGAAAATCTACCAATATCGATTTGAATATTGAATCTTCATTGTTTGCAAATCTACCTGAATTTTAAAAATGAATCAAATTTAACTTGTTTTGGAGGATAATAAAAATAATAAGTGTTTGCTGCCTCTAGGGCTTTAGGAATCTGTAGACCACATATTAGTAACGATTGCGTTACCTAGGTATACTATACTGTTATTATGTAGTATGTATATCCATTATTTTGAACAGGTCAAGGAAAAATTCTTTTCAGAATGCTAAGTTGATTTAAGAAGAGGAATTTAACGACATCCAACAAATACTTAGTCAACCTTCGTAGATCTTGCGTAATTTCGGGTAAAACCACTTCAGTCTTAGATAAACGCCTAAATTATGTTCAGAAGAGATTCTATGAGGACTTGCAGGCATCCTACATATATGAATCCACTAGCTTGTCAGTAAATCTTGTACATTCAGACAAATACGTCCTATTTTTGAATTTCAATTGAGTTTAAATTTGGGGACTCTACAGAAAAAAAACTAAGTGCAACAAGTTACTTGAATAGTTCTCAAATCGAGGTGGCTCATTGGTAGAGCGTTCACCTCTGGTGCTTGGGGTCACTGGTTCGATCCCAGCCGTGTGGGCTTTGTGGTGTACAAACATCGTGCTCGTGGGTTTTCTCGGGGTTCTCCCTTTTCCTCCCACTTTCTTCATTCCACCATTTCACTCATCTCTCATCATCACCGTCTCCTTTAGCCTAACCGGCATAACCGTGGGACGTAAAACTTAAAGATTTCATTTCATTTTCAAAACCAGGTTTTCAAATTCTAACTAATCGGAGTTTGAATTTTTACGGTCAATCACTCAAGCACCGCTCTGTTACAATAACGATGAATCTGACCTTTACGAGATAAAATGGTAAAGTGTTGTCATGGGCAAAATTACGATGAATTTCAATTAAATTATCATGGTCTAATTATTTCCTTTTTGAATTATCGATACTTTTCAGTGGAAAAACTTATGACAAGGTATTTTCTAATTCATCATATGGAAAAGTTGTTTCTTCTTGTGGGCTTGAATATGAATCCCCAGGTAATTGTGTCATTATTAGTGCATGAGTTTGGGACGTGCGATTATAATCCCTGTGCAGAAAATCACAAATGTAGTTTTTAGTGAATTTTGATACAGTGATCGAAGAATATCAAACGTTAGAGATAGATGATAGCGTGTCAGGTGAGAACAGCTCTTGTGTTTTCATCATAATCTTATAGATACTCTTCACATCAACTGTCCTTCATAGATTGTGTAATGCTCGTAATTGTACCTGTGATCCCCAAACTATCCATCTTTAACACTGCAATATTACCAGCTCTTTGCATGTGCAAATGCTCTGTTTAATTTTTTCTAGATATGTATCATGTGCTAACATTATTCCGACAGGTTATACTGACGTTTGTTCAAATAGCCCCTCAAGACTTTCTTGCATGTTACTTCTCAACTCATAATGAAGTCACTACAAAATGGTTAATACCAATGAACTCCTGGCAAAATTTTAGTGTTATTTCATATTCCATATGACCTACTTTCTCTTTTACATTGTGAATCTGAATTCAAGATGGCCACTCAATATGGCGGTCATGATGTTAATTGCAGATATAGCAGATCTTATCATGAATTTACTACTAAACATTTGACCTTAATTTCTGTGACCATTCACGCGTAGAACGAGTGATTCCATTGCTTTCTGTGTTACTGGGCCGTACGGTCGGCCGTATTTCTTCAGGCTCTCCTGCTTTTCCATGTTGCCCTCAGACGCTATAAATTTGCATGTGTACATAGTTTCACACCCTCTTTCATGTTTGATACAGTCGTTCGGCAACTCGAATGCCCCATTCAGACCCTTCCCTGGTTAGTGTGACAAGCAAGATCTTTTCTTCCCTACAAAGAAAAAGATGTTGGAATAAGGAGAATTGGAGAAGGTCTGTCAATGGAGACAGTGATTTACAAACTTATTTCCAGTAGTTGTTCTAGATTTGATATTTTCAGCTACTTTCAAGCATTTTCTAATTCACGTGTGATCAGTGTTTTTATTTCTTTGAATTACAGTATATAATGAAATAATACATTACATACATAGCAATATTGAGATTAACATATGATGTTCATTGGATAACACGCTTTGAACCAGAGAGATTGATCTCAGAATGGAGAAATGTTTCGTGCGTCATCTACTCACAATTTTACTTGCATAAAGACTTGACTCAGTGCTACAATCTGCTGTCAGTGTCGAGAAAAGTTATATGTATGTTGGGTTGCATCTGTCTAGGCGTTTCCACAACTTTTTTGCAAGTGACCTGGACCCCAAGTTATGGAATTAGAGCGCTTAGGGGGGGGGGGTAATTTTGTGAGTGTCTGTACAATGTTAAGGTCATTGGATTGGCAGTCGTAATCTGGAGAAGTGAAAGTCATCACTCCAATCTAGTATCTCCTTAAAACAATACTGAATAATGTAAATTTCCGAGATAGATACTATCTTTAAAATTGCATTCTGCAGATCTGTCGAAACATTTTGCTAATTACTCTTGGATCAAACATCTGCAGTTGAGTGCAATACATAGTGGAGAACATATTGAACAGGTCCTATAACTGTACACGTATGCATACCAGTGTTTGTTCAGTAAGCTTTCTGTGCGATAACCAGTGCAACTTCGGTTGTGTGCCAATATTCATCACTCTTAACTAGTTATGATTACATAAATGGACATGACTTGAAAAGATATTGAACCAATACGATGGATTTTAGTATGACGATGATGAACCGAAAGTACCACAAACACAGGATCCCTTTTTCTTAAGTAGATGGGTCAACTCGGAACGACCTATACTACCTGCCTTGTATTTTTAAAAAGAAAGAAGATTTTACAGAAACTTTTGTTACGATAATAGCGGACCAATCTTAGTCTAAATTTTTATCCGGTGTGCTTATGAAAGAGCAAAAAATTCCATAGAATTCCATACAGTCTAAGAATAAGAATATACTCGTTGTTTTTTCTTGCTTCAATTAGCACTAACTGCACAAAAAGCTTTCCTTTTGCTATCGTTACAAAGACAATTAAAAATATTTTTTTATTTGTCTTAAGAACACCTAATTAAATCGTCATTAAGTGTTAGTTCTGTGAAAGAACGATGAAAGCGGTTTTATTATTGAAGAAGTGAAACTAGAATAGAATATGATATTTCATTTTCGTAAATGAACCTTTTACGAAAAGTAAGTCAGCTCAATTCTCCAGAGATGATAGAAGAAAATAAATTCCACTTGATTCTTTCTTGAAAAGGATTCTTGAAATGCATCCCGCTGTCTCTTGTGCTTTGTTCTGGGAAACCTCAATTTCTCTCTTAAGTATCACTTAATAATGGTAGGTTCATTTCGTTCTTTACAAATAAAAAGAAAGAAAACAATGAAAGATATAAAAAAATATTCAATATACTATTTATTGTACATTATCTTAATTGGGTTTTATCATACTAAACTAATTGAGTTCTGAAGTGAATGTATTTATGCTAGAACAAACATTCTAATACCTTGTTCGTTATTCTTTGTTAGAAAAAAATATGCTATAGAGCAAAATATATATAATAAATAATAATAATAAATAATAATAATAATAATAATAATAATAGATAATTGGAACTTGTTTAACTTAAGTGGGTATTCATATCTAAAGCTTAACTTACTGTAAAAATAATAATAATAATAATAATAATAATAATAATAATAATAATAATAATAATAATAATAATAATAATAATAATAATAATAATAATAATAATAATAAAATCCACGACTAAAATAGAAATAATAATTTTGTGATGATAACTGTAAAGGAATTTACTGTATTGTATTCATACTAGTGATAACAGTTCTAACAAAAGGCGATTAATATAAGGAATTTTGAGTTTTCGTGACAATAATTGTAAGACAATTTATTGTGTTCGTACAAATGGAAATCACCTTTAGTCTTAATGCCAATATACGTAGGAATGTTTACCATGTAGACTTCTATATATGGAATTTTGAAATGGGTATAGTCAACCTGTAATTAGTCATAGCCACTCGATGGATAGGAGATATGACAATCTTTGTTGTGGCTAGCAGGCCGGAAGTATCTCGCCAGTTGAACGTGATATGCGGACACATTCCGTAACGGATTGCGTCAACGCATGGCCAAATTTGCCATATTTAGTTTGCTATAATCGGCATAGCAACTATAATGCCTTTTTCAATTTTTTGTTGCGTTGTTGTACACACATTTTTTTAGGAGACTGGTCCTGAATGACTCCACACAAAACCTGCACTTTACAACTTCCTCACGTGTCATGTTGCTGAAATAGACAAATTGCAGCAAACTGAAGGAAATACACTTGGGAAGGGGGTCTAAATGGATGAGGATTGTTATATTGGATTAGGACTACATTCATCTAATACTATCATTCGGGAAATTTTATACTATGACCTCTGGCAGGGGACATACCGAGTTTTACTGTTAGTGAACACAAAGTTTTCTACAAGGAATTATGGTTGTCACGTGATACGGTTAGAAGGGGAAGTTAATGGTAAGATGGACTAAAACGTGAATGTGAATTCTGCCTACTTCCAGCAATCCAATAAGTCCTCAATCTACTGGAAAGAAGAACTTAGTTTGTTCGTGGTGAACGATAACCAAATGAAGATTCCCATAAACAAAGCGTTCACCTATACTCTATGTGGTTTCACCATGACATGATGAAGAAAACAGGAAATATATAGCCTGTCATGACATCAGTGTCAAAAGTTCAAATGCCAGCTCAGTTTACTACTGAGCATTTGTATTGTTAAAACGACTCCGATAGCACTGATTTCACTGTATTGCAGGGTGGATTGGAATTACATTCCAAAGCTTGTTCTTGAAAAAAGTTTGTTGGAGTGAAAACTTCATCTCGGGTGTTAGTCCATAATGTTGGTTGTTCCATAGAACATACTCGGGTGGTGATATTTTCACAAGTTCGCTTTGTAAATTAGACACAGGTATAAAAAAATTGAACAGCCTTGCCTTGACTCATACCAAAGGCTAAATGAATCTCTGAAATAAACGGGTAATGCTTTAGAGAAAGAGGATCTAAACAGCGACGCTTGGTCGACCAAAATTGAGATCGAATCCTGTTGTTATATATTGTTATATATTGCAGGAGATTAAAAGCAAAGGGTCATTATTACGAACTTCCAGCTACGCATTCAATTGAATTTCTACAAACTCCAAGTAGAAATCAACCGAAAACACAGTGTTTTGTAGAAATTTACCTACTCTTCATTTGCGAAAGCTTCCCTTATCTCGTTTTAACTTTCGTTATGTGCCTCATAATATCTGCCTCTGGGATCCAAACTTTTGCCTTTGAAGAAAAGCGATATAACACTTATAATGTTGGGAACAAGTGTTCTTTATGGATACAGATAAATAATAATCCAAATCTACAAATGGAGTTACTTCCATTTCAGCAACAGAAGGAAGATTAGTAACGATCTCAATTCCGGCAGGAATATAACATGTAATATATTTTCCCCTATTTTTTGGGTGTATGCATCCATTATACTTGTAAATGCATTATGTTCAAGGGTTGTTTGAATAACCGTGTAATTCATGCTTTCTAGGTGGGGTCTATCGATTGAAGAATCTAAGACATTATGAAAAGCAGTTCGCCTGTTGGAAACGGTTCCGGTCTGCATTTTATCTTTTCCGCTCTCAGAAGATTGCAAGTCAAGATGTGTATCAATCGATAGAAAGACAGTGTCATCAAAAGATACACCGTCATTGAACCCATACTCCCAGATGTCCATCCTCACAGCTACTGTTGAACGCATACCCTTCTTGAGTCTCTTTTATAGTAGTAAGGCATCCCTCACACTACCCAAGTCTCCGTAAACCAACGTTCAACGTTTTTTTCTTTTTCAACCCCTTTTGCTGTTTCGCTTGTCTCGTTGGTTGCTTGCTTTTCTTCCCTCTAAACTCAATTGATTGTTTGAAACTTGAGGACAGGGTTGGAAGTGATGGCTTTAGTAGGAAGATGTAGCCCAAAAAGAGAGGATGAAGGCAGAAGAAGCTATAACGTTAAAAGGAGCTGGAAGCAAGGAAGGGGTGAAAGTAGTAAGAAAAACGAACGGGTCGTAACCAGTCAAATTTAAGCGTTGACTTTCCCTTTCTCCGTTGAAAGGAATAAACGGTGGAGGGAGAGAAAGGGTGAGCGCCATATTGATCTTAGAACGCGGTCCATTAGCAGAAATCTTCGGTCTATGGCCTCGAATGTTAGAAAACACACTCCCCTGGAATAACAATTGAAGGCAATGTTGATCGAACGAACAGGGAGCAACTGTATAGGCCTATTATAAGAACACTCATTTTCAGTCCCCACAATCCCTACCTAGCATTTTTTTTCTTGGGCTTTTTCCTGTTATTAAGGGTCTTTTCCGGCTCGTTAGGATGGTAATGATGTCGCAAAGTCCCCTGTCTTTGATGTGGTAGAGATGGAGAGGTCAATACTCTTTTCCTTTTTTTAAATGTTATTTTCAAAGAAAAATGAGAGAAGAGAAAACAAATAGGTCTTTTGATGTCTATAAGTTTGAAACCTAAGTAGACACGCTGTTCTAATTTTGATTCTGAACCGCTATTTTAATATAGTCCTATATTCTACTTACGCTAAAGATACGATATCATGTTTAACAAATGATGATTATGTTCTTTAAAACTGACATAGACTGATATGTTTTTATTATTTGAAGATGAGTTAAGCAAGTTGTATTTGATGTGTGGTTTTGGACGTACGGAATTCGATGGTTAGGAAAACGGCAGTAAATAAAGAGTTAGAACTATATGACAGGAAGTTTTAATTTCTCCTTAGAGAGTAAAATTCATAAACGTTATTTTAAAGGTACTCTACACAAGTAAGAGCTTTCATTAAAACCATTTTCAGAGCAAGCGCTCAACTCATACTACAGTAGAAGATATTGACAATAATAGGTGACATAGTGACCCGAATTCGCGAATAGAATATGCACTTTTTTCCTGTTAAATGCTTCATAACGTCTGAAAAAGTTGTTTGAAGAAAGAAAATGACAATCATATTTCTCTCGATATGCTTTTTCGTCCACAACTAAAGTTTCCCATAGTTTTTTTTTTAAATTAGGGACTCACTTTTAAATCCGATCTTTATTTCTATACTCTAGCACAGATTTTTATACATTTGGATTATAACAACGGTACGAGTGTCAATGTATAGTGCATTATGCTGATTAATCATTTAAAATTATGACCTTATTCTTTCCAAAATTTTAGAAGAATTCTGTCAATTATTTTGTGTTGGGGGACCCAGAAGAGTATGTTTCAGAATCGCATCATAAGGGTGAAGTCATTTATTGAGGAGTTTGGAATTTCAAAGCTTCAACATATTACATACTAGCGTCAATTACCCGCTTCGCTGGGTTAAAATAAAAAAAATCGTATGTTCCATTAGTTAGTAACTTTTTGCTACTAATGAAGCGCTCTCAGATAGAATATGTTTTCTGTCTCGCATTCTTCAACCGGAACATATAAACTTTTGAGATTTCGAACTCGAGAAATTGGCGTGTGAGAAGCTAGAGTTTCTCTCTCTCTCCCCCTCTCTCTCAAGTTACGGGGCTGAATTTGGATTTAAACGGCATCATAAGTGTCACTGTTCATCTCAGCGACCCGAAAACTATGAATTCGACACTAATAACGGTCATTTTCGATCACACACACACATATATCTATCTATCTATCTATCTATCTATCTATCTATCTATCTATCTATCTATCTATCTATCTATAGCTGCTTGAGGTCTTTTTCGGTCCAAATAATAGATATTGCTTTTCTTTTCAGATATTCGAAATTTAGCTGTAATTTTGAGTCTATCGTAAGATTCTACTTGTGATTAAAAGTAATAATTAATAAAACAATATAATACTTTTGATATACTCTCTTTGCTAGAACATTTTGCTTCATGAAATATTTACAGAGTTTGTGTATTTTCTGTAAAATGGCTCTTATTTGAAAGGGAGTGAGATTTGATTCCACCATTTTACATTAAAATAGTTATAAAAAGGTTTATCTACTATATTATCGATTCACAAATAAAGAATTTTGCGTTTTTTGAGCAAAAAAGTCTCTTTGAATCAGTAAAACCCACCAAAGCTTCTTTCTGTGAAGTCAAAAAATCGAAGAACAAAAAAAGTTTTTGTTTTGGGTCAAATCCGGTTCAGAATAATAATATATTACAAGATGTATTACCATAGAGAATTTCGTTAATTTATTACTTTAAAAAGTTATATCTATACCATATCTATCGTTTTAGAAGGTTTATTACGGTCCTCATTTCCAGATAATTTTCGAAAAATATTCAATAATTTATGTGTTTTTGATCGAATTTAAGTACAATTTTATCAATTTACGCTAACCGTTCATAGAAGTGTTATTGCAAAGTAACATAGTAAATAAATGAAAAATAAAGAATTAAAACGCAATTAATTTTTTTGGTCATGAGGTCTGATGGGAACTTTTTCTAGTTATTTCATAGTATTACAACTCATTAAACTTCATACTTAAGAACTTAACCAAAGCAAATCGTACCACAACCATATGAAGGTTGTCTCCGCTTAAACATTTCTTAAATATTATAGTTGGAACATTGATGTTTGTCATGGCTACCAACATTATGGTAACATTTCGACATAAAGAGACAATAGACAAACCACACACTTCCTGTTGTAATCTTTTCGTCGGAGGAGCAGAGGGGAGGGGAGTATTTGTCGCCGTACGGAGAAGAGGGGGAGTATTAGTTTCTTTACGAGCTGGCCAAACTACCGCGTACCATTCATATCTCGGTTGAATGGTTGATTGACAGTTCAATATACAATGACAGAGAAAGTGGTTTAGTGCTGTGGTGATGTGCGTGTATTAGTAAACAAAAGAACTGAGACTAGAGTGAAAAACATCACCTCATGGGCGGTGCAACGAAGATGTTAATCTTATAAACATATATTTGTTATAGGCCTACATTCTTTTCGCCGTAACTTCCTTAGTACTGAACCGAATTTCTTCAAATTTTCACCAAATAAAGCTTACACTTTTTTCTTTTTATTTGTTAGTACAAGTAAAGTCAGGAACATACATTAACATTATTTTTTAACCGAAAATATAATTTCACTTCTAGCGCTTCGAGCAATTAGAAAAAAAGAAAGAAATCTCTCTTGGAAAGTGTATCTGGTAAGCATTTTAGGAGTCGTTACAGCGGCTATGTCTATATTAGCGTTTTTATAACCATTACACTCAAATTATATAAATGCTTTAAGCAAAATTATTTTAAGATATTTAATTATCTCGTGAAAATCATATTACTATTATCTGTACACAGTGATCATTTCCAACTCGTCTATATACAATAGGAGCAAGCTTTTACGATCACAGCCAGGAGAGACAGAATGAGAGCAAGTTAAAAAAAATGAAATGAAATCTTTCAGTTTAATGTCTCATGATTATGCCCGTTAGGCTAAGGGAGGCGATGATTAAGGCAAGTGAATGATGATGAAAGAATTATGAAATGAGAGTTCGAAGGAAACGGGAGTATCCCGAGAAAACCCACAGACATGATGTTGTTCATCAACACCTTACTTGGTCGGGGATCGAACCAAGTGCCTCCCGCTCTATTACTGAGCCACCATGTCTCCCTTAGAATAGGTTAAGAAGAGAAACGTAGGGAATGATGTAGATGAAATTGAATAGAAAAAATGGCAATATTGATTAATGACGAATACACGAACAGTGCATCTGCAAAACCATCGACTTCGTCTTGTTTGACAGTATTTTATCAACAGTATGTTTGCTGTTTTCTTGCTTTCTACGTGTGGTTTACTGGGAACACGAGTAACAAACTGTGACGTCGCAGAGCATCCAGTTGAAAGTGATTGCTATAGAAGGATAAATTCTATCACCATCCGAAACTGTCTGTATGAAAAATTCTAAATTTATATTTCCATTGACACAAAATGCTCGACTCGGGACCATAGGCGTCAATACATGGATGTTCCAGGATTCAGCGCCCATTTGAGATTCTTAATGGGTACTTAGCACAAATTGGATTTCTGGGTTGAAATTAATATCGAATGTTACATTTTTATACCAATAAAATAATTAGGTAATATAAAATGAGTTTCAGCAGTGAGTATAATTGATCTAATTACACGTTATAATTTTAAAAGTTAAGTTAGGACAATGACCAATGCTGCTTACACATTTAATATGGGAAAACAAAATTTTAATGTTCAGTCCAAGTTCAATAATAAAAAAAAGGCAATTGTGATATGAAAAAAAAATGACGACTTTGCAGTTTGAAACTAATTTCACAGTTCATTTGATCTCAGAGGCCAGCGTCCCTTCCTTGATAGTCTTTTATGCATCTCAAAGGGGAACCTTAGATTGATAACCACTAATCTATTGAATCTGTTGAAAAAATTAGAATGAAAAACGTAACTTTTCTTCAAAAACCGCAGATAAGCACCCACTGAAAACAATAATAAGTGAGTTTCGTTTCATAGTGCGAAAGTACGGTAGACTTCCAAACTCTAGGAAATCAGTACTCAAACTTAAAGTAGTACATCTCTAACTACTGGTCCTAATAGATTAATTAATACGATCAAAGATATAATATATTCCTTGGACACTGAATCCATATCAAAAAGTTATTACTCGTTGTGCTTGGGGAAAGGTTGAAACTAGAAATCGTTAATTTGAACCACTTTCGGATTGAGCAACCGGTTATTGGAGAAGATAGAACATACTCTTAGGGAGCTGAATCTGTTGCAGAACTCTGCATCTTGATATATATCTCTTATCGTTTTTCCTCTACGGAAATCAGTATTAGAACGGAAAGTAGTAGTAAATTCCGGCTGTGGTAGAGCGTTGTGGGATATGAAGATATGTTCTCTTGGCGCCCTGAATCGTTTGCAGAAAACAGTTTACCGCTACATAGACCTAGTACCATTTTTATTCTATAGCTATCAATGTTGAAACTAGAAGTGGTTAATTTGAATCACTTCCGGTTTGAATACATGGTTCATGAAGGAGATAGGGCCTATTCTTGGGACGATGAATCAATTGCAACAAAGAGCATCTTCATATTTCTTACAGATTTTGTCCTACGAAAATCAGTACTCAAACCAGAAATAGTAATAAATTTGAACCACTTCCGGTTTTGGTAGTGTTGCTGGTTGCGAATATATGCTTTACTGAGACACTGAATATATTGCAGGGCACCATATACCGTTCTCTATTACCACTTTGGTTATATGACTAAATTTTAAAACCGGAAATGATGATTTGAACCACTTCCGATTTGAGTAGAGTTTTAATGAAGAAGGTGAGACCTATTCTTTGGACAATAAATCAGTTCAGAAAACCGCATCTCGAAATCTCCTAACATTTTTTTCTCTGTGGAAATCGGTATTGAAATCGGAAGCAATAATAACTTGGAACAACTTCTGGTTTGAGATAGATATTGTATGTTGTCCGTTTTCGTTCTATGGTGATAAACGTTGAAGCATGGAATGATTAATTTGAACCAGTTGAATGGAGAGTTAATGTAGGAGATAGTACCTATTCTTGAGACACTGATTCGATTTCGAGAAAGTGCACCTCGATATCTCTTACCGTTCTTGACCTGATTCCTGTCGACAGACGGAGAAAGTCGTTCTATAAGTCTTTCGACACTTATGCTTAGCATAGTTTGGAAGTATAATAAAAATCGACGCTTATACTCAAGTAATAAATGTGATGATGAAAATCTTCATGTTAAATAAAAAAGTGTCAGTATCTCGAAATGTGTGGAAATGAATTTTGAAATTACATAGTAGAAACACTTTTAATTTCCAAGGTTGGATTAAAGTTTAGCTTCTCATTTTAGAAGCAAACGTGAATCCTATCTTATTGTGGTATCCATACAACATGAGCTCTCACCATAAATCGAACCAGAACATGCAAAAAGCGTGTATGCTAACTATATGGCTAAAAAGGAAGAGCTCATGTGGAAGTAGTGTATTATTATTATTATTATTATTATTATTATTATTATTATTATTATTATTATTATTATTATTACCAGAACGTTATATTTGAACTAGACAAAAGATATAGAGATTAATACTTGAGCCTTCTACATTTTTTTTTTTTGTCCTAGATCGATCCAGGCGTGGCTGTTGCTATATGGTACTGCCCACGAGAAGCGATTTGGGAGAGTCTTGAGTCAAAATGGTGTCCTTAAAATGTTTTCCGTCTCGAAAAATGTACCTTTGTCTATTGGAAGATCTTTTTCTCGCCTAATATGTCATCAAGAAAATCGTGTCTCTCCCGTCTCGTGGACAACACTACTCCTATATGTTACATGATTGTGCAACCACTTATTTTTAACGTGTTTGAGTAAATGATAAATATATGCTCTCGAGCGCAAATTTGTTTCAAATATTAAGATAAAACTGAACAAGAAAGTACAGTTTACGTTTTTGAAAGATGAGTGCAGCAATTGCATGCTGTAATATTGAGCATACGACAGAGAGTTTCAATTTCTTAACATGGATAAGCCCATTTATTTTTGTGGCTCTTCTACCTTCTCACATTGTTTTCAAGCTGTTGCAGTCCACTTCACAATCAAAAGCAATATACTTCCATAATACTGTAGTTACAAACAGTGACTGAGCTCCTCCGTGGCTAAGCGGTTAGCGTACGCGCCTTTGGCGTGGGAGACCCGGTTCGATTCCCGGCGGGAGCTCATGTGGTTCTGATTCCACTTTAATCAGTAGGACTACGTCTCATATAGCCTCGCTGCTGAACGGGACGTTAAACTACAAATCAACTCAACTCAATTACAAACAGTGACGACGCATGCTTGCTCTTTATTTACATATTTCCTTTCTTCTAGGGGGGAGGGTCAGTAAAACAAAGAAGTTTGAGGGTGTTAGTTACTTTTCTAAATAAAAAAAAGGGTATTGTATACTTCTAGACCTACATTACAATACATATCTAGGAAACCAGCAGTGGGACAGGTTTAACTACGAGGGGCGTGGTACACTCGCCCTTCTTAACCCCTCTGGTGTTGTTAATGCTTACGAATATCTCCATTTAAAAGTGTTTATCTCCGGTGAGTGACGGAAGAGTGAGAAGAAAGGGGAGAGTTAGAAGCTGACAGAAACGTTTTACAAAAATACACAAGTATGAGCATGATGGTAGTGTATACAATAGTATTCGAGTTATTTGCACAAGGACAGGGAGGATGCTGTTGAATATATTCGGAATTTGTTTCAATCAATACCATAAATTTATATCTTATTTTATTACTAGTGTGCCAAAAGATTGTTGGAGTGGTTTCCAGTCCTTAAATACGATGAAGCACACGTAACAATACATTTTATGCCTTACAGTATATGATATATCTCATTCAACTAGTGTATAATAAGGTCGAACTAAAGCTTTTGTTTAGAAGCAACTTACGTTGAACAGTAATTATTCCATATAATGCGTTCAGTGCACGAGGAAATCAAGTCTATTTCTAGTCATTTTGGACATATTTCGTATATGAGATATCTACTTGAAGCTCCTTTCAGAACAATCTTTTCCAAATGTTGTATATAGCCATAATAATAATAATAATAATAATAATAATAATAATAATAATAATAATAATAATAATATTTGGTCTAGGAATTAATTCGTGCGGGTGGACAAGAGATGGCGCAACGAACGGAGCGTCCCACAGTTCCGTGTATCCACACATGTGTTGCAAACCCCTGTCATCGCGTATCGTTCGTAGTATAGGGCAGTGGATTAAAGCGTCAACAACATCAGTTTGTAGTTAAGTGAACATGGCGCAATTTGTGCCTGATAAAGTGTTTTTGCGGGGTGTCCTGCTGCATTACTTTAACATGCAGAAAAGTGCGACTGAAAGTCATCGTATTTTGGTGGAAGTGTATGGTGACCATGCTCTAGCTGAGCGAACGTGTCAGAAGTGGTTTGCACGGTTTAGAAGTGGTGATTTCGGCTTGGCAGACCAAGAGCGAGCTGGACAGCCAAAAAAATTTCAAGACGAAGAATTGACAGCATTGCTCGAGCAGGATTCGTGTCAAACGCAGGAACAACTTGCAGCAGCATTAGGCGTTGATCAAACAACAGTCTCCAAACGCTTGAAAGCCATGGGAATGATTCAAAAGATGTCACATTGGGTTCCACATGAATTGAAAGACAGAGACGTTGAAAGACGAAAAACCATTTGCGAATTGCTGCTTCAACGACAGAGCAGAAAGGGGTTTCTGCATCGAATTATTACGGGTGATGAGAAGTGGATCCATTACGAGAACCCTAAACGAAAAAAGGCCTGGGTAAAACCAGGTGAACCAGGTCCATCACAACCAAAACGAGATATTCACTGTGCAAAGGTTATGCTGTGCATATGGTGGGATATGAAAGGTGTGGTGTACTATGAGCTGCTGCAACCGGGTGAAACTATGAATGGAAAACGTTATCGACGACAATTAATGCGTTTGAAGCAAGCTCTGGCCAGAACACGACCAGAATGGGAGAACAGACATGATAAACGTATTGTTCAACATGATAACGCTCGCCCACATGTCGCAAAACCGGTCAAAACCTATTTAGAAAATGTCGGATGGGAAGTTTTACCCCACCCGCCGTATTCACCAGACGTTGCTCCTTCGGACTACTACTTGTTCGATTGCATGAACAACGATTTGATTGGACAGCGGTTTACTTCTTCAGAAGATATCGAAACATGGGTCTCTGACTGGATCGCTTCCAAGGATGAGGACTTCTTTCGCCACGGAATCCGTACATTGCCTGACAGATGGGCGAAAGTGGTGGCTAGCGATGGACAATATTTTTCTTAAGGTATTTATGTATTTTGTGTTTGTACTACAGCTTCAATGTGTGCGTACCAACCGCACGAATTAATTCCTAGACCAAATAATAATAATAATAATAATAATAATAATAATAATAATAATAATAATAATAATAATAATAATAATAATAATAATAATAATAAAACACTTAACAGCAGAAAATAATTATTTATCTTTATGTATTAAAAAAATTAAGTCTGTGCTGTCCCCCCCAAAAAATAATACCTATAATATAAAATTTCCTATAATATAAATGCAAGAAATATTAAAAAATAAACGAAGAGGACAAAAAGAAAAGAGACACTTACGAAAGAAATTTTCACGGAAAAAAGAAAGCTCTCACAGATATTAATTCATTACATCAGCTACTTCTGAGCTGGTTAGAGCGAAAATACTATATCTAAGGAAAAATGCGTCTGTCACATAAATTATTCGTAGTAGCTCGTTTCGGTCCGAAATCGGACTTCGAACTGACACGTTTGAGAAGAGAGATAGTTATCTTGAAGTGCCATCTGAAGTTCGAAAATTCGGTTGGTACTTACACTAATTTTCCGAAAGCATAAATTCGCACCGGGAATCGAAACTGGGTCTCCTATGCCAAAGTCGCATATTCAACTCTCAAAAGTAACCTATTGTTGTGGTAGGTATACTTTGGATACAGTATAATAAACTATGGCTTTCTTTTAGTTTCCTTTGATTTTCTTTACCAACAGCACAGAGTAGCCATCGTATTAAGGTATAACTGTTGGAATTAATATGCATATACTCATTCCGGTTTCATATTAAAAAGGCAGAAGTAGGATAAAAATAGAAGACTGTCCCGACAAAATCGGGACATTTGGTAGCTCTGAGGTTGGATTCTAGTTTAAACTGCGTTATGTCAGCGTCTTATGTGGCTTCAGTAGCGAAAATAGATGTTAGGCCTGAATATTGAAAAGTTCGGCAACTATGAGCAATCTCAAACCAAGAGATGTGACCGTATTATCAACCGGGCAGTCGGATTAACCAAGGATTATATCGCATTACAAGTGCAAAACTCTAACGAAGTAAGCGAAAGATTATCTATTATTATTATTATTATTATTATTATTATTATTATTATTATTATTATTATTATTATTATTATTATTATTATTATTATTATTATTATTATTATTCACTTATAATCAGCTTGTGAACTGACGGAGGGATCTTAGGGACTTCCCCTTCACAAAAAATCGCATCCCCCTGGAGAACTAAATTTTAATCCTTGACAGGAATAACTTCTCCCCTTTCTAGATTTTTTTGAATGATCATAAATACAGAAACAGGGAACAACTTTATTTTGTCTAGCCAAACTGAAAAAAAAACTTTGCAGTTTGTGAAAATCTCACTTCTCAACATTCTTGTAATCATTAAAATCATACATTTTTGTTTCTTGAAATATTTATCTCTTTATGAAGAATATGCATTATTTTTATGAGCAAGCTAGAAAGCCTCGAAGAAGGTGGAAAGAAAAAAAATAAATTGGAATATTTAAGTTTTACGTCCCGCGATTATGATGAGTAACGAATGAAATAGTGAAATACCACAAAGCTCACTTGACGCTAGCTGGAATCAAACCAAGGACCGCTTGCACCATAAGTGAACGCTCTACCACTGAGCCACCGCATTCGTGAGAGTTTGAAAGGTCTCCAATTGTTTAAATATGCAAAATAATAATAATAATATGTAGACCCTATAGCTATTGTTTGTGTGTGTAATGGCTAGGTGTGTATACAGGTTAATTATCCTTTCTGGAGAGAATTATTACTTCATACACTGCTTATAATGGCTGACAACATGAAAATAAATTATCAAAAAGGAAAAATGTTTAAATTAAGGAATGTGGGAAACGTTCTTACAGTCAACTATAAGAAAAGATTAGTAATTTTAACCATAATAGACTTACGGATAATTAAAAGGGAATAATAACATTCGCAACGAAGTGACTCATATAATGCCCTCTAGCCAAGTGGTTAGCGTGCGTGCGCATGGTTCTGGATTCGATTCTTGATTATATCCTCAGATTTTTCGGTTCAACCCTAGCATCGTGAAACAATTGGATATGTATATACAGGGTGTTTCAAAACAACATCGACAACGTTTGGGAGGTGATTCCTGACCCCAAGATAAGCCAAAAAATATAGACCAACCTGTGTGCACAAATGCTTCCTTTTGGAGTTATAGGCTGTCGAAAACATGAAAAAATGAACTTTAAAGGTCCATAGCTCCAATACTATGGGACCTACCGTAGTCGAGTAAAGACTTCACTTAGGAACTAATATGTACCCTATCCAAATATCCATACTTCAGAATCCAGCGGAAGTTCCCCAACAATTTTTGTAGAGATAGTTGGTGAGTATTTCAACTCATACGCCTGTAACCAAACTCCCTCTGCAAAAATTCTGAAACACGTATTTTTGGATAGCGTACATATTAGTTCCCAAGTGAAGTCTGGACCCGACTACGGTAGGTCAAATAGCTTTGGAGCTATGAACCTTTAAAGTTTAATTTTTCGTGTTTTCGGCAGCTTATAACTTCGACAGGAAGCATTTGTGCACTCAGTTTTGTCTATACTTTATGTCTTATCTTGGTATCAGGAATCATCTCCCAAACGTTGTCGGTGTTGTTTCGAAACACCCTGTATATTGTTTCCACACATCTATGCCAATATGGGGGGCCGCGGTGACTCAGTGGTAGAGCGTTCACCTCTGGTGTTTGGGGTCCCGGGTTCACATCCTGCTTCCGCCAAATGAACTCTCCCGTTTCCTCCCACTTTCTTCATTCCACCATTTCATTCATCTCTCATCATCACCGTCTCCTTTAGCCTAACCGGCATAACCGTGAGACGTAAAACTTAAAAATTTCATTTCATTTTTCTATGCCAATATGGATGTATATTTCATTTTCAACTGTTCATTGCTTTAGTAAATCATAGGTCGCGAAATTTCAAGGCATTAATTGCTCCAATATTGTCATTCAAAAATACATTATTATTCACATTTCATTTTTGTTCAATTTTTGTTGTTTTACTTATTATTTACAGTCTTTCTTCAGGACCTGTTACGTATAATAAAAATATTAATTGGGTGTATAGCAGAATACCTGGACAACGAAGCCTTAGACACTGATTAACAGCATACGTGGTATCGCTTATTATAATTCTTAATCTATCCCTTTGGCTCCGTGCTTATTCCCTCTTTGTGACTTTTTTTTAAAGAAGATTGTCGTCCTGGCATTCGCCCGAAGAGAAAAGGTTTTTCTCATTGATACAAAATCAACTATGAGTGAATGAAAATAGATATACTATCTAGCATGACATATCAGTCATTACTACACTACTGTTCCATATCTAATATACTGTAAATACACGTCCCTACTTAGGCACTCCACAATTGTTTCAATAAAGAAGGATGAACAATAATATGCAAAAATATCAATATTACCTCCTCGCTCGCCTAGTGGTTATCGCACTCACCTTTGATGAGATTGGTTGTGGGTTCGATTTCCTGTGCCTGAACGTTGAACGCATTACGGTGATTTGGATTTGACGGTAGAGCCACCTTAAACTTTAGGTTCACATCATACGGTATCTGCACTGAAGAGAGACGCTCTTTTTTCAATACTAAACTAAACTTTCTTTTAGTCTTTACTAAGGCTTTAGGCAGTAAAGTTGCGCTCTCATTTCGTAACCTGGCAGAAAATAGTTTCATTTCATCCCCTGAATCTGTTTGAATACCTAGAGTATTTCTTGCATTATCTTACCACTATCCGTCGCAGGCTATTAAATTCATTTCTAACCATGGCCACGCGTCACTGAGCACGTATTTATAATTAAATTTGCAAATAGATTTCTGTAGCTATATTTGATTTACTGTGGGCCTATAAGTCTACATGCATTGTGTTGTGTGCTTATCACGATACGCTTTGATAAGTATTTTTTAAAAAAGAAAATTGATTTATACTATGTGCATAAATGATTCATATAAATCTACATCTATGAATTACCAGCTAATAGAAGGATGCAATTTACAATTAAATAATTTAGGCGATAGCTATTGGGACTGAATTCTAGGTTTCTGCCTCGATGGTAACCCGTAACTATGACTACAACAAACTTTTGAACATTACAACAAACCCAATTATTTAAATAAAAATAGGTTTTGTCGTATAAAAATAAATAAATACGTATGTACTTCTCCACACTATATGTTATACACTTAATGTTAAACTAAATTAAAATGCAATGTTATTCCATATCCTTTGCTTCTTTTTGTCATTTTCATATAATAATTGACACTTCATCTTTGAAAGAAAAAAAAAAAACAAACTTTATACTATTTTATTATTTGAATAAAGATAGAGTTTAGCTCAAAATATTGCTAGAAGCTAGATGAAAGTGCAAAGCTAAGTTAACTAATTCAGGTTTAACATCCCCCTTAATTCTGAAGCTGTATGCAACACGAAAGCATAGCTTAACATAGGATGCTCGATTGAGAATGGAGTTAAGAAGAATCACTATCTTTTTCTTTTTAGTTTAACGTCCCATGATTATGCACCGAAGGCAAAGGAGATGATCATAAGATCAATAATGATGGAAATAGGAGGAAACAGGATACCTCAAGAAAACCCACTCGCATGGTATTTGTTCACTACAAGGCCCACTTGGCTGAGTGTGAGCTTGGATCAAACCAGAGATCGCTCTACCAATGAGCAACCAGGGTCCTGAAAACCATTTCTGTTGGGGGTTTTCCTGAGTATAAGAAGAACCATAGTCTGATCTCATTCTCATATATGAGCTCCCTCGTGGCTACATGGTTAACATACACGTCTTCGGTGTTTGAGAACTGGGTTAGATTCCCAGAGGGACTCATGTAGTTAGGATCCCACGTTAAGCTGTAGGATAGGGTTGCCATATATATGTGAAGTTCCCCCCCCCCCCACTGTCAAATTTCGATTCGAAACCGAAGCCAATCCTTTTTTTTTTTGTTTGTTTGTTATTGATTGTTATGAAGAAAAATTCGTTTGTTCCGAAAAACGTACGGATATATTCACTTCATTAGTGTAGGAACTACAAGTAAAAAACCCTTTGCGCCTAGCGTGAACTTGCCCCCCCCCCCCACTTTGAGCACTAACGAAGAGATTAGTGCCATTCGTTAGTGTATCGTTAGTGCTTCTAGCAAATACTAATAGTTTTGTTAGTGCCCACTATTAGTGTTGATATAGCCAATTATAAGTCACGAAACTCCCATAAGAAATGCATAAGTATTTTTCATTGCGTTAAATTCCCGTACGTAATAGTAGCCATTACACTAATATATGATTATTAGTGCTTTTAAATTTGGGGGAAGAATTTTACACAATGGAAAATGCTACGTGTCTAAATTTAGCCCCGTACGCATCTCAAATACTAAAAAAAAAAAAAAAATTTCACATGGTTAGTGCTTCGTTAGTGCCCATTAGTGAATATCATTAGCCAGACTAAATTGATTTTTTTCTAATTCTACAATTATTGTTCTAAAATAAAATAGAACAAAGGTGAGATAGACGTCAAAAGTTAGTGCATCGTTATTGCTTCCCGAAGCACGAAACATTAGCGTTAATTTCTATTATAGTTTAAGAGTTATAAGTGAATAACTCACTCTGTGCTAAATTTAATTTTAGCGAATTTTACAATAATTGTCCCACAAAGGTTGAATAAACGTCAAAGATTAGTGCATCGTTAGTGCTCCGAAAGACACTAAGCGTTAACGTTACTGCTATCGTAGTTTAGGAGTTAAAAAATAATAACTCGGGGGGGGGGGGTTACTATAGATCTTTAAATTTTATACAATTTTACGCTAATTGTCTGGACAAAACCAGAGTTTAATCGTCCGCTGACTAAGCACTAATGTTAGTGTTATTTTAATTTAAGTGTTATTAACGAATAACACGCACGAGGCTAAATTTAAATTTATCGAATTTTATAATAATTGTCCATCAAAAGGTAGGATAATCGCTAAAAGTTCGTGCTTTTGTAGTGCTTCAAAAAATACTAAGCATTGATGATACTGCTATCATAGTTTAAGAGTTATCAGTGAATAACTCGGGCGGAACTCAATTAAAATTTATCAAATTTTACACTAATTGTGTAAAAATTGAAAAACCTGAAGTTAGCCCCGCTCGAGTTATTTGTTAAAACTCCTAAACTGTGACGGCACTGAAGTTAAGTGTTTAGTGTTTCATGGAGCACTAACAGTGAACAACAGTGAACTAATCTTCGGTGGTTATCTTACCTTTGTGGGACAATTAGTGTGAAGTTCGATAAATTTAAATTCAATCCTATCCGGATTATTCATGAAAGCACTAACGACAATGCTTAGTGTTTTATAGAGCTCTAGCAATGCAGTAAACGCTTGTGTTTGTCCCACTTTTGTGGGACTATTAGTGTAAAATTGTTTAAGTTGAAAAATCTAAAGTTAGACAGGGTTGAGTTATTCATTAATAAGTATTAAAATATGATAGCACTAACGTTAGTACTTATTATTTTTTTGAAGATTTAAGGATGAACTAAACTTTAGCGTTTGTCCTACCTTTGTGAGAAAATTAGTGTTAATTCGATAATTTTAAATTCAGTCTCGTCCGAGTTATTCATTAATAATTCCCAAACTACGATTTCACTAACGTTAGAGCTAAGGTAGCATTAACATTAGAGCTTTTAGGAGTATTAACGCTGTACTAAACTTTGACGTTTATTAAACCTTTGTGAGACAATTATTTTGAACTTCGATAAATTTAAATTAACCCCAGTGTGTTATTTACTTATAACTCCTAAACTATAACAGCACTCGGTGTTATATAGAGCTCTATTAATGCACTAACCACTGGTGTTAATCCCACTTTTGTGGCACAATTACTAAAAAATTGTGTAAAAGTAGAAAAATCTAAAGTTAGCCTCGCCCGAGTTATTCATTAATAACTTCTAAAGTATGATAGTACTAACGTTAGAGTTTAGTGCACTAATGTGCAATAACAAAGCACTACATATGTTAATAGTTTTCGTAGCACTTGAGAAGCGTGCGAGGCTAAATTTAGACACATGGCATTTTTCATTTTGTAAAATTCCCCCATATTTAAAAGCACTAATAACAACATATAATGTAATAGTTACAGTATAGTGTAGTGTTAGTAGTTCTTATTGCAGAACTCCTAACGTTAGTGGCTCAACAGTACTGACGGTAGAAAATAAAACTTAGGGGAAGCTAATTATACACTAGTCCATAAAAGCATTCACGATACACTAACGAATGGCACTAATCTCTTCGTTAGTACTCAAAGTGGGGGGAAAGTTCACGCTAGACCCAAAGGGCTTTTTCCTTGTAGTTCCTACACTAATGAAGCACTAATGTTAGTGTTGATGCACTGAGAAGCACTAGCGATGCAAGAGATCATTAGTGCTTTTGAATTTGGCGGGAATTTAACGCAATGAAAAATTCCCCATGCATTTCTTATGGGAGTTTCGTGACTTATAATTGGCTATATCTACACTAATAGTGAAGCACTAACAAAACTATTAGTATTTGCTAGAAGCACTAACGATACACTAACGAATGGCACTAATCTTTTCGTTAGTGCTCAAAGTGGGGGACCAAGTTCACGCTAGGCCCAAAGAGATTTTTACTTGTAGTTCCTACACTAATGAAGCACTAATGTTAGTGTTGGTACAATAAGAAGCACTAGCGATGCACTAACGATTGCACTATAAGAGATCGTTACTTCTTTTGAATTTGGCGGTAATTTAACGCAATGAAAAATTCCCCATGCATTTCTTATAGGAGTTTCGTAACTTATAATTGGCTATATCTACATTAATAGTGAAGCACTAACAAAACTATTAGTATTTTCTAGAAGTACTAACGATGCGCTAACGAATGGCACTAATCTTTTCGTTAGTGCTCAAAGTGGGGGGCAAGTCACGGTAGGCCTAAAGGGTTTTTACTTGTAGTTTCTACACTAATGAAACACTAATGTTAGTGTTGGTGCACTAAGAAGCACTAGCGATGCACTAACGATTGCACTATAAGAGATCGTTAGTGCTTTTGAATTTGGCGGGAATTTAACGCAATGAAAAATTCCCCATGCATTTCTTATGGGAGTTTCGTAACTTATAATTTTCTATATCTACATTAATAGTGAAGCACTAACGAAACTATTAGTATTTTCTAGAAGCACTAACGATGCGCTAACGAGTGGCACTAATCTTTTCGTTAGTGCTCAAAGTGGGGGGGCAAGTTCACGCTAGGCCCACGCTAGGCCCAAAGGGTTTTTTACTTGTAGTTCCTACACTAATGAAGCACTAATGTTAGTGTTGGTGCACTAAGAAGCACTAGCGATGCACGAACGATTGCACTAATAGGGATCATTAGTGTTTTTGAATTTGGCGGTAATTTGACGCAGTGAAAAATTCTCCATGCATTTCTTAATGGAGTTTCGTGACTTATAATTGGCTATATCTACTCTAATAGTGAAGCACTAACGAAACTATTAGTATTTTCTAGAAGCACTAACGATACACTAACGAAGGCATTATTTCTTTCCTTATTGCTTGAAGTGGGGGGCAGCGTGTACCATTGTTTTGACTGTAGAGCCTACACTAATGAGGTACTAACGTCAGAGGTTAGTGCACTAGGATGCACTAACGATGCACTAACGAATGGCACTAGGTATTTCATTAGCGTTTGAAGTGGGGGCAGCTTGAACTTGGTCCCCCCAAAGTATTTTTACTTTTAGCTCTTAGACTAATGAAGTACTAACGTCAGGGGTTAGTGCACTAAGAAGCACTAACGATGCACTAACGATTGACACTTATTTTATCGTTAGTGCGTCAAGTGGGGGGGCAAGTTCACGCACCTAAATAACACACTAATTAGAATTTTATTGTGGTTAACTAAGAAGAAACCTTGTCTTCAGTGATAACTCATAAGATTCATATTTCACGTCAATATGTAGAATTCTGTAATATACGGGGTGTTAGGCTAGACCCTGGATGAAACTTTCCATTGGTTTTAGTAGACTTATGGAGGGAGATAAAATGCATTCTTGAGACGCTTTATCGGTTGCAGGGAACTGTTTCTATTCATCTACTCCCTTTTTTAGCCCTATAGTGGTCAACGTTAAAATCGAAACTGACTAATTTCTATCATTTTCGGTTTAAACAGCACCTCAACGAACTCGATTGCTAATTTTCGAACCTCTACATCCCGACCAAAGTTCGTGGTGATCCATCAAGTAGCTAATGATTTTTTTTAATTCTTATTTTTATTCATTCTTTTCGTCTTCCGTACGGATGAACGCACAAACGAACAGGGTAATATACGTATGAAGGAGTTTTGGAAAACCAAATTTCTTAATAGAACAGTCTGTTCTAATTTTGTAGACTCTTTTCATTAGAAAATATTGTATTTACCAACTGCTCGGTAGTATGTATTCAACTTTGGATAATTCATTTCTGTTTCTTTCCTTGTTTCGTCTTCATTTGAATGAAAATACAGCCTATTAAAATACAGACTATCTACTTTATTAGAAAAGTAGCCTAAATACTATGAAGAACGTCTTTACTGAAGAGACAGTGTAACCGTTTCCAAAAGTTGAAGGGGAAATAAATGAAGAATCATCCAAAAAGTAGCTTTCATATGACATTCATCAATTGCGCAGAAGCAACAATGAAAAATAATAAATGTATGCGCTTTTAATTACATGGTAACTGGCGAGTAGTACCAGGTCTACCTGCATAATTATGATATCTAGCATATTGCAAAATCTCAATATTGCAAAAGAAAGCCATAATTGCTATGTACTACCGAAATAAAGGGTTAGTTTGTGGAATCAAATATACTGCTATTTGAGTTGAGTTGAGTTGACTTTAAGTTAAACGTTCCTTTCAGCAGCGAAGCTATATGAGACGGGACCTACTGATTAACGTGGAATCCGAACCACATTGACTACCGCAGGGAATCGAACCCGGGTCTTCCACGCCAAGGGCTCGTACGCTAACCGCTTAGCCCCGAAGGAGATCTACTGCTGTTTAGTCACTAATAATAATTCATTCTTGTATGTATGTGCACAATGTACATACACGTAATATAAATAGTAATTTACATCTGATAAATAGTAAAGATCTACATAATTATAATACGAGAAAAAAGAAACTGAAATAAACAATGTTACTTCAACAACCTATTGTATAAATGGAGTTTAGTATAATATCACTCAAACTTATAATATACTGCCTTCAAAGTTGAAGGTCACAAAGTTGATTTTTAGGATATTTCTTGAAAATTGGAAAAAGTTATTTTTGCCTTCTTAGCACTCGAACATCTATCAAAACTGTTCCGTAATGTTTTTTTTTTTTATTTCCTTTTTGAAATGAAAAACAAAGTTTATTTATTTCGTGTCCCAGATGTTCGTAGATTCTGTCAATATCAGGACCTACCCAGAAAGATCCAAAGGTCCATGTCCCTTCCTCAAAATATTGTATAATTTAAAATTGTTTTATTCAATGTCCAAGAACACTCACTAACATAAATTAAAAACAAGTTTTAATTAACATAAATTAAGAGCAAGAAGTATGCCCTCGGCGTTGATGAGTATGTGATAATCTTTTCAGAGACAAACTCTCAGATGATGTGAGGGCACCATGATCATTTTTGATGTACATGAAGGTTTGCAGATGTTAGATAGGCTTTACATTTGTCGTATTACGGCCGCAGTGGCTTATTGGTAGAGCGCTCACCTTTGGTGCTTCTAGTCCGTTTTTTGATCCTAGCTCTTCCAAGTGGGCTTTCTGGTATATAAACACCTCGTGCGTGGTTCTTTAGGGTTTTCGTGTTTTTATTCACTTTCGTCATTCTATTATTATTTATTTATTTATACATGTTCCCCACACCACCGGTATCTAAAGCCTTAAACCCATCACATGTGAGGATAACGTCCCTCGGCGAGCAAATTATCCGAAGAAATAAGGAAGGTAGGAAGGAAGCGGCCTGGGGCTCGGAAGTTAGGTTGTATCCCGGTTTGGTGTGAATGAGGAAACACGAGGAAATACTTCACTCAGGACTCGTTTGAAAAAGCTCTTACACCTTTTCGATCGAGTGCACCCGCAAGGCATCAAACTCGGGACCGCTGGCGACAAAGCCGAGGGTATTAGCAACTACGCTGTGGGGGACATCTCCACCATTATCTATCTCATCATCACCGTCTCCCTTAGATTCGGTGCATAAAATTGTGACATTGAAAAAGAAAAGTTGTATCCACATTTGCTCTAAAAACTTTATATCTTCTAATGAGGAAAATATATTCTAAAATTTGCTAACAACAGTATATTAATACGCTAGAGTAATTTCTATTTCCCATAAAACATTGAAAAGTCAGGGAAAAAATGTCTATCCCGCTTTTGGTATATTCGCTCCTACTTACATTAGGTAAATAGATCGGAGCCTGCATTTGGGTTTTGGGTAGAACTTTCGCGAAAGCCAACATGTAGAATCTTAATAACTGTTGATAATCAAGCTCACTGTTAACAATTTGTACATTAATAGTAATAATATATGATAGATTGAGAAAAAATCTTATTTGTTATTATTTCGCTATATTTATCGGAATAGTTTATTTCATAAAATAACAATAGTAATAAACTTAGTTTACATTTCTACGATCATCTCTAAAAAAATTCGGACGATGATATTAATTATATTGGGATAGATATAAATTGTTTAGGTGAGTTTCGTTTCCCCCTTTCGTGACCTTGTTAAAAAAATATTGTCTACAAAAAAAATTAAATTTAATTGCAAATCATTAACGCAGAATATCATTTGACCAATCTTTATCATTTGACAAATTCACAAGTTGAAAAAAAAAAAGAAAACGAAAAAATTCCACGAAATGAAGAAAGAATCGAAGTCTTCCTTCCAGATAAAAAAGTAGAGGCAGAAAAAGAGGTACCGCTGATGAGTAAAGCTCTGAAAACTATTAGAATTGAATGCGTGTAAACGGGTACACGTATTTCGTCAGAAGCAATCTATCGGTTATAAGAAAATCGATGGTCTTGTAGGTACCGCCAAAGGTGCATCAGAAGCTCAAACCTAAGGAGGAGAGAACGCGGTAGCTCAGTGGTAAAACGCTCATATCTGGTCCGAGAGGCCCTTCGATCCCAAATCGTATGAATTTCTGGTGGGCAACATCGTTTTCTCATGAGTTTTCTCAGGCCTTTTCCCGTTTCCTTCCAGCTTTCATAAAAATTCACTTTCAAATTATCGAATTTTAAACTGTAAATTTCATTTTATTCTATTTTTAAATATCTGTATTGTATTGTGTACATAAAAATCTGAAAACTTTGTAAAGCTCAACAAATTGAATTAATGTAGATACTGTAATTTTTGTAGTTACAGTACACTTATGTAAAATTAAGCCCAACTTACTTATTAGTGAAAAGCTAAAATATAATAATTATAATTAAGTTGTAATATTTTCTTGTCATGTTGAACCTGTATCCGCAAGATCTAGAATTCAAAACGCTTATAGCAGGGGCATCTGTCACTCTGTTAGGCCCATCATGACCCTCTGAATTCTCGCGTCACCCTACAAGAAAAAAAACTCTAGCAATGACCTTCAATACTGATGAGATACGAGGGAAACGAAGAGAATTTAGAGCTGTATCAAAAATCTAAATGGGAGGTGAACATGTCTACTCCAAATTATATTGAATACTGTAATAAGTCTCACGAGTACATGTTCTACAAGCAAGAAAATATTACATCTCCACTTCTTTCTAGGTAAGACATAGATTGAAACATTTCACTTTTGTTTAATTTATGCATTTTTTAAATGTAAACTTCATCTGTTCGTTTTTTTTTTTAATCATCTATGTTTCAGTACTACCTGCTAACCTTTCACTGCGTCTAATCAAATTTCGACCGCTTATCGGCATTCAACCTCCGTGTTCCATAGGCTATAGAGTTAGTTAGTAGTTTTCTTTCTTTTTTCTTTTTTTTATCGTTGCGTCCTCGTACCCTACGCACAATACATATATGATTCATTTTAAAGTAGATAAGCTTGCTCATGCTCCAGAATTTCTCATCATAGTACCTTTTCTTAGAGTTGCCAATTATTCAAATTAACACAATAATATTTAAAAAAAAAAAAAAACTACGTAATAACATGTAAGTTTACGAAATGTATAGCGGTGCATGTTTGAATGTTATAATTTTATACATAGTAAATAAAGGGAAATCTAGGTTATTGAGTAATAAATCTTTAAAGATATGTTGATTATGCGTAACTTAATATTTGCATAGTCGTATAAACTGTTGACACCAAACTTCCGAAAACAAAGTGCTCCTACATGGTAACGTCTTTTCGGCTTTATTAAGAAAGTCACATAAGGATCCTTTTTCTTCCTGTTACTCTGTTTCCATAAAAATAAGAACCAACCAGAAAATAAGCCCTGGCATAACTTGTCAGATTGCTAGTAATATAGCCCTTCTCCAAGAATACGGCACACGGCAACGATAATATCGGTGGAAGCGCCGATAATGTCGGCGGTGAAATCGACTTCGATGTACTCAAATCGTAGCTTGCACACGCCACCGACATTATCGGCCGATCCTGCGACACGCAGATGCTGTCGGCCAAGCCCCCGACATTGTCGGCGGTATCGCCGACACCGATTTTATCGGCGGCAGTGTTTTCTTATCATTGGATGCACATGCGGTCGATAATGTCGGCCGGCCAGTGGGTTAGATGAAGAGAGTGAGTGACAAGGCGCTGTGTATTCTTGTTTCGTTTCTTATCTTTGGAATTTTGTTGTTTCAATTTTTTTCTATTACAATCTATATTATAAAAGAGAACGCACAAATCCTTTGTTAGCTCATCACGCTAATACGGCTGAACCAATTTCTTTTATTTTTGGGGGGTTATTAGGATTTGGACCCTAGATGGTTTTTATCATATCACTTTAATTTTTAATTACCAGTGTCTTGAGATAATTGACCATTCAAGTGTCCATACGTACAAATCCTTTGTTATTAGTTCATCATAGGTAAAAATAAACGTATTTATATGCAACCCGCATGACCGTGTCACTCGGCGGGTTAACATAAATGACAGGCGCTATAATGTTAACATTTACTGCAATTTGAAAGCGAAAAAGTAAAAATTATCTAAGTAACAAAGTTTATTGCGTTCCGGGGTGACCGATGCACTGTCATTCCTCACCCAGTTGAATGTGAGCCATGTGGCTAGTCATAGTCTTCCATGGCTGTAGCGTCAGGAAGCTTACTTTATTATTTACCAAAGTTCATCAGTATTGCAATACTGTGTAACTACAGAAAACTGGAAACAATTTAACTTCTTTCTTATCTGTCTCACCTGAAATTCGCCTCATCTCTATATGATGAAATACAATACTAAAATTCGTGTCACAAAAGCCCATGAAGCACTCTGGCTGACCATATGTCCCACATTTCAACCGATAACGTCACATAATGTTTGTTGTATGTGTACGTGTACGTCTGTGTGTGTGTAAGCTATTTTTTCGTTACGCAATAATTAGTACTTTCTTTGGTATAGTATATTTATGGCTATGCCACTGATAAGAATTGTACTAATTATTGAATTTGGGAAATTCATAATTGTTATGAGTTGACGTTGTTTAGGTTTTTTCCTTCAGATCAATATTATTAAATACGATAGTATAAGTAATTCACTCATAAACATAAAGGGATACTTATAGGTAGAAACAAAATTTGTACAGGTGACTCCGTCACGAAAACAAATCATAAGAAGGCATTTTTAAAAATATGTATATAAGGGGTTCAAATCTTTTTCAAAGAATGAAGTATCTGACATTAGGAAAACAAAACCTGGCATTTGAGCTCTCCATTAAAATTAACTGAAGTTGAATTTTCGTGCTTTCAGAAAATTCCGCTCTGAAATAGCGAAAGTAGGGTAAATTCTATGTTACGAACTTCGACTTTTTATTGTGAAACTGCTAAATGTGAGATAGAAGAGAGGGATTCGACATTTAAACTTTTAATCAAAAATAGAAGAATACATGTTTCGAGGATTCAGGTTACATTGGGCAAAGGGAATAATTTCTATAATATTCAAATTTCCAATTTTTTATTAATAAGCCTTTATATGAGTATTTGTTAAAGTTAGGGGTAAGAAGTCTGGTACATAAGCTTTTAATTGAAATTAATCAAAAACGTATTTCAGCCTTTCCAAAACTTCGACACTTTCTATAAGTGGGGCAGTGTCTATAACATTCAAATTTCCACTTTTATGTTCGTTTAAACCTTATTCTTCCCATGTGAAGAATGAGCACTTCTATTTGTTCTGTTATAAGCATTCATTTCCTTTAATAAAAATGTTGAAGTAAAGACCTAACAGTCCAACTTCATTTGGGGAACAGGAAGTCATGTGGGAGGTCGAGCCCCAATTTATCCCCGTGGGTGTATCCCTACCCTCAACTAAAGGTTTATGGGTAACCGAAAAATGTCAAATTTTAAGTCTCGTTCGTAAATAGATGTAGATAAATACCCACATGAGGTCTAGACGGGACGTTATAGGCCCGTTTAGACCTCTTGTCCAAGGTATTCAAATATCATGAGGTATATAGGGGACTGGAGGTATTTTTTTTACATTTATTTGTTAAAAAATAGCATAATTGGACTCAGCATCATGAAATTAGCTTTAAAAACATAATTAGAATTTTTTTTTCAAACGTGGGTATTTTACACTATTGAAATGATCGTTATTTCTTTAATGCCCTCTTTCTGGGGTGAACCATATTTGTCAATTTTTAATTGAACGTTTTCGGTCCACATGATAAATGGATTGATTTCCTACGTGTTTGAGAATGTACCTGCAGATATTACATTACCCTACTCGTAATACCAAGAGTTCTACATATTTTTTGACTTCTTGGGCCTGAAAGCGTTAGTTTGATACCAGACTGCGCAATTACATATATGGTTACAGTATATGTGCGTAAACTTCCTTAAAAAACTAACGCTTATTTACACTTTATAACTCACTTTTCTTTTCACTATCTTGTATAGCTTCCGCATAACATCAGGAGGTAAAAGTTTCTCTCTCGCATCATGTACACACACACACACACACACACACACACACACCCACACACATCCACACACACACACACACACACACATATATATATATATATATATATATATATATATATATATATATATATATATATATATATGTGTGTGTGTGTGTGTGTGTATGTATGTATGTATGTATGTATGTATGTGTATATGGGAGAAAAAGTTCATATGGATCTATTGCGAAAAGTGCATAGTTTTAGATCTAGGGCTGTCCAAAATCGCGAAAAGCTAAATTTCAACAGGCCCTATTTCGAATTCCAAAAACTGTGGATGGTGATCCTTATCAGCGTAAAGGAAGTCACGCACACACAATCCAAAAATACATATTACGTCAATTTTGAATGGGTTTGCAGTTTATTCTGTACAGGGTATAATTCTCAAATATGTTCTCAATAGAGTTTCAGATTTCAAAGAGGGTACAAAGTACGCAGGAGATAAACCTTGACAAGAATCGACATCCAGTACTTCGGAGGGAAGTTAGAAGTGTTAGGAATCGGCAGCTCCATGTTTTTTAATGTTCGTAATAACGTGTAATGCAATGTATTTCGTCACGGTTCTTCACTTATAAGCATGAAAAAAAAAGCATCGCAGCATGCTTTTTCTCGAGTACGAGAGTCCGTGTTGTTGACGATCCTTAACACTTCCGTATCGCACCAAAGGATTTCGTATTCACTGCTGTAAAGGCTGATTATTTGCCTACTTTGGACCAATCATAAATCAGATCATATTTGGTTGATGGCATGTCTAGGAATTTCACCCTTTAGAGAATACTCTACACACCCATTGAACATTAATAAATTATGCATTTTGGATTGCGTATGCATGACTTCCTTTATGCTGATGAAGACCACCACTCCACGATTTCTCGAATTCAAAATAGAGCCTCTTGAAATTTGGCTTTTTCGCTATTTTGGACAGCTCTATCTCTGATATGCGCTTTTCCCACAGGTCCATAGGAACTTTTTGACTTTTTTGATCTGAGGAATCACCTCTTACAGTTTGTCGGTGTAGTTCATTAATACCCTGTATTCATATTGGGTGGTTCTTACTTTTCAACTTCCGAGGTTCTTTGAATTTCACCTCCTAAAATGGTTTCATATTATGTTATACCAAAGTAACCCGTGAGGAAAATAAGCTCAATTGAATAATATTAAATGGTGCCCAAATTGATCGCAAGTTTTCAATGATTTACAATATACAATGCGAGGCAAAAGTACCTTGTAAGTTTCTAACGGTTAGAAGAAGTGATATCATATCTTGCATAAGGATAATTAAGGTAGAATCGCATTTATTACTGTATAGTACCATCATTGTTCACATCTCAAAGTCCTCCATTTTAGGTTCAAGTGCAAAATTTTAAATTGAAAAGTGTCATATGATTTGTTTTGGGGTGCGTTTAACCAGAACACACGTCTGATGTTATTTCCTTCTTATCTATAAACACTTAACACGTATTATTTTCATAATATATGGTTGTTAACTTACATTTGTCTTTCCAAATTTATAAGGTAGGCTACTTTTACCTCATATTGTGTGTTTTGGAACCATTTAATATTATTCAACTGAACTAATTTTTCTCATGAGTTGCTTTGGTCTGTTTTGGAACCATCCTAAGTGAGATTTAAAAAAAAAAAAAGAAGAAAAAAACGGAAGTCGAAAAATAAGGAGTACCCTAATACTTACAACCAGGATGCGAATTACTGGAGAACGAGAGAGATATTCCCCCTCAATCCCATTTGAATGATCTCCAAAGAAACTAATTGAAACAACCCTTGAGGGAATGTTTGTTTTCTTCCCGCCTCAAATCGTGTTTAGTGGTTTCAAGTTCGAAAATATTCCACTGGATTTGTTTATATATATATATATATATATATATATATATATATATATATATAATTTTAATCTGATAGTTGTATTTCAGAACGGAATATGTAAACTTTTGACTTTTAATTTTAACTCAAAACTAACTACAATTTATTATATTTTCTACTTTTTTTTTATCGTTGCCCACTTGAAGTATTGTATAGTCCGTATAGTTGTCACTTGTAACTGTGTTCTTAAATCCTTCAGTTTGTTATCGTAAGTGAATTTGTATGACGATGTTATATTAACTCTTTTAACGAAGTCGTTTATGGATTTGCAGATGTCTGACATTGTACATATCTTGTTAGACACATTCAATACTTTACTCGAAAGTTCGGAAAGATTACTTGTAGGTATCTCACAAAATACGTCGTTAATTTAGTTGTTGTCAAAATTATTAATTTAAAAGTTTTATTTTCACGACTGTTACCAGAGCGGGAGAGGTTAAGAAAACGATGTATCATTTTGAATTATTGCATCTTTAGAAGTCTGTGTCACGTTGAGCGTTATTTTACTTACCCGCAAATTCGATAAACGAATTCAAACATTGTATATAACCACGAACGAGCTCCCTTATGGTATATAGTTAGCATACGCGTCTTTGGGACGGAAAAGCCCCGGCGGGAGCTCTTGACGTTCAGGGTCTACGTTAAACGGTAGGTCTCCGTCTCAAACAGGCTCGCTGTTGAATAGGGTGCTCAACTTCAATCGTTGAGCAAAAATAGTGATGTCTCCTAAGTATTATTATGATATACGTCTTGAATGCCGCAGCATCTTTGAAGTTCTTTTCCTTCTTTCTGGCTTGAACGTCCCAGACGAGTCCAAAGGAGACTGGTGACGAGACGGAACAAACTTTTGAAATGAAGAAATTAGCAGAAAATGGAAGAACACCGAGAAAACTTATACACAAAACTTTCCCTCCACAATTCCCACTTGGGTAGGAGCTAGGATCGAACTTGGAATCTCATACACCGGAAGTGAGCGCTCTACCACCTACCATTGAGGGCCTCGTTACTAACTTTGGTTGAATATACAAAATTTTAGGTTTGTGCTAAAACACTCAATTATGTATGTGTTAACACCTTTTAACTTGTATATTCATGCAACTAGGGTTACTCACGAGACAGGACGATACAGAGTATTCGTGACGTGATACGAGACGAGACAACACTCCTCCAAATGGAAATAGTACATTTTCCGAAACAAGACACCTTTTCCACAACACCTTCTAGAGACGAGACAGCTTTAACTCTTATCACGCAGTCAACTCTAAAATAAAAACAAGTTACAGGGAAGGGTAAAAGGAAGATACATTACTTTAAAAAAATGCACGACTGTACAAGAATAGATAATATATTCTCCAAGTGTTGATTTCATCTGTCTTTTCCTACATTTCATTTTGTTCTTGAAGCCTATGCTACATGAAAATACAAGAAAGTTTTTGCAGTTTGTATTAAATGTGTTTGTTACTTGTAACTTTTTTTCTAACATCGATGTTTTGGAAGAACTGTATCGAATGCTGGTTTCAGTCAATAATTGAAACGTTTATTTTGTTTACTACGTAGAAAATGAAGTCGATGGAAAATTACGAATTGCCGTATCGTTTCATTAATGCGTTAAAACTATTAAATGAAGTGAATTCATGTTCAAAGTATAGTATTGTACGATATTATATCAAACATATTTTATTTCTTAAAACCGCTTTGCAAAATACTACGTTCAATCATATATTCTTTTTAATGGATATAAATATCATAATGTAGTATAGAGGAATTTGATATTTCAAATTGTTCCGGAGATGTGATAAACAATGGAGATAAGCTTGCGACAATGCTAAGAATTATGTAATTCCCAAAATTTTCTGTACTTCCTTTTAACCAATTCGTGTTATAATAATAATAATAATAATAATAATAGTTGCCTAATAATAATAGTCGAAGCCTTATAGCCAAGTACACTTTATCACTAAGATTGTTATGAGTAATTGCTTATAATATAAGAGCTTCAATAGCTACAAAATAAAATGTTAACAAAATTGCCTGGACATGGATCCGAATAGGTTGGTCTTAAGTTTAAAATAAGAAATTGTGGTAAATACTTTGTCGACGACGCCAGATAAATTGAAATTTTTCTAAATAACATAAAGATCATACCAAAGTAAAAAAAAATCTAAAATTGAAATAATTAGAAACTATATTTTTTTAAAAAAAACTATGAGTTTTTTAAGCTCGTGTACTAATCTGGCGACTATCATCTTCTGCCTCAATTTGTTATAAATACAATTTTCAAAAACAATCGATATAATGTCATGGAAGCAAAGGAAACCAACAGTGTTTTAAAAGGTTCCTACAGATACGTCATTTTATGCAATACAACAATCTTTAACAACGTTTTTTCATATTTAAGTACAGATTGATTTATCAAATTGTTGTAAACGGAATTGTAATCTTTGTGTCTATTGAAAACCGTTATGCGGTTGGTTGTTATAGTTAGTACCTTTTTCAAAATAAAGAATTTGATGTATCATTGTTTCCATTTCTTCGAAATAAGTCGTATTGTCATCGTAGTATTCGACTCTAAGGTACTTCCAATATGCATTTTCCCTTGCAATTCATTTGACATATTATTGTAGTAGAGACCTTTGAAATTTGAATGTTTTCGATACTGCAACGCCTTCGGTTTGCAGCATTAAACAATAAAGGCAGTAAGTTTTCGTTTAACATGCAAAATTGAAATATAGAAAAACATTGCTTAGTGTTATTTGAAAAATCTTGTAATTGGGATGGCAACACTATTAATTTTGTTGCACTAAATAATACATCAAACAATATCTCCCTGTTAATATTTCCATGGTACGAAATTTCAGGGATTTTTGTTTTTGTAAAATGCAAAACAATTTAATATGTCATATTTCATTTTGATTCTTGAAATTGTTTTAAAGTATGTTGGCAGCCCTGAAGTCACAGTTAGACCTCAAAGGACCCACTTAGACCTCGCGAGGACCGCGTTAGACCTCACGAGGACCGAAATAGACCAGTGAAGTTCGGCATAGACCTCATAGGTATTTGAGTGCTTGGAAAAACCGGTCTTAGCAGGACCTTTTTGGCATGAATAAACCTCATGCATCTATCTATCTATCTATCTATCTATCTATCTATCTATCTATCTATCTATCTATCTATCTATCTATCTATCTATCTATCTATCTATCTATCTATCTATCTATCTATCTATTTATCTATCTATCTATCTATATATCCCCTCCCGTAACAAAGTAAATGATAAAGTTATTAAGTCACTATATATATATACACACACTGGATGTTAATGAACTATGCCGACAAACTTTAAGAAGTGATTCCTCAAATCCAAATAAAAGAAAAAGTTCATATGGACCTATGGCTAAAAGTGAATAGTTTCAGAGCTAGGGTTCTTCAAAATCGCGAAAAAGCCAAATTTCGAGAGGCCCTATTTCGAATTCGAAAGACTGTGGACGGTAGTCCTTATAAGCGTAAAACAAGTCACGCATACGCAATCCAAAAAAGCATATTTCATTAATTTTCAATGCGTGTACAAATTATTCCCTGCTGGATGAATTTGCCAGACATAACATCAACCGAATTTTGAGATATGCTCTGACTTTATGATTGGTCCAAAGCAGGCAAATGATAAGCCTTGATAGCAGTGAACACGAAATTCTTTGGAAAGATGTTGGAAGTGTTAAGGATCATCAGCAGCACTGTCTCTCGTACTCAGAAAAATACATGGTGCGATGGTTTCTTTCACGCTTATAAGTGAAGAAAACGTGAAATATACCGTGACGAAATAATACCATCACACGTTATTCCGAACACAAAGAAACATGGAGCTGCCTGTTTCTAACACTTCCACCTTTCCTTCGAAGTATTGGATGTCCATTGTTGTCAAGATTTACCTCCTGCCTACTTTGGATCCTTCTTGAAATCGGGGTATATCTGAAAACTCTATTGAAAACATATCTGAGAATTACATCTTGTAGGGAATATCCTCTACAACCTATTGACAATTGATGAAATATGCACTTTTGGATTGTGTGTGCATGGCTTCCTTCACACTGATGAGAACCACCATCCACAGTTTCTGGAATTCGAAATAGGGCCTATTGAAATTTGGCTTTTTCGCGATTTTGGAGAGCCCTAACTCTGAAACTATGTACTTTTCGCCATAGGTCCATATGAACTTTTTCTCTTATTTTGATGTGAGAAATCACCTCTTACAGTTCGTCGGTATAGTTCATTAACACCCTATATATATATATATATATATATATATATATATATATATATATATATATATATATATATATATATATATATATATATATATATATATGTACACAGCGAGTTGCAGAACAACACCGACAACGTTTGGGAGGTGATTCCTAACACTAAGGTAAGACAAAAATTTAGACCAACTTGGGTGCACAAACGCTTCCTTTCCGAGTTATTTGATGCTAAAAACATGAAAAAATGGACTTTAACCCTTTTAGGATTTTCTGTAACTTTTGTTACCATGACGTAGTATCGTCTTTAACCGCTTATTTAGGTTCTATAACAGGTATTTAAGCCGGATTTTTTTTATTAGTCAAGCCAAGGATGGAAGGATAGACCAAAGAACACCAGATGCGTTTTGGAGCCGGATGGTCATCTTGGCGACACCAAAGGGGGTGGGGGCGTGGCTTTTTTTATTTTTCTTAAGGCAAATTAAAAAACAAACAATTACACCTTTAGTTTTCAGGATATCAGATTGAAAGTTTGCATACGGATAGTATGTACCTTCGGGTATTTCTCAAATTTTTCTGAGATCTTTACATGAAACCGGGTCCGGACAGAGGGGCGTAAGTGTTCCGAGGAGGTGATTTTTTCAGAAAAATTTCCGATTTTTCCCGACTTTTCCGGTTCAAATGTATGGTATATACATGTGAGTGGTACCATGGGAAAGGGCTTATTATACTAAGAAAAATAACGTTTGATAGGTCCAATAAGAATGACGCAGTACATTTTTGAAGTATTTTTATGTATATGTATATACTTGTAGATATTAGGGATGGCCGAATCCGGATCTCGGATCTGGGCCCAGGTCTCGGATTTCGGATCTGGACCCGGATCTGGGATTTCGGATCTGGATCCGGATCTCGAATCTCGGATCTGGATTCGAATCTCGGATCTGGGTTCTTATCCAATATTTAAAATTCGATCGAATATTTAAAATTCCTCAATACACCTATTTCATTGACAGTTAAGAAAACATAAACAGCTAAGACAAGTATTGACTAGTTTTTACGTATATTTATCTTGCTCAGTCTGCTCTAAATATGAAATGTATACCTTACAATTAGATTTAATAATTATTTAGTAAATCACAATATGAGCACCGAGAATAAATTATGAATTTTGGTGCCCCTTTGCTAGATTTGAAATTTCGAATTCATATATAGAATCAGGCTGAAAGATAAATATTTAAGATCTGGAAACCGAAACATGTGCTAGTACCCAGATCGTATCCGTTTGTACCTAGGTAATGCGAGCGTAAGGCACTTGCACTAATTCCGCATGTACTTTGGGGAACACGAGAAACTAAAAACAGATAAATATTCTTTTTCATGGACAAAGTCGCGCTTTAACACGACTTTTCATGAGTGTTGTGTTCAAATACGAAAATTCATCTTGCTGAAAGACGTAGTTTATCAGGAGTTCGGCCAAGATTCTTTTGGACTTAGCCTGTAGACTGCTTCTGGTCTCAATTATTCCCATATAACAAGACTAACCATATATAAAGTTGGTTCTAAATGATTTGAAATATCACTAATTGACCTAAAGGGGATAATCGCGATTTAAATATTCGAAAATCAGAAGAGATGTGAAAGTTAAGCGTTAAAATAAATCCGATAATTCCTAATGCAACCTAATGATAGCAATAAAACTCCTTATGTAACATTTTCAGCTAAGATTAACAGTTATCTTCTTGAAGAGGGTTTACGGCAACATTGAATATTATAAATCCAATTATCATAAGTAGTACCTCTCACAGCCCCGCATTTCACATTACCATCGCCCTTCATCCTGACAAGTGGGCAATTCACTTACCCACAATGACTTTTCAGGCGTTCCAGTGACATCAATATCTCAGTTTGGGTTTGGGATCATGCTTCGGTGAACCTTGACTATCACCATCAGCAGCTATTAGAGAATCAGAAATTATTTCTGATTAGATAATGTGGGTAACTATAGCTTTTCGTCTATAGAAGATGGAGAGTGTATGGTATTATCGCAGGAAATATTTGATAAATAAGACTTAGATTGTCAGTATTTAGGAGCAACTTTTGAAATAATCAGTTACTTTAAATGTGCTATGGAGTAGCCGAGAAAACCCGACAGCCATAGTCGAGTGATCTGTGGCATTAGGCTGTGGATCGTTTGCTGTGAATGTCTTGGATTCAAATCGTGCTTCGGTCATAGGTGTTTTTAACTGTCCTCGTTTACTTCTATGTCTGTGTGGTGTCATAATGGTTACAGTGTAATCCGTGCAAAGCGTTCAGCACAATAAATAATCTGATAAAAAGATGTTACCTTTATATATTTGGTCTAGGAATTAATTCGTGCGGTTTTTAATAAAAATTGAAGCTTTATTTCAAAAACAAAGTAAATGAATACGTTAACAAAAATATTGTCCATCGCTAGCCACTACTTTCTCCCATCTTTCAGGCAATTTACGGATTCCGTGTCGAAAGAATTCCTCATCTTTTGACGCAATCTAATCAAATATCCATTTTTCGATATTTTCTGAAGAAGTGAACCGCTGTCCAATCAAATCGTTATTCATGCAATCGATCAAGTAGTAGTCAGACGGAGCAGTGTCTGGTGAATATGGCGGGTGGAGTAACACTTTCCATCCGACATTTTCCAAATAGGTTTTGACCGGTTTTGCGACATGTGGTCGAGCGTTATCATCTTGATAAATAAGTTTATTATGCCTGTTATTCCATTCTGGTCGTTTTCAGGCCAGAGCTTGCTTCAAACGCATTAATTGTTGTCGATAGCGGTGTCCATTAATAGTTTCACCAAGTTTCAGAAGTTCATAGTACACCACACGTTTCAAATCCCACCATATATACAGCATAACCGTTGCACAATGAATATCTCGTTTCGGTTGTGAAGGACCTGGTTCACCTTGCTTCACCCAGGCCTTTTTTCGTTTAGGATTCTCGTAATGAATCCACTTCTCATCACCAGTTACAATTCGATGCAAAAATCCCTTCCTTTTCTGTCTTTGAAGCAGCAATTCGCAAACGGTTTTTCTTCTTTCAACGTCTTTCTTTTCAATTCATGTGAAACCCAATAAGACATCTTTTTAATCATTCCTATGGCTTTGAGACGTTTGGAAACTGTTGTTTGGTCAACTCCAAATGCTTCTGCAAGTTCGTCCTGCGTTTGACACGAATCCTGATCAAGCAATGCTCTCAATTCTTCATCTTCAAATTCTTTTGGCTGTCCAAATTGCTTTTGGTCTTCCAAGCTGAAATCACCACCTTTAAACCGTGCAAACCACTTCTGACACGTTCGCTCAGCTAGAGCATGGTCACCAAACACTTCCACTAAAATATGATGACTTGCGGTAGCACTTTTCTTCATGTTAAAGCAATGAAGAATAACTCCCCGCAAAAACACTTTATCAGGCACAAAATGCGCCATTTTCAGTTGAAGAAAAAATGTTGTTGTTTCCGCTTCAAGCAACTGACATATACTAAACAAGATGCTCAATGACAGTAGTTTTCAACGCATGTTTGGATCAACGAAACTATGGGACAATAAGCTAGTTACGCCATCTTTTGTAAAACCGCACGAATTAATTCCTAGACCAAATATATATATATAACAGTAGTTAGCGCTTGCCTTCGGTGTCCGTGGTCATGGGTTCAATTTCCGGAGAGGCACTCAACAATTTCGATGTTGACCCAGCATCGTGAGGACAATTGGGGAGTTGTCTTAAGTAAGAGGTAGCGGACTCCAGTCTAGAAAGCCGGCATTAGGGACTTCGGGTATCGATGCGTTGACTACACATCCCCACTTTGAACGTAAGCCCGCTGGTAGGAAGCAAAGGACTGTCGTGCCAAGAATTTAGTTTGTTTTAATTATCATAAATGCCTTCTTTATTATTAAATTTTATCCAATATTTTCTTTTCAACCAATTTGCGAAACTTAGAGCTAGCTACTTGGTTTCTTTTTAATTCATATTCATAGTTAGCACAACTAATCACTAAGGAAAAACAACCTTTTCAATAAAGTTCGCCTCGCGTCTTTCGTAGCTCTAAGTTTAGTTATTTTTAGCTTTTTTTTTTAAGTTGAAGGGCGGTTTATCATTTTCCCCTCGTTTTCCCTATTTTTTTTAAAGTTTTACCTATGTTTCTTTGCACGGATATTGCGCCTATACGCACGTGCTTAGTGTGTTCGTTTACAAAACCGGGCCATTTTCCTGCCACTATAGAAAGTAAGAGTACCCTGTATCAGAGAAATATTAATTGACGTATGTAAGTGAATATATCTGTGATGAAGTCATAATTACTCAGTTTTTGCATCGTACATAGTTTCCTCATCCTCATTAATCTCTTTACCCCGCTTCCTGAATTCCAGTTCTAGTATTCTTTCTTCATGGGGGACTTTTGTCTCATGTAGGCTTATTAACTATAACATCAGCAATAAAGAAAGTACGGTTTAATTTGCACTAATTTTAAAACATTACGTTAATTAAATAATAATAATAATACGGAGCGAGCTCAGGCTACTTGTTAGGATTCTTGCTTCACAATTGGATAATACCGGGTTCGAATTCGGAGGGCAGCCATCCTGACTGAGGATTTTCCAGGGTTGTTTCTCAGTTATACTGGGCAAATGCTAGGTTAGTACCTTGATCTAAGGCTCTGGAGACCTTCCTTCCACTCCTTTTCCAATGTTTTCATCTGTTGATTACTACTAGTCCAAGAACTTTAGCATTTTTCTTCGGAAAAATTAGAAGCCAAGGTTTTTCTTCACAAAAACATTCATTAACTCATTCTAAATGACATATCAAAAGTCCCCGACTTTCTGCTGTACGCTTCCCCTTTTTTCGGGGGGTGGAAGTGGGGGAGGAAAACGCAATTTAAAATACAATCAAATTCAGCTTATTTCCATGTTAACCTAAATATTCCGAATAAAAAAAAGAAAATTTACCGGGAACTCTTAGCACATTCGCTCGTAAATATTTCACAGGAAGTACCAAAGAATATCGGGTCGGGTTTCGAAAATACGACGTCATCAAAATGGCCGACACCAGAATTTGTAGTGTTTTGTGGGAATGGTTATAACTTTCCGCAGAATAGTGGTAAAACCATCGTTTTTGTTTCAGATTGAAGATAATTAATTACCAAATGTACGGAATGAAACGTGCTGTCTGCATTGTTAATTTCTTTCGAGATACAATAACAAAAAAACTAGTTTTTGAGTACCTGGTTTTAAGTGTAAATGCAAATAACTCAGTAATCATAAAATATTTCAAAATATATCTTCAAATGAAGGTTGTAGAGCATTATAAAGCCTTTCGAACGGTATCTGTACCTGCATTTTTTTTATTTTGAAATATAAGGAAGATATGTTGTTTTATTTAATAGATCGACTCTTGTAAAGACAATATAAGCCTACTTTTTTAAAAATATTTAGAAAATAATTGGATTTAAGATTCAATATCGCATTAAAATCCGTAAGTCACACACAGCCCAGTCACAGATACAAAAATGAGGATTTACAATGTTTGGCGGTAGATTCTTATCGTTTGTAGAATGAGAAATGTAAAATTCAGAGTAATAATGAATAAGAAATGTAAACTATTCAACTTACCTGAAATGGTTAACTTATTGAGTTCCTTTGCTGATTGATAAATAACAATTGTAATTATAGCAGGTCCACCTGGTTTGTCATCTCTATTTCTTCGGCGTCCGTGAATATTTCACATTCAGAGATTCCTTCCGTTGGAGTGACATTCAAACAGGATTGTCCGTGACAATTTGCACAAGCAAGAGAGCAGAACAGACCCAGCTTTCGATATCCACAAACATTGCCGCATCCTTTAGAACATGAACAGAAAATCATTTTTAAAAGGTACGGTGGAGCAGGTGGCTGCGTTGATCGAATTGTTACTAACAAATTGTCTTTCATAACCCAACCCCACTCCTCAGGATTTAGTTGGTTTCCGAGCCATGTTTGTACGTGGTAATAAGCCCGAAACAAATGTTGTTGTGCTGCAGCTGAAGTCGGTGGTAGGGCTTTTAAATCGACAGACTTATTTCTCTTCACTGATTTGGTGATATAATGATAACAGTAATCATGTAGTGAAATGTAATTTGCAGATGCACCGTATAAACCCAAAACAACTGTATGCCATTTTCAGTTATTCCTGCATGGGAAACATTACTTCGATTAAAAATTTCTACGAAATGTTTTAAATCTTGACGTTTTTGTAATAATTTCAAACAAACTGATTTTCCTTTCTGAAAAATGGCAGATGTTCCATCACAGCCTGAAAAAGCATGTAGAAATAAAATGTGATTTTCGCATACACCTTCTAAACTCCTTGATGAGTAAATCTTCTGCTCTTTTCCTTTTCCTGGCTTCAAGAAAAAAATTCTAAATTCGGCGGAGTTCGAGCTATTACTAACAAATCAATATCCTCACCAACAATAACTGTAGAAATAGAATTAATTTTTGATATCGTGAGTGCGGTTTCTACAATGAGGATATCAGCATCATTCTCTGCTTGTTTGACATCAATATTCGCAGCCTTGAATTTATCAGTGAGCAAACCAATCAACCTACTTTTGTTGTTTTCATTGGCGAGGAAGTTTTCTTGGCTGATAATCGAAACCATGTTTCCATCAAATATAATTGTTGTTGATGCTGCTTTCGAGCACCGTCGAAGTTGCTCCATGCCTTTTACATTTTTCTGAGGATTACCATATCCATCAAATACGATGACAGTGTTTTGACCGAAGTGTTTTTCCACAGATACCACATATTTATCATAAATATCCATGAAAGATTCGTTTTGACGCCACACCACTCGATGAATAAGGAACCCTCCATCAACGACGTAGTTTGTGTTTCCGAGATCAGGGTGAACATTGGTCGGGTTGAAGATGTTGAATAAGGATGATTTCTTCGTTTTTCTCATTCCAGTTGCATCAAAAAGAGCCATTGGGTAAGGAGCCAGTTCGAAATTTAAACATGCTCGAAGGTCATCATCTGATCTTTTGATTACGCTGAATCGTTGAAACAACAGCAGTGGATCAACAGGCACAGTAACACCATGTACCGTAAGGTGACTGTTCACTGTTTGAAGAGAAAGAACCCTATCAATACGAGAATATTTTATGTCATGAAAATTGTCACCAACTTTTCTTTCCATCATGGTTGCTCCAATGTTCAGTGCATCGTAGCAGTTTATTTTCTCCACATTACCTGTAACCCTGTTGCTATAGACATGATCAGTTGTACATTTGGGAAAGGGTTGTGGACACTGAACCACTCTGATACTTTTCTAACATCATCTTGGTCCCGTTTTATTCGAGATTCTCGTGCATCTACATGCTCTTCTTCACTTGCAAACGAAATCACACAAAAGTTTTCTACTCCTTCAGAAATGTTGCTCGCACTTAACAAACCAACAAGAAACTTAGTTAAAGCATTCTCTTTTTGTACTTGTTCCATGCACAAAGCCTCCTCGTATCTTTGAAGACTTCATAAGAGACTGTTCTATTACCATATCTGTTGGAGTTTCACTAAACAATTTGTCTGATCGCTTAACAGTGAAATAGTCTGCAGTAAATTTTCTATAGATCTCTCCATCCATTATGTTCTCCAACTTTATCATGTCTTGTACAAACAAGTTGGTTCTTTTAGCGTACAAAAAATGTTCTACGGCGTGGAAATACGGAATCATCCTCTTCACTGAAGACAAATATGCCTTCCAATCACCAATTCTCTCTGCCCTAATAAACTCTTTGAGGATTAACACCATATTGAAATACTGGTCTCATAATTGTGCAGTTGGACCCCTCTCTTTTAGTTGGTTTTAGTTACAAAAAATGCAGGTACAGGTACCGTTGGAAATGCTTTATAATGTTCTACAACCTTCATTTGAAGATATATTTTGAAATATTTTATGATTACTGAGTTATTTGCATTTACACTTAAAACCAGGTACTCAAAAACTAGTTTTTGTTGTTGTATCTCGAAAGAAATTAACAATGCAGACAGCACGTTTCATTCCGTACATTTGGTAATTAATTATCTTCAATCTGAAACAAAAACGACGGTTTTACCACTATTCTGTGGAAAGTTATAACCATTCCAACAAAACACTACAAATTCTGGTGTCGGCCATTTTGATGACGTCATATTTTCGAAACCCGACCCGATATTCTTTGGGACTTCCTGTGAAACATTTACGAGCGAATGTGCTAAGCGTTCCGTTTTCTTTTTTTATTCGGAATATTTAGGTTAACATGAAAATAAGCTGAATTTGATTGTATTTTAAATTGCGTTTTCCTCCCCCACTTAACCCCCCGAAAAAAGGGGAAGCGTACAGCAGAAAGTCGGGGACTTTTGATATGTCATTTAGAATGAGCTAATGAACGTTTTTGTGAACAAAAACCTTGGCTTCTAATTTTTCCGAAGAAACACCCATTTTTTGACTAAAGTTCCTGGACTATACACTGTGAAGTGGCCTCTGAGGATGTATCTGGTAGCTTATAGTAAAAAAACAATAACGACGTAATATATCTTCGCGAAACGCGTGGGTTAATTTAACTACAGTCTTACAGTCGCAATAGATAGCTAAAGTTTTAATATCAATTTCCTGACTTTTAAATAGTATTTTCATATTGTTTCAGCTTTCAATTTTCTCATGCATGTTCCCACCGAGAATTGAACCTGAGATCACATGAACAAATGCGAATATGTTAAATATTTTTTGAACACTTTAATATATAAAACACAAAACGCTTCAATGATACGAAGCATGAATATGTTTTGGTTACGTCCTGCAATGTACGATTAAAGAAACCTGGAGGGTGAAGAAAAAATAACAGAAATCTCTTTTATATTTACTCTTTCAACAAACTCCCGACCTCAGAAGGGCAAGCCATAAGTTAGGTAATAAAGTCATACAACGAACACAACTATATCACTCTCCTGAAATTCTCGTGTATATGTTTAAAAATCTACTGTTGTCCCACGCCAACCAGTCTATATTTTTTGTTGTATATACCTTCGAAGTGAAAGATATTCATTATTACATTTGTTGATGGTTGGACTCTAGTGAATCAGAAACTACTATTGATAAAAAGTTTGTTTTGTCTAGTATTTCTGCGATTAGAAGGCCTTATCTAAAAGATATTTCATTTGTATATGAGAAAATAAGAAAGTTTATTTTCTAAGAATTAAATACATATTATCAATGTGAAGCTAATATTAAGTTTCGAAGAGGAGCTAAACAGAAGAATTTGTTGCCATTTATATCAGTTTTCAGACAATTCAGTATACTCTGAAATGGGAAGAAGTCAAACTTGGAAACATTTTACTAAAGAGACTTCGACAGAAAGTGCAACCTGTAAATATTGCAAGGTTAAAATAAAATAAACAACAAAGGTAGCACAAACGTGTTATGGAAACATTCGAAAGCACAGCAACCTACTATATTAGTGAATCCGAAAAAACTTTTGACGAATTTTAGATATTCAATTTTATCGTCACAATTTGAGATGTAGGTTTGGATACGAATCAAAATCTGAGATTCGATTTCGGATCCAGATCCGAGGTCCGGACCCAGATCCGAGATCCGGATTTAAGATTCACATCCGAGATCCGGATCCGGATCCGAAAATTTTTGGCCATCCATAATACATATATGAAAAAATGAGTCCCCTTCAGACTTTCAAATATTTCTCTCGACCTCAGTTTTCAAGATACCTCAGTCGAGTTATAGGCTGTCGAAAACATAAAAGAATGAACTTCAAGGGTCCATACTTCCAAAATTATGGGACCTACCACACTCGGGTCAAGACTTCACTTAGGAACTAATATGGGCGCTATCCAAAAATACATGTTTCAGAATCCTGCAATATTCATGCAACAATTTAAAAAATGGAGTTTGGCTACAGGCATAGGCCTATAATAAGAAGTACTCACCAACTACCTCTTTAAAAAATGTTTCGGAAGTATCGTAAGATTGTGAAATATGAATATTTGGATAGTTCACATATTAGTTCCTAAATCAAGTCTTGACCCGACTACGAAAGATCCCATAGTATTGGAGCTATGGACCTTTAAAGTTTAATTTTTCATGTTTTCGGCAGCCTATAACTCCGAAAGGAAGCATTTGTGCCCCCAGGTTGGTCTATACTTTTTGTCTTGTCTTGATGTCAGGAATCACCTCCCAAACGTTGTCGGCGCTGTTTTGAAATATTTGGTCTAGGAATTAATTCGTGCGGTTTTACAAAAGATGGCGTAACTAGCTTATTGTCCCATAGTTTCGTTGATCCAAACATGCGTTGAAAACTACTGTCATTGAGCATCTTGTTTAGTATATGTCAGTTGCTTGAAGCGGAAACAACAACATTTTTTCTTCAACTGAAAATGGCGCATTTTGTGCCTGATAAAGTGTTTTTGCGGGGAGTTATTCTTCATTGCTTTAACATGAAGAAAAGTGCTACCGCAAGTCATCATATTTTAGTGGAAGTGTTTGGTGACCATGCTCTAGCTGAGCGAACGTGTCAGAAGTGGTTTGCACGGTTTAAAGGTGGTGATTTCAGCTTGGAAGACCAAAAGCAATTTGGACAGCCAAAAGAATTTGAAGATGAAGAATTGAGAGCATTGCTTGATCAGGATTCGTGTCAAACGCAGGACGAACTTGCAGAAGCATTTGGAGTTGACCAAACAACAGTTTCCAAACGTCTCAAAGCCATAGGAATGATTAAAAAGATGTCTTATTGGGTTTCACATGAATTGAAAAGAAAGACGTTGAAAGAAGAAAAACCGTTTGCGAATTGCTGCTTCAAAGACAGAAAAGGAAGGGATTTTTGCATCGAATTGTAACTGGTGATGAGAAGTGGATTCATTACGAGAATCCTAAACGAAAAAAGGCCTGGGTGAAGCAAGGTGAACCAGGTCCTTCACAACCGAAACGAGATATTCATTGTGCAACGGTTATGCTGTATATATGGTGGGATTTGAAACGTGTGGTGTACTATGAACTTCTGAAACTTGGTGAAACTATTAATGGACACCGCTATCGACAACAATTAATGCGTTTGAAGCAAGCTCTGGCCTGAAAACGACCAGAATGGAATAACAGGCATAATAAACTTATTTATCAAGATGATAACGCTCGACCACATGTCGCAAAACCGGTCAAAACCTATTTGGAAAATGTCGGATGGAAAGTGTTACTCCACCCGCCATATTCACCAGACACTGCTCCGTCTGACTACTACTTGATCGATTGCATGAATAACGATTTGATTGGACAGCGGTTCACTTCTTCAGAAAATATCGAAAAATGGATATTTGATTAGATTGCGTCAAAAGATGAGGAATTCTTTCGACACGGAATCCGTAAATTGCCTGAAAGATGGGAGAAAGTAGTGGCTAGCGATGGACAATATTTTTGTTAACGTATTCATTTACTTTGTTTTTGAAATAAAGCTTCAATTTTTATTAAAAACCGCACGAATTAATTCCTAGACCAAATATATATATATATATATATATATATATATATATATATATATATATATATATATATATATATATATATATATATATATATATATATATATATACATATAAATATATAAATATATATTATATATTTATATATTTATTACATATTATATATTACATATTACATATTACATATTTATATATATATATATATATATATATATATATATATATATATATATATATATATACAGATGGTGATCAGAAAAATGGAAACACCTGAACGAAATTGCAACTTACCAGATTAATATGGTGTCGGGACACCTTTCGCCTTCAGAACAGCCTTGATGCGACGTGGGATGGAGGCATAGAGGTCGTGAATGGTAGCAAGTTGAATTTTAGACCATTCCTCGTGCAGGGCATCGGACAGTTCTGTGAGAGAGGATGGAGGTGGAAATCGTCGCTGGAGTCGTGTTTCAAGACGGACCACAGATGTTCAATTATGTTGAGATCTGGGGATTGGGCGGGCCAGGGAAGGTGTTGAACTTCATCCCGATGTTTCTTAAACCACGCTGCAACAACGCCAGCTCTGTGTATGGGTGCATTATTATGCTGGAAGATGGCGTCATTGTCCGGGAACAACATCCGGACCATAGGATGCAAGTGGTCTCCTAAAATTGCGACATAATAATTGGCTGTGATTCGTCCGCTAAGTGTGACCACAGGAGCTAATGAAAACCATGATATGGCGGCCCACAGCATCACCGAGCCGCCGCCATGTTTCACAGTTGGGCGGAGACACTACAGATCATAAGCCTCTTTGGGCGTTCTCCACACATAAACACGACCCGTGGTTGGGAATAGGGTGAAGGATGACTCATCCGACCATATCACACGTTTCCAGTCCTCAACGGTCCAAGTTGCATGATCATGGCACCATTTGCGGCGTGCGAAAGCGTTATGGTCCCTGATGAGCGGTTTGGCCCGTGCAAGACTACCCCATAAGTTCATGTCATGTAATTCGCGGCGGACTCTGATTGTCGAAACAGGGTGGGGGAGGTGCTGATTGAGTTCCTCCGTCACTTGCTCCGCAGTGGCAAGACGGTTCTGCGTGACAATGCGCTTTAATACGTAGCGTGACCTGTCACTCATGATTTTCTTCCGCCCACTATTCCGCTTCCCCGATGTGGTTTTCCCGTGTGTTGTGTAGGCCATCATCACCTTCGACACTGTCCCACGCGACACACCTAACACAGTAGCCACTGCCGTCACACTCACTCCACATAACCAACAATTTGCCCTCTTTGAAAATCTGAGAGGTCTCCCATTTTACACTACCTCCGTCTGCTGCAGCCACTGGACACTGCTGTTCTACTGCGTCTGACGGAGTATGGAGACCGACCTAACACAGCACCACCAGCGGTCCAGCACTGAGGGCACCACGACACCTCTGCCAACCCATACATCCGACGTGTTGCCAACTACAGGTGTTTCCATTTTTCTGATCACCATCTGTATATATATATATATATATATATATATATATATATATATATATATATATATATATATATATATATAGGTCCGTTCGTTCGGAACACCAAATAATAATAATAATAATAATAATAATAACTCCAGAACCACTTGATGGATTACCATCAATTTTTGTCAGGAAGTAGAGGGTCTAAAGTTAAGAACTGAGTTCATTGGTGGAGTTAATATTGAAATCAGAAGTAATAGAAACCAATCACTTTCAATTTTAACGTTGATCACTATAGGACAAGAGTGGTAATAGCTAGAGAGAAGCGGTCTCTTGCAATTGATTAAGCGTCTCAAGAATATATTTAGTCTACATAATGAAAGTCTCTGCTAAAACCAGATGTGATAGAAATCCGCAACTTTCGGTTTCAAATCAATGTACATAGAGCAAAAATGATAAGATGTAGCTACAAGTGGTTTTCTTTCAATCGATTTAGCGTCCTGAAAATAAGTAATTCTCGATTTCTATTTAAACCGAAAGTGTCAGAAATCAACCACTTCTGCTTTTAATGTTAATCTTGTAGAATAAAAATGGTAATAGATTTCTTTCTGCAATCAATTAAACGTCAAAAGTATTTACTTTATATCCGCTGTAATATCTCTGCTATAAACGGAAGTGGTAGAATATTAATTGAAAAAATATCACACTAGATTAGTGTTTCTCAACCTATTTTCTATCACAGGGGAGGTGGTGGCTCAGTGGTGGTAGAGCGTTCACCTCCGGTGCTTGGGGTTCCTGGTTCGATCCCAGCTCGCACCATGTGGACGTTGTGGTGGCCAAACAACGTGCTCGTGGGTTTTCTCTGGGTTTTCCCGTTTCTCCCCATTTTCTTCATTCCACCATTTCATTCATTTTTCACCATCACCGTCTCCTTTAGCTTAACCAGCATAATAGTGGGACGTAAATCTTAAAGATTTCATTTCATTTTCTAGTTCCTATCACGAGCCTCATTTTATCACGTCCTCTTGCCAGCGACTCCCTTACAATTTCTGATTTGTAATAAGCTTGTGTGGGAATTTTAATAACTCTATTCCGGAGATCTCATGATATCCATCTATTTCTATAATAGTAGAATCTATTTCTTGTCTCTAGAGGATAAAGTAACTTCCCTAAAAGAGAATGTATTAAAATCAAATTTGATCAATTCATTCATATTACAAATATCGAATCCGATCCGTCATACTGTTTCAGCACGGAGGTCGTTTAAAAATTTTAAAACTCCATAACTCCCTTAATTTTCAGTCATATGATAAAAAATGTAGTGATTTCTAATTTTGGTAAAAAAAAAAAAAAAAAAACTTGGACAGTTGTTAGAAAAAGTTACTGAATATTTTAAATAACTTGACAATGTGCGTCACAAAGATTGAACCAGACAATAGTGAAATCATACCATGCTCAGGTATCTCATTAGCTTTCAATTTTAGTTGTAATTTAATATGCAGGTTCTGTTGCATTTGTATTTTTCTGGTATTTCAATACTCAGTTCTCATTAGTTTCATGTCGTACCTCTTTCACTTAAATTGATTTTTAAACAACTGCACTGTTGAAAATGTTTAGTAGACCTATGTTTTATTGTTCTTAACAGTATGTATAAAAAATAAAAATAAAAAATATGCCTGTCAGAACAAAATTCAAAATAATATTTAAAAATATTTCCGGTATTAGATTCTAGTTATACTTGTCTCGTCCACTTATCTTCGCGAACCCCATTAAACCTTCTCGTGACCCCCTGAGGCTGAGAAACCCTACTCTAGATAAACCAAATTCCTTGACGTACTATAGATGTAGCACTGCTACCTGTTTTTATTATATTTCTGTTTTTTTTTAATGAAATAAAAATAAATTGTTCATATGATATCGTTTCAAATGTTCTTGAATAAGTTTTGAAAGTATTTTCTATTAGTTGCATGAAACATATACCAAGAGACAAATAAATTTATTTTTTTTTAAGTTGGTATTCATTTTATTCGATTGCTAACAGCTTTGCTAATTTGTTTCAACTATTCACAGCTTCATTTTCTCTATTTAAACGCTTTCTATAGTATTACTCTTGTTAAATTTTAGTCTCTTACCGTTACATAAAGTTTTCAAGTCATGAGCTGGCACTTCTATTTTATTTAAAAAAATTAACACTATACTCTATACCGAGATATGTCTAGGCAACAGACAGAACCTTTTTCTAGTTTCCTAGACGGAATCTGTTGTCACTTAGTTCAAGTAATACTGCCATTCACTTATGAAGCGGACCAACATCAAAACACCTCTACTCACATCAGAATCTGAGCCTGGGATGAGGCGTGGTTACAAGATAGTTGCACGAGAGCTCTCCACGTATGCTATCGTTCGATATGATCTTTCTATTGAATGGTGAGAGAGCACGGTGGCTCAGTGGTAGAACGCTTACCTCTGGTGCGTTGAGTCTATTATTCAATCCCTGGCCATATAAGTTTGTGGTTTCCTCGGATACTCTTACATTCGCATTCCACTAACTCTTTCATGATCATTCACTTGCATTAATCATCCGTCTTCTTTACCCTAAATGGCACAACGATGGGACTTTCAAAACGAAAGATTTTATTCCATTTCATTTCTATTGAATGGTGGAAGTCCAAATCAATATGTAATAGATACATATCAATATGTAATAGATACATATCAATATGCAATAGATACATATCAATGACAATATGTAATACATACATATCAATATGTAATAGGTACACCAGATACATATCAATGACAAAGTTAGTCAGTGGCGATGGAATGATGAACCTTCAATTTCCTAATTAAAAGCTTTGTTCTAACGCAAATGATGACAACAAAAAGCTTGTAATGTTCTGTTGCAGTCAACTGTATGGACGTTGATCTTTGCGTCTCTTCTCCATCTAATACATGTATACAGCGGCGGAGATTGGATGTTAAAAGTAGGGGTGGTGGAGGGGCAAGACATGATCTGAATATTTGTATATCAATGTTAGTTTTTCTGGTTGGTTCTAACATTTCGTTTGACGAAAGGTTGGATAACTAATGGGATACTATCTTTTACAGTTAAAATGCCGTATATCGTATTTCTACTATATGGATTGTATTTCCATATATATCGTATTTCTACTGTATTTCTACCTTCTAGAAAACAATATGGAATGGAAATCAACGTTGAAAAGTCGTAAGTCAGGAGAATATCTAGAGGAAACGCATCCTTACAGCTCAGAGTAGAACAAAAGGAAGTTGAAGAGGTCGAGATTTTCAAGTCCCTGGTAAAAATGAAATGAAATCTTTGAGTTTTACGTCCCACGGTTGTGCCGGTGAGGCTAAAGGAGACGGTGATGATGAGTAATGAATGAAATGGTGGAATGAAGAAAGTGGGAGGAAACAGGAGAACCCCGAGGAAACCCACGCAAACGGTGTTTGTCCACCGCGGGGGCTGGGATCGAACCCGGGACCCCAAGCACCAGAGGTGAACGCTCTACCACTGAGCCATCGCGGCCCCTTAAGTCCCTGGTAAGTATTATGACAAGAGACACTTACTGTACCAAAGAGATAAGGTCAAGAATTGCTATAGCCAAGAAAGCATTCAATAAGAAAAGATCACTCTTAACTAGCAGGCTCAATATTGGAATTAGGAAGAAGTTCGTCAAGTGCTGTATCTGGAACATTGGACGTATGGTTCAGAGACTTGGACATTACGTAAATTAGGGAAGAAATATTTAGAGGGTTTCGAAATGCGGTGTTGGAGGAAGATGGAGAAGATTGAATAGACAGAGAGAGCTACAAACGAAGATATTTTAAACCGGATAGGACAGAAGAGGACACTTCTAGCCACCATTCTTCGTAGAAAAGCCAATTGGATTGAACACATCTTGCGAAGAAATTGCCTTCTTCATATCGCCATAGAACGAAAGATGGAAGGAAAGCGAGGAATAGGAAGAAAAACACAACCGATCGATGATTTGAGAAACAGAAGAAAATATTGTGAGTTAAAAGAGGAAGCAGAGGATCGAAAAACGTGGAAGAACCGTTTCCAAGACTAATCTAAAAAAAAAAAATCTTTAGTCCTAGGACCTGCCGCAAGGCTGAATACTTAATAATAATATCGTATTTCATATTTTATTAAGTAAATTGACAAGAGCAACGCAAGTAGGTACTAGCCCATTGTACTCTTAAACAACGAAATTGTAAGAAGAGATTTGTTCCTTGCTCATGAACATCTTAAAATTCTGTCTGGGAAATTGTGTGATCATATTATTTAATGACAAATTTGCAAAACAAATAAATAGAAATGATAGTATTAATTATAGTAATGAATAATGAGGCTTGTTTTGTAAAAGTTATTGAAACTGGGGATTAATGAACAACTTATATTTTTAATTCCACACATGCTATTAAATGTATGTCATTACTCTTAGAAAATGAAAGACAGTAAATACTACATGCATATGATATGATATTTAAGGAAATGGGCAATTGCAATATTAATTGCTTTGAATTGCAATTAAAACACAGTTAATGTAGCTATTTTAACTCCAAGGGAAGACAAATAGCCAATACCCCTCAATGTATATAGTTACATACTGAAACTTTACATTTCCAACTGGAACTATATACATTGAGGGCTTACTTGAAAAAAGTGGGGGCAAATGACCCCTCTTGCCCCCTAATCGCCGCCACTGCATGTATATCATTGTGTGCATAATGTACTCTTCTACTACTTGAGGTGGGCTAAAATTAAACTTAGTTGGCTATATGCCTTCCCTTCATTAAAATAATTATTTATTTATTAAACAAATTCCCAGATGCAGCATAAGTTTGCCATTTACACAGATAAATATTAAAGCAGTGTTTGTAGATTTTCTAAGACATATATAAAGGTAACCAAGAACGTTCTGTGGACGTCTGTGTTCCATTGGTTCTTACACCGTGAGTTGAATACGAATGGAGATAAGGCGAAGGTTGTTGGTGTGGGTATATCCAACATACTACCTGGCTGTGGCAGTTCAGTTACACCGTGAACTTGAGTAAAGACAGAGTGATCATGGGACCTCAATAAAGCGTCATAAGGGCGTGCATGCCGTACGAGTTCAAACTTTAGTCAAACGCAGCTGCAGCGGAGCAGAAGATACGCCAGGTCCTTTGGTGAGGATGTCGGAACTATGCGGACAGTGCAACGGTATTTTAACAAGTTTAAGGACAGTGATGAAACACTCGAAGACGCACCACATGTCGGAAAACCAACTCATGTACAAAATGAAATTTTTCAGGCAGCAATTGAGGCGAGCAGTGGCCAGACATGTAAGTAACTGGGACTAGAATTCAGTGTGAGTGGATAAACCATTAGACAGTACCTTCATCAACTTGGGAAGCACTGTTGGGTCGATGAGTCCAACATGATTTGACTCCATGCCCGAAGAAAACTCAAGTAGACACCTGTGGTTCTTTGCTGTCTCGTCTGAGGAAGCTGGACAGGGTGCTGGCATGTGATGAGAAGGGGTCCTGCACTAAGCTCCACGGCGTCGTCATCATTGGTCCGGCGATGAACCTGTTCCAAAACAGCCGAAACCAGCACTGCACTAGAAGAAGGTTCTCTTGTGTGTTTGGTGGCCTGCTCGCGGCATTGAGCATCGGGAACTGCTACCAGCTGGTCAGCGCATCAATGGCAGTGTTTGATGTCAGCAGTTGAGCCGTGTTCTAGAAAAACTCAAAACTCAGGAGCCAGTACTTCTGAACCGCTAAAGGATCCTTCTGTTACAGGAAAACGTTAAGCCCCACGTGGCTAGGATGACCCGGAACACCATTGTACACCTTGGATGGGAAACACTATTGCATCCGCAATACTCCCCAAAAATTGCACAGTCCGATTATCACCTGTTCCATTCCTTGGGCAATCGCCTTAGAGGACACCAGTTCAAATCCCTTGTAGAGGTGAAAAATGCACTTGATACATTGTTCGCTTCACGACACCACCAAGTTCTACCGCGATGGCATTTCACAACGTTGGTAGTAGGTCTTCGATGCTGGTGGGGACTGTTTTTGATCTTCCAGGAACGTCTTAGGTAATATGTCGATGTTCGAAGGTGGGGGGTGAAAAAGCGACAGAACTTTCTTGGTTATCTTTATAATATTTTTCCCCTACGAGCTACGACAGAAGAATGTCATCTTAATAATGTCCCCTACACAGTAAAAAAAATTGGTTGTGTTAACTCAACAAAATGACTCTAAGCTATCCTATTTGTGTTAAAATTTGACGCATGTCTGGTGCTACATCAATTCTAACGGAATAAATTATTAAAATGGTAGCTGTTACATCAACTACCTGCAATGTTTTTTATGGATTGAAATATTTCGAGAACAAATGTAAGAATATCGAAAACAAATGTCAACATATAAATTGCTTACGTAATTTTTTTTATCAGAAAATTCACAATTGAACAAAATTATTTATATGAAAGAATACAGAATATAAATAATGCATTATTCGTTACTTGGTATAAATGTTAAATATAGCGTTCAAAGGTTTGCTAATAGCTACAAATAAAAACAAATACAAATTCTCAATGCCGCCTGCAAAAGATATTTACGAAATCCATCCAAGGCAACGTGCACGCTATATATATATATATATATATATATATATATATATATATATATATATATATATATATATATATATATATATATATATATATATATATATATTGCTGTACACAGGGTGTTACAAAAATGTCACAATATTTTGAGAACAGATTCCTTACACCAAAATAAGAAGAAAGTTCATATGGACCTGTGCTCAAAAGTGGATAGTTCCGGAGTTATAGGTTGCCGAAAACTTGAAACAAGTGAACTATAAAAGTTCATAGCTTCACTACTATGGGATCTATGGTTGTCGGGTCAAGACATCACTAAGGAACTAGTATGTGAACTATCCAAATATCCATGTTTAAGAATGCTCCACAACTTTCACACCAATTTTTAGAGATGTGGGTGAAGAGTGATCAGGTACTTCGAAACAGCCTCTTTATAAAAATGATGTGCAAGTACCAGAGGTTCTGAAGCATGAATATTTGGATAGTTTACTACTAGTTCCTGAGTGATGTCTTGAACTACGATCGGTCCTATAGTGGTAAAACTATGGACCTCTAAAGTTCAGTTTTTCAAGTTTTCAGCAAACTAGGAAACTATGCACTTCCGGCCACAGGTCTACATGAACTTTTTAATTTTGAAGTGAGGAAACTATTCCCAAAATATTGTGAGAAGTTTTTGTATCACCCTGTATATCTAATATAAAGATTTTGAGACGGCTTTGATACATTTGCTAAACCACTGTTCTTAGCAACTTAAAGGTTTGGTTGACCACTGACGAATAATAGAGTTGTAAATATTAGTATCTTAAAGTCTTGCATTCTCCATGTGAACTGGGGTATCTCTAGCAACACAGGTTATGCGAGGCGTGTCCAGAGAGTGAGTACTATTAAAAAGAAAAAAAAAATAATAAAACAGGTTTGTTCAAGCCAAATTTACTTTTTCATGAAATAACACACCTTAAACTATTTTTCAACATGGTTTCCAGCAATGTTCAAACACTTATCATAGCGCGTGGCCAACTTGCCCAAACCCAAGAATGTTATCAAATAGAGGATATGCGCATACGCATCTTCATCATATGAGCTCAGTGAAGCCAAAGAACAACCGAGCATCGTCTGGGTCGGCACGTTTGATTCGCTACTCTCGTTTCCACCATGATTGTTGGCTCGAAACATTGCGATCTTAGTGGCGTGCAGTGGGCAAAGTAGTTGTGGCGAAGCTGTGACGTATGGCTTCACGATTTTGTTGTATGAGCAGATCCTCTATTTTATAACATCCTTGCCCAAACCTTCAAAGAAACATCCCGCCAGTGAAGACAACCATAAATCCACAGCGTCTTTTTCGTCATTGTCGACATTTTTCAAGCACTTACCATGAGTGCGAGCTTCAGGCGCAAGAACAAGTGCTAGTTATATGGCGCCAAGTCGGGACTGTTCGTCAGCAGTATGGGGGACAAGCATTGTCATGAACGAGCACAAATCTTTTACTGAGCATTCTTCTCCTTTTGTTTTGGATTGCGCGTCGAAGTTTTATCAGAGTTTCACAGTATCGTTCCCCAGTACGTACTTACTGCACACTGGCGGGATGTTTCGTTGAGGGAGGTTTGTACAAGTTGGTCACCTGTTATGAACATTAGTGATAACTATGTCGAGTTGAGGTGTGCTTTCATGTAAAAATAAATTTGGCTTGAACAAACCTGTTTTAGAATTTTGTTTCAAAACGGTACTTACTTTTAGGACACACGCCTCATATGTTCAAATAGCACCATGACGCTGATTCTATTTCTGCTTTTCTTCGTTCATTTATTTAGTTTTTGATATCGTTGTGGTATTCTATTTCTGTGTTTCTTCGTTCATTTGTTTGATTCTTTAACACCGTTGTTGTGCTATTTTCACACTGCTCAACGCCAGTTCCGTGTCAAACCGGTAACACCGGGTCTGTTTTAATCGCAACCCTAGACCCTTGGTGTAAAACTAACACGCTAAAGTGATAACCATGCTGAAACGCAATTATTTCTTGCTGTTTAGTTTGTAAATAGTGGTCGTCCTACACTTATGACAACAGTTTACTTGAATGTTTCTCGATTGGAAGAGTGTATTGCATTTGAGCAAGAAAGTGGCTTAGATTCTTAGGTAAGCTTTATGATCTGTATTCCCTCCTCAATTGCCTCGGTCCTTCTCCGGAGTAGTGATAAGAGAACGGAGACATAATACTGGGCGATTTGCCAGGTCTTCGAAAACGGAAGACTTCGAATAGAGTTGGAGATATTTACGTTTCTCAACTGTTTTCAATAGAAGATAGCAGTAAACCAGAGCCACAACTTTTTATCTGGAGCTCAACGTAATTACTTCCCTGAATTTCTGTAGTCTGCTATAAAATTTTCTTTTTCCCCTATTTCACAAATTTTGTTACCAAATTTCTCTCGATTAGAAAAATTTCCCTCATTCTATGATAATGACAATAGAGTCAATCTGAAATTTGAAATGTTAACTGAACTAAATACTGACTACTGACAAAATACTATAAATAATATCAAAGATACAGTGAAACTTGTGTATGTTTGCTTCACCATTTGTTGCACCCAAAATTGTTTAAATGATGCAAGTGTCCAACGTAGTGTAAACTACAGTATATTATAATCCTGTGATATTAGACCTTTAACTAAGAATCGAACTCTCAGTTGTCGCTTCTGAATCATGATAGTTATCCTAATATATGAGATTGCTTACTTACAAAATATTGCGAGAGAAAGAGAGAGAGAGAGAGAGAGCGAGAGAGTGAGAGAGCGAGCGAGAGAGAGAGAGAGAGAGAGAGAGAGAGAGAGAGAGAGAGAGAGAGAGAAACAAAGTATAATGGAGACAATGCGAATCTAATAATACATTCATAATATATGTTAATGAAATTTAATACATTTAATTACTCTCAATACAGTCAAATTTGAATGTAGCTTTCTTTTTTCTTTTTCTCTTTTTTACGAGAGAGGGAAATTCTTTTGTACAGACAAGGTGGGTCAAATTTGTTTCCCTCAATACGTAAAGAAACAAAATAAAAAAAAATTTAGTGACTACTGTTCTAACAGTCTCCCACCATGTTCAATGTACAAAATACATCTCTTCAGCACTGATTTGTAAATATCGTTTCGGTTGGTTTTGCATCCGATCTCTCGAATGATTACTTGATTGGATCTAATGAGGAAACCGATTCAAGTGTCACACGAAATTGTGGACGAGTTTATGCGCAAACGAAGTGTTTTTGTGTATAATTAAACCCATTAAAAGGAAAAACTCTCGATCTCAACCGTTCCAGAGATATAGAGGAATAAGGTAAAGGTTGGCGTTCCGATATTTAGCGAATTTTCGGCTATGATCCGAGTGAATATGTTTGAAAATTGCATTAGAACGTTAAGAAAGATGCACCAGGGTGGAATAAAAGTGGTGTTGAATGTTGAGGTGAGTGACGTAGCTTTTACCCGGGACTGGAAAAAGAAGGAGCTTAAGGAATAAACGCCATTGACACAAATAACAAAATTGAATGATAATACTGCCGTCCTAAGCGACTCCACACTTTTCGAAAATCGAGATATTCGTATGAAAATGTTCGTAGTACAATTCTGCATCTATCTAAAGTGAAATTGAAGTGGTTTGACCAATAGGTAGGGGATAATGACGTCATGAGTGTTTACCTTATATTGAAAACTGTAACTGAAAGTAAGCAAAAGGACCCTAAGTGGCAATTCATAAGCAAAAATATTTAACTGTATTACTACACAAATTTTAGATCGTGAAAATATATTTAATAAAGTTTTGCCGAAATACAACAAATTTGAACGTACGGCCTAAGCCAAAACGCGTTTTGCTTATTTTCTCGAAAGTATGTGAAATGGAGATAAGGCATTTTTGCTTAGCAAGGCAGAATACATGCTAATATACCATGTCGTTAGTTCGTGGAAAATGAGTAAAGGTGATATAAAAATGTATTAATTACATTACCAAAGGAACAGAGACGTTATTGTGTGAACAAACATATTCTGTGCAAAAATCCTATAGGAGAATAAATTAAATAATATCAATCATAAACACATATTGTTGCACACGTAAGTACGACAGTGTGTAGTTGTATGACATATATTAAAACGCAATGTATGGGTCAATAAGCAAAAATACTAGTTTCTTCAACTTAAAAAAGGAAAAACCGGTACGCCTTATATACTGTATATCACATACAGTTTCGATCGGTTAATTATTGTAAAAATTATAAATGTTTGGAAAGTTCGGACGGCCACCATTTTTTTACATTTTTCATCCTATTTGACTGATGATACTTTTATTAGATTTAGCGTACCAAGAACCTGAACATAGATACCTGACACGCCTATTTCAGGCAACAATAGAATCCCGGTATTTTCGCCTTCCCAGTTCAAAACACTTTTACCCGAGAATTTTTTATGGACTCTTTGATTTTGTAACCTTCATGTCTAAGGCGACGTATTACTACAGTTTCCTGGATGAAGGAATTATTTATTTTTAAAAGACTTTTACTTGCACTAACGCTAGATATCAAAATTCGCAAAATATTGGGGCACCAGCCTTCCCCTTATTCTTCTATATCTCCGGAACGGTTGAGATCGAAGGTTTTTCCCTCTCTAATGGGTTTAATTATACACAAAAGCACTTCGTTTGCGCATAAACTCGTCCACAATTTCGTGTTACACTTGAATCGGTTTCCTCGTAAATGACCTAATAATCCGACCAAATGATCTAAATTCTGCGGTTGCCCCGAAAATACCTCGTCTTTGACAATACTCCACATGGAGAAGTTCTCCGGTGTGAGGTCACATGAACAGAGTTGTCAATAAGCCATACCATGACGACCAAATCATTCATAGAAATATTGAACCAAGAAATCCCTCACAACACAAAAGTGAGACAGTACTTCATCATGTTGTCATGTGAATTGAATGTTTTTGTAACTATGCTTACTTTGAAAAAAGTCTGCAACGACAACTTTCTGCAACATTTGAAGGTACATGTGTCACTGGTAACAATTCTTTTTTTTTTAATGGTCCTGAGACAGCACCACTTCAAATACCACTCCAAACAGTGGCACTAGGGACTGGTGCACTAGTTTAACACTTGTGTCACAGTTTCCTGAGGATTTGTATCATTTCAGTAAACACCATTCACGCCATTCTGTTTACGTCACCATTCATCTTGAATGAGGAATCGTCTGTCTACAAAATTCGTTTTCAGAAATCTCTGTCAGTTTCGTTCCGAATGAGAAACAATTTACAGAACTCAACATACCGGTCCGGATTACACCCGTGCAATGCGTGCCAGAAACTTTGACCGGTAAGATTACATTTTCAAATTCTTTAACAAGTTCGTTAAAGAGGTCATGTACATGGCTTCTGGTACATGGCTCCGGGGTAGATACACAACTCTGAGAAACAAATGCAGTGTTTCATTTATTTTGTACACTTCGTGGTCTTCCACTTCGCGGTAGATTATACAGAGAAAATGTAACCTCGAATCGTTGGTTCATGGTTTTATTTAATAGTAGTTCCATACCTGGAAATTCCCCCCTGAGATTTGGTGTCATTACATTTGTGTTTTTGTTGTTTCCACGAAGCTTGTAGCACGAAAACACGGTTTTCTTTGTTAACTTGCGATTTATCAGAACGCTTCACTCAATAAAAAAATCCTAAACATAGTTACCAGTCCCAACCACACTAAGAGACACACTAGTGTTAGTTCTAGTACAAATACAAGTATATCCATAGTGTGTGTGTGTGTATGTATGTATGTCTGTGTAGGTGTATTACACTAACATATATGGAGAAGGTAAAAACACAAATAATTGTAGTAATTAGTAACAGTGTAGAACTATTAAAGGATGTAAAAATAAGATTCTATTTAATGAGACGAACTTTCTATATTCTTCCCTGTGACGAGTGACCATTTCAGAATACTGTCGAGTCTATACCTACTCAATTGTGAAATGTTTGGCAGACAAGTCTTTTAAACATGGTCCATTAATAACCACAACAAATATTCTTGTTTACATTAGATTTCAAAATTTAGAATGTCTGTCGTTTATTATTCTAAAAAAGTCTCCCATACTCAGCGGAAGACTTTCTTTCAGTGTCTTTCAACCAACATCTTGTTTGACTATAAAATATCAAATAAGCATCATTATTGTGTTTCCAGCTGTTGAATAAAAAATAATTTTGTTTCTGCATACTGATGTAAAACATATAACGTACCGGTATTCGAACTGTGTTTAGACAAGTTTATAACTTATCTTGGGTTCGAATGTGATAGTTCCAGTTTGAAGTGGTAGTTAATTTTATAACATACGGATATTTCAACCTTAGTATTACTATTTCATTTTATTAGTGCACCAGCTCTCTATTGTGTTCCTGATTTGCGTTCGTTTTCTGTAGAACACCTAATTTTCTTTTACAGGATTTGAGGTGCGAAGAATGATAATGAAACAAGCGATTCCTTTACCATTATCCTTGAGTTAGCAATAACTAACAAATTCAAAAGAAAACAAGATAAATATAACAATAAGTTTCTGGTTCGACTCTTGTTAGTGCTCTACATAATTTCGGGAGATTAGTACATTACATTAAATATTCATTACATTAAATATTCAATAAATTCCAGGTTTACATTAAATATTCAAAGTTAGGCCATAATGTTTGATTCAAAAAGAATTATTTGCTGCACCGCGCCAAACAAAGAAACATACAAAACATTTCTAACTTGTACTGTGAATCGACATGTTAGAGTATATTTGTACCCTTACACTGAGAAAAATCCATTATCCGGACAGCGGTATATTGTACAAATACAAGGATTCGTTATGTTTACTAAGGAAATCTGTACGGAGCGTACTTTATCCATATACTACAGAGGTACTGCCTTTTACCCGCTTAGATGTTACATCATGTCGCTGCAGGATGTCTGACATCTAACAATTTTCCGTATTTTACATACGTATACGTATGTTAAATACTTCAGCTATACGTTATATACGTCCATCTGTGTGTAAGATCCAGACCGCCTATAGACACTCTTTCTTTCGCCATGGCTGACGTCATTGAACTACCGTCTTTTGCTTGCGAAACGAGGTTGTGTACAAACGGAACAGAAGAGAGGAAGGAAACAAAAGCCTGGGTAAGTACAATAGTTAACTATTACTTTAGTTAAATATTCCATTAATTATATATTCTTTTAGTGTAACTTGCTTTAATATAGTACTAAGTAAGTAATGTAGTTTATGACTACAATTCTTACTATTGTAACTCGTAAATGATTGAGGAGAATGGAATGGGTGAATCTGAATTTTGAAAAAACTTTGAATATTAATGTTTTGAAACATATTATGTTTCAAGGTAGCAAAATGAATGTTATGTGTTTATTCATTCCATTTTATATGTGACGATTTATTACTTGGTGCAGATTTACTACAGGACTGCTTAACATAATTGCTAATAAACCGTTTTCAGCGCGGAAATTTCCTTGTGTAGTGAAGATTTAGGATTTAGATTTCTGGGCTTTCGGCATCAATGGTCTTGTTACCCCATATGAGGGATGACTTTCCTCGGCGAGTACACTATCCGGGGAAAGGAAGGGAAGAAAGGATTGGGGAAGGAAGAAAACGGCCTGGGACCTATATGTTAGGTACCACTCCGGCATTTGCCTGCTGTGAATGAGGAAAACCCAAGGAAACCTCATTCAGGATGGCTGGACTTAAAATCTTTTGATACTTTTTCGACCGAGTTCTCCCCCGGGATCGAACCCGGAACCGTTCGCACCGAAGGCGAGAGCGCTAGCGACTACCCTACGCGGGGCCACTTGTGTAGTCTAGAAAACTCATTTTTACTAGGATATTTGCAAAATTTTTTTTTGTTGCTTTTAGTTTAACGCCCCATGATTGTACATCAATGTAAGAGAGAAGGTGACAATGAGATACATGATAATGGTGGAATCAAGAAAATGTAAGGAAACTGGAAAGTCTTAAGAATAACCACACCTACAGTGTTCACCAAAAGGCTATTTGTCGGGAGCAGGAATCGAACCAGGGACCTAACGCGTCAGAGGTAAGCGCTCTACTACAAAGCTTTCTTTTGTTTAAAGAACTTGTTTACATTGAAATATATATATTTTACGAAGATACTGACATATTTTACAGCCTCACTGAAATTTTTAAAAAAAAAGTAGTCAGGGAGAGTTTACTTGTCAGATTTTTATTTTTTAATTTAATTTATTTTTATTTTTATTTATTTGTGCTTTGTTATGTTCCCTAGTTAATTAATGTTTGGGTTACTGAAAATTAAAACCTTTTTAGTATTATTGTTATGTCATCACTTTGGAACCAAAAAAGTTAGATTTTTTTTCTTGTGTTTTCATATAGGAAGTTGGTAAGTTTGTGCCTTAGCATTGGTTTGGTTTCTAGAACGTAATTGAAGGTCATGTTGAGTTGAGTCTTGGCGGGTTTAGAGTTCGTGAAGTGTCAGGCACTGCTTGTGCCCCTGTCTTCTGTCTGTGATGTTTCCTGGCTTTGGGCTGTGAGGTATTTATGTTGAGGAGTACCAACGCAGGCCGCGTGATATACAGGTAGCTACAACACAGCTTCAACAGCTACGAGTGCCAGGTGTTTGAATTTCATCTTTCGTTACGGCGTGACTAATGCAGTATAGTACTAGGTTCAAATTCTATGGGTGGTAAAAATGGTCGTGGTGTGGTAAGAAATACAACGTAATTGTTATTAGTTTATTAGTGTTTCTTCATAGTATAGTTTCACTATTTCTAGAAGGAATTAAGTATTAACGAAGTAATAAATAAGCAAAAGCACACTTTGATTGGCGTTAACTATTTCTCATACTCCATTGAGAATGTTTTGATCCTCAGTTGCGCAAACATCCAGTGTGCGTTTTTTTGTTTGCTTACACTGCCTTATAGATGAGCTCCCTCGTGGCTAAGTGGTTAGTGAACACGCCTTTGGCGTGGGACACCCGGGTTCGATTCCCGGCCGGGGGCCGCGGTGGCTCAGTGGTAGAAGGTTCACCTCTGGTGCTTGGGGTCCCGGGTTCGATCCCAGCCCCGCCAAGTGAACCTTGTGGTGGACAAACACCGTGTGCGTGGGTTTTCTCGGGGTTCTCCCGTTTCCTCCCACTTTCTTCATTCCACTATTTAATTCATTACTCATCACCGTCTCCATTAGCCTAACCGGCATAACCGTAGGACATAAAACTCAAAGATTTCATTTCATTTTTTCGATTCCCGGCCGGAGCTTATGTGGTTCGGATTCCACGTTAATCTGTAGGTCCACGTCTCATACAGCCTTGCTGCTGAAAGGAACGTTAAAATCAAATCAGCACTGTTTTACAGATGCAATTGTTCGATTCCGAGTTCGAATGAAGCATTTTACGGGCAGGGGGCGACTTTTATATATACAATCCAAGGATTTTAGTTATTAGTCAGTGATGCAATATATAGACCTATATATATTACAAAATTGAAAGTGACTATGTTTGTGACTCTTAATCTCTTAAGAGCTGCGGTGGCTCAGTGGTAGAGCGTTCACCTCCGGTACTTGGGGTTCCGGGTTCGATCCCAGCCCCCGTCAAATGAACTTTGTGATGGACAAACACCTTGTGCGTGGGTTTCCTCGGGGTTCTCCCGTTTCCTTCCACTTTCTTCATTCCACCATTTCCTTCTTTGCTTATCATCAGCGTCTCCTTTAGCCTAACCGGCATAACTGTGGGACGTAAAACTCAAAGGTTTCATTTCATTTTTTCTTAATCTCTTTGGAATCTTGTACTTAGGTTCACAGCGGAAGCGACGAAATAACTCGACTCATCCATTGTAGCTCTCTTCGCAACCAGTTTCCAAAATGTTGGCAATAAGTTTGCGAAACGGGATATGACGACTCCAATTTTGGGTGAAAAGTCGCTATAAAAAATAATAGAGAAATTCATTGTCTATAAGCATTGTTTTAAAGTTGTAGATGTAAACTAAACAATATGTTCTACTCACTGGCGCAAATCCGTGGGGGGGGGGATGACGGATACATGTCCCCTCCAATCTTGGAACTGAGGGGGACTTCCCCCCAATAATCCGATTTGAAATGTTTTTTGGGAGAAATTTGATTATTTTTGTCCGATTGCTACAAAGGAACGTGAGATAAAATAGATGTCCCCCAGAATAAGCCTCAAATCTGCAGCCTCCCAACGCTGAAGACAACTCTGATCCTCCACAACATTGTTTTTCAACTTCATAAGTATTTTGGACATCGCCAAAAAAAGTATGGTAACGGTCTTACCCCCCCCCCCCCCAATGTTGAAGACAGATTTGCGCCGCTGGTTCTACTCACATCTTTGTAAATAGGGCGCAACCAATCCTTTAATTCAGGGATCATTTCAGGTTGTTTCGGGTACTTTTGTTCATATTGTGGTCAAAATAGTTCCGAAATAATTAACACTACAGTACTTACGTTAAGCAATTTTTTTGTAAAAGAAAAAGTGCAGAATAATTAAAAGACCCCAAAGGACAAATATAACAAACATCTTCTTCGCCTTTATTCACGCAATCTATAGCTAATCTTGTTGCTATCGGTAATGATGTATTACGTGTGTTACTCAACGGAAACTCTGCGAACTAAAGGACATCAAGTTTGTAGTTGTTCTTCGTTAGAGGGCAAGGGTAACATAACAATGCAGGATTGTGGGGCAGTGAGTATGCTGTATTTCCAAACTCTTCATCAGTTGCGCTGATTAAAACAAACAAACAGAAAAAAAGAACGTAAAAACTGTTTTGAACTAATAATGCTTCTCTACAGATGAACATTTTGTTTGGAGCAAAAAGTCGCTAAATGTGTAAGTAGGTAAATCGTCATTTAAAAATCACCCAAAAAAGTCTCCAATCGGAAAAAAATATTTTTTGTCGCTATCGTAGGGCGACCATACGTCCCGTTTTGACCGGGACAGTCCCGTTTTAGTGGCGTGTCCCGGCCGTCCCGTCAGTAGATGGAAAAAGTAGTATTCGTCCCGTTCTATGTAAATGAAAGAAGTAAATAACAAACCCAGTATCTTTACTCCTTTTAAAAGTATTAATAATTAATAATAACAAAGAGGCAAAAATTGAACTGAAATTCCCTATATTAAACATACTCTATAGTTCGCAGTAATGCTCGAAAGGCAGCAGAGGTTTTAGCAGTTGGTTGTGTGTTGAACAAATTTCAACGTGTCTTTCCTTTTTCATAAGTACCCGCTCTGTAACAAAGAGAGAGAGGAGGAAATCTGATATCAAGGCACTGATAAGAACAAAGGTAGATCTAAAAGTCTAGGGTTGCAAGAACCTGTCCCGTTTTTAACTGAAAATTTTATGGTCAACCTACGCTATCGTTGAGGTCGAATTCCCCTTATTTAGCGACTTTACCCAAAATTGGCAACATTGACCCCCACCGAACAACCAGGGTTGAATTCAGGGGGTAGCCCGGAGGGGAATCTCCCCCCCGAAGAAAATTCATTCCCCCCCGGAGAAACTCCCAAAATTTCAGTCACAAAATGTAGAAATTACTTCACCCAATTATTTGCTTTTCTGTCCGTGTACGTGCAGACGAAATCCGATCTCTCAATATACATATAAATGACGCAGACCCATTCTATATAAATGTTAACATGTAACATCTAAGATAGAATACCAAATAGTGAATAAAACTTGTATTTCTTAACGCTATGACTGAGTTTGGCAGAACATGAAATTGTTAACTGTTGAAGAAAGGTTTGTATTTTAGTAGGTACTATACTCTCGCCCTATATTATATATTAGTAGGTAGCACTAGCACAGGTTGAGATACGAAAGGAAAGATAGGGAAGATCTTTCGATCATTCCATATAATCTCTCATGTCAGCAGACTTCAGTTCTTGAAAATATACAGTTCCTACATTATTTGAAATAGGGCGCCTAAATCCCATTTCTCGCATCGGAAGTAACAGACGTAAATGTGTTTTACGATTGTTAAAGTAAACACATCTTTCTTTAATTAAAAATAATTCAGTTAAAGGGTGAGATTCAGTGGGCGTCATTTAGAGGGATCAGGGAGGAACAGTTATCCCTCCTTGATTAGAGACTTATATAGAATTTATCAATATGATAGAAAGTGAAAGATTGCTATTGAAGGTGGCCAACATCCTGCTCAGTGCCGTTCCATGGGGGAGGGGCAAGCGGGGCGACGGCCCCGGGCGCCGAAGTAAGGGGTGAAAAATTCGGGAGGGAAAAAGAAAAGAAAAGAAGGAAAGAAAAACAGAGGAATGAAATACATGTGGACATATATAAAATGAAAGGAAAAAAGTAATGAAAAGTGCTCAAAATCAAGGAAAAGCAGGGTTTACTTTTTAAAATTTTCCCACCTTTGGCGGCTGGTCTGTCGACCTCACTCATATATACGGGGATGCCGTCGTATACTCTCGCGCCAAGCGCTGATTTTCCACGACACGGCACTAATCCTACTGAAGATTTCGTCAACTAAACTATTGATGTATATGCAGTGAAGAAACCAAGGCTAATATGTTTGATTTAGAATCAGAAGTGTGAGAAAGAATGATAACTTTTTATTAAGATATTCCTAAGTATGTTTGTTTTAGGAGAAAAAATATTTCAGTTAATTTAAATCTTTTTAAAAATTTTTACATTAGTAACAAACAGTAATTACTGAATATAGGAAATAATAAAAATAGTTACTGTAAATAGCAGTTAAAGTTTAGTGTAAACTATTTTTGCCAGTCTTTATTTAATGTTTTAGATGAAATCAAACGATTGTTTTCTTAAAATTATAATCTCATTGAATATTTATCAGCAATTAGTCTCAATATTAGGTAAGATGTGTATGTGAATGGAATTGTTAAATATGCTGCTTTCTTGAAAAAAATACAGAAAAATAACCCTCCCCCGAGCAGTTGACATTCCCCCCCGGGTGTAAATGTCTGAATTCAACACTGCGAACAACACCCCGTTATCTTTAGCCTAGCCAGCATAATAGTGGGACGTAAAACTTAAAGATTTCATTTCGAACAACACTCCCAGAAACCTATTGTTATACCATTCCCAAAACACCCTTTTGTACAGTTCTCCCTATTCGAAAAAAAAATTGTAAATAGTAGTGTTCATACATAAATATGGAACTCAATTTCCCTGAATTTTCCAGGTTTTCCAGGTATTAATTTTTCAATTTCCAGGTCTAGTGGAAGAAACTAATAGTACGAGAACACATAAATTTTAAGAATACTATATTTATATATTTGAGAATGGCCACCCTTCTCCCCAATGAACGATTGCAATTAAATATTGAGTCACAAGAAAATAAATAATTAAAATAAAATTTAAGTTAAAAAATATGAAGTTGAGAAACCTACTAAGGGTGGCTCAGTGGTAGAGTGTTAACCTCCGGTGTTTGGGGTCCCTGGTTCGATCCCAACTCGCGCCGTGTGGACTTTGTAGTGGACAAACACCGTGCTCGTGGGTTTTCTCGGGGCTCTCCCGTTTCCTCTCACTTTCTTCATTCCACCATTTCACTCATTTCTCATTATCTCCGTCTCCTGTAGCCTAACCGGCATAATCGTGGGACGTTAAACTTAAAGATTTCATTTTTTATTAATCTCTGTATTTTATAGTGTATTCTCAAGCTTAAGGTGATGTATAATTAAATTTTGAATTCAGTTAACTTATTTTGTTTCTCAGATTGTTTTTAAAATGTATGTACAAACGTTTATTTTCATTCTTGAGAGTTTAAAGTGACGTATAGTTATTAAACATAGTATTTAATATTGTACTCTTAACGTGGAAGTGATATACAGTTAACTTTTGAATTCAGTTAACATTTTTCTCTCTGAAATTGCTTTAAAAAGTATGTAAAAACGTTTTTATTTTATTTCTTGAGTGCTAAAAGTGATGCAAAGTTATTAAGCTTACTACTTTATATTGTATTCTTAACCCTAAACTGATACACAGTGCGTTTTTGAATAAATTATGTCAAGTTATTTGAGTGACGAACACTGGTAGAAAATCCTGACTACTACTGGAACATTTTGATTTTAAGGTGACGACTACTGGTGCAAGGATTTTAAAATATTGTTTTTCCTCCAACGGCTACTCCTTTTTTAATTCTAACTACATGGTCATTATAGGAAGGATCAGTGAGTCTTTCCAACTATGGTACAGCTCCGACAGATTCACGATGCTCAGAGAAGAGACAAAATAGTATGTTTTCAACCTTAAAGTTAGAACCACTGGCGTTTTTACCCTGCTATGCAAAAGTAAGTGAGTACTCCAATGGAGTTCCAATGCGGTACTTAATTTCTGCGTTTTAGATATATGGAAATACATGTCTCTAAAATGTAAAGAACTGATTTTTTTTTTTTTACTGAAAACTGCAACTCGGTAAGCCTTATGGATACCGAGGTATGGGAAAATAAACTATAGGTATGTGGGGCTTGCATACTTGACGCTACAATTCGGAAATTGAATTAAAATATGACTAACGGCTATCAAGATGTTGTCAAATAAAGGGAGGACCAACACAGTTAAGGGGTTTTCGTGTTAGATGCTAAAATTTCCGAAATCGGTCATGGAAAGTTAATAAACACCAGTAGCAATTTCATCTTAAAGTAATTAGATATCTTCATGGAGTGTTAGAACATCATGGAGTCTACCAAAATTAAATTTTAAAAGCTTTTGAAAATATAATCTGACATTTGTAAACAGTATTTGAAATATGTGTTTACCCAAAACTTCCAGCTAGTACATCTAACATCTGGAGAAACACTGTGAAATAAAAGCGTACGAGATCTTGAAATTTCGGAAACAATTATTGGTGGCAACAAAATTAAATAAGATGGTACTTCTATGGGTTAAATGAGTACCTCAGTACAATTTCGATCGAAAGATTAGTTCAGTCCTAGGTTTTCTTCAGGCAATTCCAAGGGTTCATCGAGCTGTGCAAAAGAATGAAAATTCGCTGTCAATATCTAAGATAGTAACCAAGATATAAGGAATTATATATTTTATGACGTAAAAATAGAGATCTTTACGGATTTGTACTTTTGGCTCTTTCCTATAAGAAAAAAAATTCAGAAAACTACTGTATATACCTTAATAGACAATTCAGTGGGCGGGGACACAGTAGCTTAGTGGTAGGGTATTTAACTAATCTTTTTTTGCAGAAACTATTGGAGTATTCACTTAACCTGTAGAGATACGATCATACTTAACTCCCTATTTAATTTTAAAATTAAATAAAAGGAAATATTTCAGTGTAGCGACCCACGATTATGCATTTTAGTCTCAGGGAGATTATGATTAAAGCAAGTGAATGTTGTTGACAGAATTGATGGAATGCAAAGGTGGGAGGAAAGAGAGTACCCCGAGAAAACCCACGAATACGATGTGCACTACAAACTGACTTGACCGTGGATCGAACCAAGAACCCAATACACTAGAGGTAAGCACTCTACCCCTAAGCCATCGTGCCCTCGCCCATTTAATTGTCTATTAAGGTATATACGGTTGTTTTCTGAAATTTCTTCTTCTTACAGCAAATTCTCAAAAGTACAAATCCATGTGGGTCTCTATTTTTACGACGTCATAAAATGCATAATTCCTTATATCTCGCTTGCTATATTAGATATTGACAAAAAATGTTCACTTTATTTCAGAGCCCGATGAACGCTTGGAATTGTCCAAAGAAAATTTAGAGCTGAATTAATCTTTCGATCGAAATTGTACTGACGAGTCTGAGGTACTCACTTAATCCATATAAGTACCATCTTATTTAACTTTTGTTAGGATCAATAATTGTTTTCTGAAATTTCAAGATCTAATACGCTTTTATTGTATGGTGTCTCTCTAGCTGCTAGATGTACTAGCTGGAACTTTTAGGTAAATACATATTTCTAATACTCTTTACAAATGTCAAAATATATTTTACAAAACTTTTAAAATTTAATCTTGGTAGACCCCATGATGTTCTTAAACTCCATGGAAATACCTAATTATTTTAAGATGAAATTGCTACTGATGCTTATTAACTTTACATGACCGGTTTCGGAAATTTTACCACCTAACACGAAAACCCCATAACTATATGGATCCTCCCTTTATTTGACAATATCTTGATAGTCATATTTTAATTAATTTTCTAAATTGTACTGTCTAATATGCAAGCTCCACGTACCTATGGTGTCGCTTTTTATTTCACTATATTTCGGTAACTGTTAGGCGTACCGACTTGCGGTTTCGGTAAACACACACCTCTAACGTTCTTTAAAACGTTATTAAGACATATTTTAGAATATTTAGAAATGAGAGTTCTGGGAATATCATGGTACCCGAAAACCCCCATCAGGGCGTGTGTGTAGTGTATTTAATTGAAACTACTTTTGAGTTTGTTGTAAGCCCTCGTAATTACGTTTCCGAAACTGCACCATCTAGTACGCAAACTCCACAGTTCTGTAGTGTCGCTCTTTATTTTCCCATATCTCGATATCCATAAGGCTTACCGAGTTGAGGTTTTCGGTAAACAGATGTCAGTTCCTTACATTTTAGAGACATATATTTTCATATATCTAAAAAATACAGACATTAGGTACCCCATGGTAGCCCGAACACCATTGAGGTACCCACTTACTTTTGAATGGTAATACATTTTGAGTTGTTGTTCAGCATCAATAAACACTTCATAGTTTTTCTACGTGCAACCCAAAAGTCCATACCTGACCGAACAGATTTTGTCCATTTAATCTCAAAAATGTTAAGATACTTTGTATTGTTAAGTACAACCAAATTAAGCACACTGAATATAACATTTTAAATATTTTCTGATTTTTGTTGCAGGTATTTCGTGCATCAAACCAGGATTCTGCTTGAAAGACAGTCAAAAGAAGCAGTGTAGGTTGTGGCTAAAAGTACGCCCTTTCTGAAGACAGACTCAGTTGTACTTACATTATTTTGTACGAATATATAACCCTAATAAAGATACTGTACTACAAATTATTTCTTTCTTCCATAAATTATAATAAAATATTATCTCTGTTTAAAGAAAATGATTGTTAATGTTAAGTCATTTTAATTCTTTTTCTCTGTAATAAGAACATTATCCCTAGCAATATTTTTTATCTTTGTGCTATTGCGATTGGATGAAGTAAAATTCTATACGAAGCACTATTATTTCAGACATGCATTAATAACTAATGTATTGTTCTGTATGTAAGACAATGTGTATACTGAACATGTCTAGCGAAGGTGTTGTTTTAATACAGAATCTATAACTCACAAGTAAACCTTACGTTTGGGTGAATCGAGTTGCTGACTGAGACACATATGAGAAAGTAGTACTAAATGTGGTCAGTATTTCAGTGAAGTTGTAGGTGCGAAGCTCCAGGGGTTTAGGAGATACAGCTACCAGAACATCACATGGAAGTACAGAATAGTCTTCATACAGTTGGAGGTAAAAGCTCTGTAAGACCTCTTGTAACGACAAAAGGTGAATAACAAATATATGGGTATATATTAGGACTAGAGGGAAGTCATATAGTAAGGGTATACCTGACGGCGGCCATCTTGAAATACGCCATTTTGAATTAAGGTTAAGTTTTTAAAATAAGAATAGGGTCATGTGATACATGATATAAGGCGCAAATTTAATCAGAAGAACAATGGTCACGTTAATTTTGAGTTACGCACAATTGATAAAAAGTTACAGGGAAATTAAATATTGTTGCAGCATATGTATTAGTCCTTTACCCCACCTTGTAAATTTTGTTTTAATGATAATAATTAAATAACAAGCAGGTTGATAAATATTAGGTCTATGATAAGAGTTGTCTTGATGGCGGCCATGTTCAAATCCGCCATTTTGAATCAGACAAAAGTTTTAAACAAAACGCATAACATTGACACCTTATTAATAGCAAATTTTACCATAAATCCAACGGTATAACCATTTTTGCTTTATCATTAACCAGCATTTGTTATCGCATAAACAAGTTGCTAATTTAAGGAAAAATGACCAAAGAGGAATTGAGTCATAATTGAACTAAGATCTTTCTTCGAGAAAAGTCCTCAATTAGTACAATCAATATGTAGTTCAGAAAAGAGTGAATGACTTGCAAAAATGCTCTGCTCACAGTGAGCACACCTGACAAAGGCAATCGAGTTACACTTGACACATCTGTCGTTAACAATTCCGTCAAAGCAGTAGTCGTAAAAAGCGATCCATTTAATTTTGTGCTGGTTAATGATAAAGCAAAAATGGTTATACCGTTGGAGTTATGGTAAAATTTGCTATTAATAAGTATCACTGTTATGCGTACTGTTTAAAACTTTTGTCTGTTTCAAAATGGCGGATTTGAACATGGCCGCCATCAAGACAACTCTTACCATAGATCTAATATTTATCCATCTGCTTTTTATTTAATTATTATCATTAAAACAAAATTTACAAGGTGGGGTAAACTAATACATATGCTGCAACAATATTTAATTTCCCTGTAACTTTTTACCAATTGTGCGTAACTCAAAATTAACGTGACCATTGTTCTTCTGATTAAATTTGCGCCTTAAATCATGTATCGCATGACCCTATTCCTATTTTAAAAACTTAACCTTAATTCAAAATGGCGTATTTCAAGATGGCCGCCGTCAGGTATACCCTTACTATATGACTTCCCCCTAGTCCTAATATATACCCATATATTTGTTATTCACCTTTTGTCGTTACAAGAGGTCTTACAGAGTTTTTACCTCCAACTGTATGAAGACTATTCTGTACTTCCATGTGATGTTGTGGTAGCTGTATCTCCTAAACCCCTGGAGCTTCGCACCTACAACTTCACTGAAATACTGACCACATTTAGTACTACTTTCTCATATGTGTCTCAGTCAGCAACTCGATTCACCCAAACGTAAGGTTTACTTGTCAGCTTTTCAGTAGTCAACTTTATTGGGAATCCGAAGAAAGAAGTTTTAAAAAAAAAATGTTGGACTTACCAGCGTGTGTGTGTTCGAATTCTGGACTAATCCAAATTATCCAGAGAAATAATTATATATTTCTTTGTTGCTATTTCAGATGTATCCTTTATCCAAGTCGTATGAAACGGAGACTTCATACATCGCTATACTTTGTATGAACTATGTTCCGTATTTACTTAATCACTTTGTAACTTTCTCTAGTGTTGACAAGGCCGCAGGTGTCAATCGAATAGTTTAGTGTTTCACTCATGTCACCTTGTGACTAAGGTACGTCCTGTCGGTATATATATGGTACTGGGTTCAATTAGCGATAAAATACATTTTTAGCGTTAAACAAATGCAAAAATCTACACGAAATGAGATACCGTGATCTCTGACTTACGGATAATACCAAGCAACTAATGGTACTGAGTGTGATTGAGTTTACTAATTACTATTTGGCTAAAATCAGTGTTCCTTTATCTATAGTTCTTTTCGTGCTTTGAATTGCAAAGTTTGAAATAACCGTTTTAAATTATTGTGTATATATATCTTCCGAGTAATTCTGAGAATCATTGCTCTTTCTTTAAGCAATGTATGAGACTGTTAAATTGCTCTTTCCTTAAAATATTGCACTAAGAAGGATGCATCCAGGAAAGTCCAAATTTGCAGAATGTCTATAGCAGGGAAGAATAAATATGTTTAGTCGATGGCTGCACAACGCCTCCGCTGTCACCACGTTGTCACACAGCGAATACAGCGAACGTTTAAGAGTATTCTGCACTTACTATTAGGTATCGGCCTGGGAACTTTGGCGCATCTACCCAGTCTCCTTCTTGGTGTTTCATTTTTAATGGCGAGTACTGAGTAGGAATCATATTGTAAGCGAATACGTTTCCGGCTGACACCACACTTTTAATTATTGCGACATTAAAAAAAAAAGACATACCTGTTAATTAAAATGTACAGAGAAGTTATTTCTGGAAAATTCTATTCAGGCCTCTTGTGGTAACAACTGCACTTTAGTAGAAGATACTATTAAGGAAAAGAATGAGGTAAAATAATCTTTATATCGTACAAGCAATGGATGATAACAGCTTAATAAATGATTGTACGTAAATCTTGTTTGAGTTTGAATATAGGATTGTATAAGGCTGTGCATTTTGCATTATTATTGAGGTGCTGCAACTAACTGCAAACCATATGATAAATTCTTACAGTAATATATCACATATTGATTTACTCTGTATGGAAACGAAAATAGTTTAATATATGGTTAACCTCCTTTGTGCCAGGGGCGGATCCAGAGGGGGCGATCGGGGCGATCGCCCCCCCCCCCACAAGAGGAAACTTTCTTATTTTATATATAAATAAACCCATCCATAACAAGTTTGGAGCTCTTAAAAGTAGCAGTATTACCGCCGACCGCCCCCCCCCAGAAGTCCGTCCTGGATCCGCCCCTGCTTTGTGCCCATAATTTTAAAATTAACGCTTGTGTCACTTTTCAGCACTTGACTTTGCAGTAGCTTTCCAACGAATTAGCAGGAAGCCCAAACTTATAGGACACCCTGCAGGTAAATACATTTCTTTGGACAGTTTCACTGCTCCAAACTAAGATTTGAAAAGTGTAGTATTGTTAATTTTATTATTATTGGCACAAAGGAGATCAACCATATTTTAAGCTATTTTTGTTTTCATACAGAGTAAAACAATATTTGACAACATTACAGTAAGAATGTATCATGCACTTTGCAGTATGTTGCAGCACTTTAATAATGGTGCACTATACGTACACTCTAGATCCTGCATATGTCCGATCCATACATTACAAGAAGGCAATACGTATTCGATACAGATAAAATCTGTATATTTCTTATCTACAACCTATTAGCTACATACATCCAATCTATACATTACATATGGCCAACCTGTACGCGACATACGTATAATCTATATGCTGCATGCAGACAGTCTGTAAGCTACATATATGCACTCTGTATGGTGCATACGGATATTCTGTATGCTGTATCTGGACAAGCTGTGTGCGACATAAGGAAAATCTGTATAATACATACGTACAATACGTATACTGTATCTAGTCGTACGTATGGGGCACAAGTACAATATAGATGCTGTCTCGGGGTTGAACGCAAGAAACATACGTACAGAACGTATATTGCATACTTCTTGAAATCATGCTCCGTCCTGATAGTCAGTGTATGTCGTCATTATTAACCCACATGCTACATACGACCCTGACGTAACAAAGCTAGATATTACCTCCGTATATACTTGTTACTGCAGATAACGTCACACGAATGACGTCATTGCACTTGTGCAGACAGTACGTATAATACATACTTTTTCAGCTATACGTTTGCTGCAGGATGTTATATACGGTTGTACGTTAAGTCCAGAAACTACAGGAATTACGAATGTAACCTACGTTTTTAAGTATGCCACCTACATTTTTTTTCTCAGTGTACCTGAAAACAAGAACATTCATGAAATACACAATTCACTATATTATTTACATAATTACTTTTTCTTGAATTTTATGTAATATAATAAAATGTTATGCCATATATATTGATATTTTATTTTCACAAACACACAAGCACTAACTAGTAAGTACACTTCACTACTTCACGTATAAACAACTGATGATAGAAAAAACTTATGGCCCTTTAAATATGTGTACACCGATTCTTTTCTGAGTAGTAGTAGTATCAACTGCTTCCATATTTCGCACCAAAGTATTCAACGGGATTTCCGCGCACACTAATTAAATCTCACTCCAAAGGTTGTCCATAATACGTTGTTTACGGCGGAACAATTCATCTTTTACTGCATGCCATGAGAAAAAGTCGAGCGGCGTAAGGTCTGGAGAGCGTGCAGGAAACTCGATTGGTTTCCCTGGCTCCTATCCACTTGCGTGATACATTTTGATCCAGGTATGCTCGAATGTCCTTATAATAGTGCTGCGGGCCGCCATCTTGTTGGTAATAAAATCTGTCATTAACGTGAATTGCATGAATGATAGGGAAAGTGGAATCAGTAAGCATTGTTGAGTATGCACAGTACTATCAGTACTGTGCCAGTTACAGTACTGTCAAAACCCAATAAGTTTCCTGGGAGACAAATCACATCAATATTTACACCAGGCAAATTGGCAGCCTTTTCAACAGTAATGTAAATTATATTTAGCCCAGTACGCATAATTATACCTATTGACTGTTCCAGAAAGTTTGAATTGTGCTTCATTTGACTAAAAAATGCCACCTATAAATCCCGGTTCTTGTGTAACCATCTCCTTAATCCATTCACAAAATTGTATCCTGTGATGAGAGTCGTCGCCAATTAGCCGCTGCACGAGCCTTGGAACGTATACTGCAACTTACTATATCTTTTTTCAGTATATGTAGAACATTACTAGCATGTACTTTCTTTCACGTGACCCTTGCCTTGACGATTTATGTGGTAAACGCTGAAACAGTTCCAGCACTGCAACTGAGGATTCAGCATTTGTAGCCGTACAAGATCGATTTGATCGGTTTTTCTGCACATCACGTGCGGGGCGGCGATTAGGGGCAAGAGGGGGCAGTTGCCCCCACTTTTTTGAAGTGACCCCTTAATTAGGGATGTGCGATACTTCGATATATCGATCGATCGATCGATATTTTGTGAATATCGAAATTTTGATATTTTGTAAATATCAAAATCGATAAATCGATACTTCGATATTTTCGATATTTCGATATTTTTCGATATTTCGATACTTCGATATTTTTCGATACTTAAATATTTCGATATTTTTCTATATTTCGATATACTTCGATATTTGGATACTTCGATATTTCGATACTTCGATATTTCGATACTTCGATACTTCGATATTTCGATACTTCGATACCATTCGATATTATGATAATGGAGATGGTCCCCATAATTACTAGAAAACATGTTTTAATTACAAAAAATAAATATAAAAATTTTGCGTGCAGTTTGCCCGCAAATAGATGGCTGAGCGCCGCAGATCAATAACTGATATCAAGGCATATTTTGAGTTCTATACTGAAATGGCTGTAACATATTCTGTGTGCCAAACATGATCAAAGCCCAAACAATATAGTCAACATGATGCCAGAATCGAGAAAATGTGGCGATCCATAAGGGCGCATATAATCTGCAAGCCTTATACTTAGTTTTCTCGAAACTTCCTTGATGTTAGTCAGTCATCTGTGGCGCTGAGCCGTTCAAACACGACATTGTGTAACAGGAAAAGAGCTGAATAATGAGTACCTGCTGTGTTTATAAACTCTGGTATAATTGGATAGAATAGATATACCATATTTATACAATATTCCAGATATATTTATACAATTTCTACATACTACTCTTCTTATGTTGTCGGAAACGCAAAAATTACTTGAACTACAACTAAACTTGCACACAAACTTTTATAGTATACATACTACGAATCTTTGTTTCTTACAAATGAGTATAACTGGTGAACAGGAAACTTATTGAAGTGAATATACAAGAGAAAATGAGATTTTCGTAAAAATAATTCTCACCATCGTGATAATAATAAGAATTTAAGTAAATGCTCAAAACTTGCACTAAATAGGAATTAAGATAAACTTTCTCTTCCTTACACAAATCTCATTAAAAAAGAAAAAAAAAACAATAATGTTATACCACCGGACTGGATAAGCGAAGTCTTACTTAAATGTTACAGTGCTATCTTTAAAAATTACACAGTACTCTTCTGAAATCTAACGTTTTTGTAAACCTGACAATATTTCAATTCTTTTTTAAGAGTAGGTGATAAAATCTTACCAATTTTTATTTTGTTAAGCATCATACAATTATCATATTTGTCATATTTAAAATATGTTATGACGTGTTCACAACTTCAAAAAACAAATATTTTAATATTTATAAAAATGATAGCTACATTTTACTATATACCAAATAATTCAATCAGTTCTGCTTAAAGAAATTAGTGATGTAATATAGACAAATAGACTTGTATGTCAGTATATCCATTAGTAATGTGAGGTGGAAAATTTTCCATTTTGGAAAATTTTTTTACTTTTGTACAGAAATGTAAAAAAGTGGAAGATCGTTTAAAGAATCTGAAAATTTTCAAGGCTTAGATAATTTTCAGTACTATGTGGAAACAAGTGAAACAATTTTTCATCAATAGAAATATTTTGTGTCTTATATGGAAAAATTGAAGAACTTTTTTTGAGTCGCAAAATTTTCATCATTTTGAAGCAAAGAGTAAAACAACTTTTTGTGAATCGGAAAGTTTTATTGCTCTGCAGAAACAAGTGAAAGGAATTTTCATAGATTGGAAAATTTTCATCACGATGTAGAAACAAGTGGAAAAATTTTTCATAAGCCGAACAATTTTGGATATTATGTATAGTGATGTTAAGTGGAAAATTTTCCACTATATTTAACTGCACATTCAGCTACGAAATTGAATTTCTGTAGAGGAAAGTTAGTCAGCAACAAATTATAATTTTCCAATTAGCTTTCGGGAACCGGAAAATTTTCCAATATTTCAAGTTGGTAAGTAAAATTTTACACAGTGTTTCTCTCTCTTTTCATCTGCGAGCTCCTTCGCTGCTAAGCGGTTAGCATACGCGCCTTTGGCATGGAAGACCTGGCTTCGATTCCCAGCGGGAGCTCATGTAGTTCGGTTTCACGTTAATCAGTTGGTCCCGTCTTATATGGTCTCGCTGCCGAAAGGGACGTTAACTCAAAATCAACTCAATTCAACTCCTCTCTCTCTCTCTCTGTGTTGTGTGTGTGTGTGTGTATGCCAAGTGCAGAGAACATGACTTCGTAGAGTACAAATATCCCATTCTATTATTTAAAATTTCAATTTATTAAAAGTCATGAATGTTTTCCGATTCATAAAAACATACTCCACTTATTCATATATCGTTGTTTAGCCATAAAATTTATTGGTAATAAATATTGTCTTAAAAAGTTTCATGAATTGAAAATCTAATGATTCTTCATTTCAAGAATGTTTCAAAAACTTCAATGCGTTCTTTCCTCATTATCCACCTTTGATCTTACAATATTAGATTTTGTCAGTTTAATACGCATAAGACTGCTTTCTCATAGCTTTACTACTTTTATAGATTTACATTCTGCAACATTTATAAATAAGTAGATATAATAGAGAGAGAAAGAGAGAGAGAGAGAAACACTACGTAAATTTTTACTTCCCAACTTGAAATATTAGAAAATTTTCTAGTTTCCGAAATCTAATTGGAAAATTATAATTTGTTGCTGTCTAATTTTCCTCTACAGAAATCGTATATCTCAATGTGCAGTTAAATATAGTAGAAAATTTCCCACCTAACATCACTATATATAATAGCCAAAACTGTCCGGATTATGAAAAGTGTTTTCACTTGTTTCCACATCGTGATGAAAATTTTCCGATTCATGAAAATTCCTTACATTTGTTTCTACAGAGCAATAAAACTTTCCGATTCACAAAAAGTTGTTTTACTTTTTGCTTCAAAATGACGAAAATTTTCCGACTCATAAAAAATTCTTCAATTTTTGCATACAAGACACAAAATATTTCGATTTATGAAACATTGTTTCACTTGTTCCTACATAGTACTGAAAATTGTGTGAGCCATGAAAATTTTCAGATTCTTTAAACGATCTTTCACTTTTTAACATTTTTATACGATTTCAATCAATTTTATGAATACCGAGGAACTGTTACTTGATCACTGATATTTATTAAGAACGGAACATTTTCCGGAAAAATATAGAAGAAAATCTTCCACCTCACATCACGGCTAAACAACGATATAGGAACACGTGGAGTATGTTTTTATGAATCGAAAAATTTTCCGTTTCAAAATTTTTCGGAAAATTTTCATCACTGTACAGGACAGACAATTCTTCAATTCATGAAAAATTGTTTCACTTTTTCCTACATAGTTCTGAAAATTGTCTGAGCCATGAAAATTTTCAGATTCTTTAAACGATCTTTCACTTTTGAACATTTCTATACATGATTTCAATCAATTTTATGAATACTGAGGAGCTACTACTTGATCACTGATATTTGTTAAGAACGGAAAATTTTCCGGAAAAATATAGAAGAAAATTTTTCACCTCACATCTGACGGTTTGCCTTATCTGACGGTTAAGAGATATCGAGACATTTTATTAGAACTGGCCCTGAAAGTGGCTGAAAAGCTTAGATGCAAGCACTGTCATGCCCTACTTTCTAATATCCATAGCATTTTTTCTTCGATATTTTTCGATACTTCGATATTTTTCGATACTTCGATATTTCGATACTTCGATATTTTCGATACATCGATATTTCGATACTTCGATATTTCGATATTTCGATATTTTTCGATATTTAGATTTTTCGATATTTCAACACTTCGATACTTCGATATTTCGATACTTCGATATTTTTCGATACTTCGATATTTTTCGATATTTCGATATTTTCGATATTTCGATACTTCGATATTTTTCGATATTATCGACCGATATATTATCAAACCTTCGATATTTCGATATTCGATATATCGATCGACTTTCGATATTTGGTCGATATCGAAGTTCGATATTCAAAACCGGATATCGCACAGCCCTACCCTTAATGTATATAGTTTCATTTGAAAATGTAAAGTTTTTGTATGTATTACTGGTTCATAGGAAAAAATGGTGCCAGATAATATTTGCCGTTGCGTGAGTACGTATTAAGAAAGTTACAAATTAATATAGTGTATTTCTTTAAATGTTGTAGCATATGCTTGTAGTATTTACTATCTTTTATTTTCTAATAATAATAACATACATTTAATGGCATGAGTGGAATTGAAAATGTAAGTTGTTCATTAATCCCCAGGTTCAATATAACGTCTACAAAACAAGCCTCATTATTCATTACTATGATTAATATAATTCTTTCTATTTATTTGTTTTGCAAAATTTTTAAAAATAATATGATCACACAATTTTTCCAGACAATTTTCAGATAATCATGAGCCAGGAATCAAATTTCTTCTTATACGTTATTTGTTTAAGAGTACAAAGAGCTAGTTGCGTTGTCCTTGCCAATTTACTTAATAAAATATGAAATACAATACACGGTGTTTTAACTGAAAAAGATATCATCCTATTAGTTATACAACCTTTCGTCAAAGGGTTAAGGAACAACCAGGAAAACTAACATTGATATACAAATATTCAGATCATGTCTTGCCCCCCCACTTTTAACGTCCAATTGCCGCCACTGCATCACACAGTTTTCTATGACCATCTAATTTGTCTCATAGATATGTAATTATTACCCTTGAAGGTTATTTAGCCCAATACCTAGTCTCTGTTGTGTCAGACTTTCTCAAATTTCCATACCAACTTAATAACCTGTTTCCAGTCTTCAAACTCAAACATCCGTTTGCCTGTTGATGTTTATCCTCTTCCTACTAACTGGGTTGTACCGGACATTGTTCTGCCGTTTGTTGAGGAAATATAACGTTACATTTTCTTAGAAATTTAACTGTGCAGATTGGAAAATACATTTTCTATGATATTTCAAAGTGTGTATACGTTTTTCTTTAACGTACCCAAGAAGCTGATAGAGAAGTTTTAAGTTCATCATCATAGGTATTCTGCCTTTATTGTCAGGTCACTTGCTGCAGCTGAGAAGGTTCCATGCTCCACGGTCCTCCGCTAACTTCTTCGTCTTCGCGTATGATCTTTCTGTTTTTATATCATCCATTAATTGTAGTCTCCTTCGCCCCCTCCCTCTCTTTCCTTCCACCATACCCTCTAGGACGTCCCTTATGATACAATCTCTTCTTAGGCAATGTCCCAATCAGTTTCTCTTCCTCTTCCTAATAATATCTAAAAGTGTTCTTTTCTCACCCACCATTTCTAACACTCTCTCATTCGTTTTCCGCTCGACCCAACTAATTCTTTCCATTCTTCTCCACACCCACATTTCGAAGGCTTCAAGTCGATTTTCATCACCTTTACGTAATGTCCACGTTTCTGCCCCATACAGTACAACACTCCAGTACTGCCACACTATAGTACAAGTATTTTATGAGTCTTTTTCTCAACTCTTTCTTCAAGGTCCCACAAAACAGACTTTTCTTCCTCCTAAAGGCTTCTTTCGCCATTCCTATCCTTGCTTTTATTTCACGTTCCCACTTCATGTTATTACTAAGAATACTACCCAGATATCGAAAATTATTCACTTGTTCTATTTTCTCCCCTCCTACTTTTATATTTGACACCGACCCCTTCGTTCTAATCACCATGGCTTTGGTCTTTCTACCATGTTTACCATGAAATCCATAGACATCTGTGTGTGAAAGTGGAAACGATTGAGTCGGCCGTGATTCCTTGCTGCTTCCAAAACCGAAGAATGAGATATCAATTGATAAATAAGGTCAAAAGTATTTCAATTATGAACCTTTGAATTGAGTGGAATCACAGTTTAAGACAAGATAAACGAGATGCTCTTCCAAGATAATACATGTAGTAGCTCCTATAAGGTAAGGGAGAAAAATAATTAAGCTAATCTCTCTGACAGGAAGCTCCAAAGAGATTAACCCAACCAGTCGTCAAGTTTAAGGTGATTTATACGCGGTCAACACATCATATGTTTCATCGCATTTTTGCTGCTATCCTTGATCAGAGTTTTTAAAATTCTTACAGTCAAATACTTCCGAAACTATTTACAATACTCGGTGAGCGTTGGCTCTGGCTTTCCCAGCCATAATCTATCCAAATAATTTCCAGATCTAGAACTTCTTTAATTGGTTATTCTATTAGGAATACGAAGACCAGCCCGGATAGAACTTAGGTGATAGTAGCAGCTACAGTATATTCCTGTTAAACTACGTTGCATGTTTTGATAGCTGTTATTGGTATGCGCAAGTAGAAAGTGAAAAGATGACAACGACACTTTTGGCCTATGAGAATGTTCTGCTGTTGTTTGTGAGAATATATTTCTTTTGATCATTTTAGTCATTTTTAATATTTCACTTGTTTATTTTTATTTTAATAAACATTTATTACTATTAATCTCCACCTGCTGTATTATGTCCTATTTTCTCTAACCCTTAAAAGTCTGAAGTTAAATAAATTTGATGAAAAATATTTTCGATCTGACGTTTCAACAGAAATCTTAGGTTTGCGACTCTTGGGATTGTTCAGAACACAATGGTGGTTGACTATTTTACTCCGGCAATCAAGAAAAACCGTTTCATCATTAATCGCTATTGCATAGTACGATTATCATCTTTGGTAGGCCTATTGGGACACACTTATCGAAATGTGCAGATTGCCGATTCCTCATACCCAAATTTGTACTTGTAACAATTTATGAAGAATAATAGAGGGAGACTCATACATCGAAGAATGAAAAATTTTTACTAAAAACACAGGGAACAGAAAACTCGTATCTTCAGCTTGTTGGCGGTCAGGTGAACCAAGTTTTAACCGATAGAAAGAAAGATTAACATCATTGACTTTCATTTTACTGTTATAAAGAAGAACGTTTTACCAAGAAAACCCTGAAGATATTTAGGTCATAATCGTAGGCAAACATCACAAGTCGTAATTTACAAATGTCACTACGAATTTCTGTCGTATATATTGTGAATTTTTATTGCATAATTTGATCTCGTAGGCGTAATTTGGGATTTTGAAAATTTTCTTAAAATTTGGGATATTCTGCCGAATTAGAAACAGTTGACAACCATATTCATTATATTCTAAGTTCATAGCGTTATGTATTCCTTAGCAAAGTTATTTAACAATGAATGTCTTCGAATGTTTGATTAATAACAATGAACATTTCTCAGAGCACGTGAACAAGCGAGAGAGTGCTTGAGGAGAGACGAAAGTAGTACGGAATATAGACAGTTTTAGGTTACAAGCTAAGAGGGGTAAATGGTAAGGAATAATGATGGAATTTCATAGATATTCTCATCGCTATAAAATACGGTAGATACATGAATCTGCAAGAAGAAAGAACGGAAGAGAAAGAGAAAGAGAGAGAGAAAGAAAGAAAGAAAGAGAGAGAGAAAGAGCATGAGAAAGAATATGTGTTATGGCATTATACAACACGTCTTAACATTTACCTTGTTTTCTTTTTTCCTTTCCTTCTGAGTCTTTCCCCATAAATATTTTCTAATGATTACTACGGAATAAATTCATGTAACTTTTTCGACGCTAGATATGTGTTACTACCGAAAGACAGAACGAATTATTTTCGAAAAACATTACGTTTTGCAGGATCCACAAGTTTTTTCTTCCAGGTTCCAAAACTAAGAATTCCTCTTTTTCCAATCCAGAAAGAACTATTAGTTCCATGCCTGGTTGCTTTACAACTAACCATAACCATAAATGGTGGGTCGAATCCACAGGCTTGGATAAAGACCATTCAAATGCATTGTATTTGATGAACTGCTCAAAGACTTTATACATAAAATGTACCGTTTCCGAGCCATATGTGTAATATACATCATTTTACTCATGTAATGAATACTTCTGAATTTGTCTTTCATTTTATTTTATCCAAAATGAGTGCAATTCTATAAGTGTGATAGTTATACGTTACATAGATACATTCATAAAGAAAGCTAGATGATTTCGACAGACAAAGCATGTAAGACGAATTAGTCACACAGTGGCATTTAATGATTGATAATATCATAGGATATTAGAGTTTAATTTTTTGTATGCCGTTCATCATATTTCATCTTGGTCAATGTCATATTCTTTACTTTAGCTATGCATTTATAGAATAAACACATGGATGAAATTCATGCTTACATATCTGTAAAAGTTATCTTTTCCTAAGATATAGTAACTTCGAGATGAATTGGTCAGTTTGAACATGATTTTTTTAAACAACTTAGAGAGGGAGATAGAATTAAATTGTATCATTTGCTCCAAAACTATGAGAACAAATAGCATTTCATGAAGACTGTATTATATACTATAAGACCTTATCCATTCTAAATGTAAAAATATATATTTAGATTATGCAATCCAATAGTGTTCTACCGTTTAAACTTTGCTCAATATTATCCATACAGTTCCAACCTATCTTCAATCTGTCAATACTAAATGCATGAGTAGGATTTTTCTTCGTCATTTTCAAAGTAGACTACGTGATTGATCACAACCATTTTGCTTGGCAATAATTTAATCAAGGGTTTTCAACATTCTCCGCTGGCATAGAATCACAACATATTAATAAATCCTTCTGTTATACCACCACAAGTCGTAGGAATCACCAAAAGTGGCTCGCGTACCACCAATAGCACGCGCGGAAAACCCTGAGAAACCCTAAAGATTGAAAAACCCTGAGATAGATAAACAGAGTACGTAATACTATAAACACGGAAAGTTTAGTTGTTGTACGTCAAATAGTCTTGGAGAAGTCAATATTAATGTAATAATAACTGAAAATAGTTACATACAGTAATATTAATAATAGTTTTTAGTCATTATACCTCAAGAAAAGGATCAATCTTAAACATATGTCTCCAAACTCATCTGCACTATATCCCCAAGCAAAAAATACAGTACAAATCATCTTGGACTACTGTGATCAGGAAGAAACGGGCGTGGACCAGTTTTTTAAACCTTAATTTCACAGAAATACAGCTGTTCATAACTAGGTTATATAAAATCATCTTCATTATAACCACTATTTTCCCATGGAGGAAACAATGATATTGCCTATGCTGCTTCTTTATGTAAGGTTTTCTATATGACAATCATTATTACTATGAATTACAATTACCGATGTTATGAAAAATGTGGTCAGTATAGATTGAAACCATACTTGAGAGAATATTTCAAAGACGGAACACATAGGACTATTGCCCGTTGAACTTAATACTATTAGTTATATACAGGAAGATAATACAAATAAGCATAGCTATACAAACATAATTAGAAACAATAACAAACTAAACTCAAATATATTAGCCTAGTTAATATATTTGATAATTTGTTTGCTTGTCATTAAACATTTTTGTTTATTGTCAGACCATATGAAGCATGGAGAAATATCTTAACCTGGAAATGTAGCACCTATACTGTTACTGGAAATTAAGGTCTGGTATTCCACGATTACCATTAAGGAGTTAGTCGATCATCCTATTATTATAAAGCAGTAGAAACTCATCGTTTATCATGCCTTACAACAAAAACAACGATTTTATAAAGATAATTTTGTTAATACTACTATCACTCTAACTAAATGTATGTCTTCACAATTTGCTACTCTCTGATTAATATGAGTTATTGCTAGATTAAATGACTTAACTCTAAAAGTTGTGGTAATGCACAGTAAAGTCGTATAGAATTAACTACAATGTACTATGTGATAAGGCTCAAAATTGTTATTTTTCTGTACGATTTTATGTAACAAGTACATTTTCGATGAATATATGATTTGAGAAAGCCATTAAGGATAGCTATTGCTGGGATTACCATTTCTAACCTAAAAATCCTTATTGCAGGAAACGAATTCAAATTGAGAATTCATTATTCACCTCACGACTTCCTAACTATCTTCTGAAGCATGTCTTTCTACTAGAGGGTGGGGAAAGGGAAGAGAAGGGGGAATAATTTTGGACGGCAGTAGGATAAATGAGATCATAAAATCTAGATTGCTATTCCAGTAATGACAATATTAGTGGAAAATGCTATCATAGCGAAGTTTATTGGAAAAAATAGCTGGTGTTAGCTACAAACTACTTCGAGAAGAGAAGGAAATGTGGTTGACTGAGCTCCTAATACAACCCTTTTAAGAAATGGCTGCATTCTTTCTGTGATGATGAATCTACTACACATATACCAAATCGTTTCCCTAAAAATGTAACTTACATGTAAGTTATATACTGTTATAATAATTTTCATGGAGTTATCTACTTTCTCGATACAAATGTAAATAGTGTTATATGGTTTAACTATTTACAATAATTCGTATATTATTTTACTCGTGACATTTTAAAACTTACGTTAGATGAATTCAACAATGGAGGTTAATTAGTTAATTATAGCCATAGATACATTAGGAGGCATATCAAGGGAATCAATCCATCAAAATCCTCTAGATAAGCGATGATATAGTCCTTGAAATGTTAAAGAACAAAATGATAAAAACTACAATTTCGAGGTTTTCTTACTATGCAATCTATGATATATATTATGAAGCAATACAAATATGCAGAGTGCTTTTCAAGAAGTCCTGTCCACTTACTTCTGTTGAGAATCCTGTAGTCGCAGTCGTAAGCGAAGCTAATGTAAGTTAAAACAACGTAAATTTTCTTGACTGTTTTGAATCCAAAATATAACATTTCTCTACTGTGCTAGAAAATAGTATGGGAGGCTATCTATTATGGATTCATCTAATGGATAGGCCTAACGTTGTTGGTGCAAAATGAAGACCTCTTCGATTTTCAAAAGAAAGAAAACAATGTATGTGCAATGATTTGATAGAGATGGTTCAAGTACCCTATTAATAAAATAAGTTGCATATTTTACTTCTCCAAGTTCCTGAATTGACGGAAGTTTGTTTAGAAAACGACAGCACTCGTAAACAGAATTTCGTTTGCCAAAATTACGAAATTAATCTCAATGAAGTAAACATGGAAGATGGTTTAAAGCTGAGTTATATTTCTTATATTGTTTTATTATTCTAATTTTTATAATTTGATTTTGACGTACGTCTACACACCAAGTGATTGTAAAAAAAAAATCCTTTCCTGTGGAAAATTGATTCACATGTCTGACTTTAGTACATAATATACTGTTGAACTAAGAAGAAATTCACTAAATTTTGTCTTCAGTATTATACCTAAACAGAGATTTCAGCTTATATACGATCTAAAATAACTAGTGAGGTATTTATACAGCAAAGCAAATTTACCATGATCAGTTTCTTTCATTTGTAGTTCAAAAAAGAATGATGGAAAAGTGTAAGTTAATGAACTGTAGTAGGAAGATGGATTAAGAATTAGAAGAGGTACCACGTATACAATTATTAAGTAATTAACGATCTATTTCACTCTGATGAAAGAAAATATATACTTGGAAAATGAGCCTGTGGTTACTATTAAACTAGTGCACACAAAAAAATCACCTTGATGCTAGAATTAGCACGTGGTAAAAATTTTTGCAGCACATAAAATTGAAACTCTACATGGCATTGTAAGTCATTGACGACATCCTGTAACAGCTTGCTTTACTTCTTTTCCCGTTCCGGGATGGAGAATCGCCGTTCTTGAGATCGGGACAACTTTAGCCCGGCCCGTGATTGCAAGGCTTGCAATAGTTACTCGTTACAAATTGCCTGTAACACATAAAAAACCCTTCCAGAGGAGAGTAATGGGATACATCCATTAGCACTATGAACCGAATCCCAACTCCAAGTTGAGCGTACTGTTGGAGGGAAATAATCTAGCGAGTAGTAAGTACTGACACATCCAGTTTCGGCCCCGGAACGTTGAAGCAAGTTCTCATTCTCTCTTCGACACTTTCCACAGCGCAAGGTCCCGAATTCCATGGCATGATACAATTCGACTGAGTTCAACCACTGTTTGGGACTGCCAGAAAGACAGGGAGGAGCTAAATTGACAGCCTTGTCTACCTCAGATTATGGCTGAGGCACCATCTACCCTACCGGATCTAATTGATCGTGCAGGCTTCCTACCTGGGAGAGGGACGAGTTTTTCCTCCTCCGGCAGGGTAGACTTCCTGTGACAGGAATTTTCGTCAAAGGGGGTCTCCCAAACTTGTTTGTTTGCAAATCTGTGTGGTCGTTTGCACAATTTAGCTATAGCAAATGCCGAACACTTTAAGTAAGATTTATGTACGAGAATTGTCTGGGGCATTCCAGATTTCATACCCATTTTGGCCCTTCTAATGGATAGTCAGTTTTGTCCTATGACATGGTGCCCATGATCCATGAATTGTGTGCATCCCGCAAAAATTAGTCAGCTTCTAAGAACAGTTGCACTTTATCTTGCAATACCTTATGTCTTTACTCACAAAAATTGTACTCTCGCATTATTGTACCCTCACAAAACTATAGACATTACATTCACCTTTCCAAAGTGCTTCGGAAACTTACGTTGCCATATTCTACGGAAGAATAATGGAATTGTGATCCATTGATTGCTTCCACACCGACTGTCCGAGAATTAGCAAAATCAGCTTTCACCTGAGGAGTTTATTTGTTTGTTGCGCACGGCGATGTCCAACTTCGTGTGGCTTTGCAAGGAGAAGTTTTCTTGATTGTACGCCATACATTCCGCACTATACAAATACCGCTGACCGCTTCATGCTGAACTGTCAACTTATGCCTCAATGTGATTTGATGGCTGTGTCCTTGAACTTCGGACGGACACATGTTTTAGGAGTGTCGTTGGTCACTGTTTACCCAATCTTCATGCTAAGCTGTCTTTCCTTAGAATGTAACATTATCTTATGAATTGTTCTATAATTCTTTTTAGACTTGGTAACAGCATATGTGACAGAGCTATAATGGTGGAAAACTCAAGTATATGACCTTGGGTAAACTCCTTCTGCTCTTCGCAGCCAGGACCACATTCCACAATGCCACTTCTTATACTGCATGTTCACACCACAACGCACGTCTTGGTCAACATTGTTCGCATTCGTTCGATATTTGAGAAAGGTCGGTTGCCTTGTTGGTGACTATTTGGAAACTTTAGGGTAGTTTATTACCCAAATATTTATCCATACATGTCAAGTAATATTTCCACAGTATGAAACTCTCTGATTTCCAGTAAAGGTTTAAAAAGTCATACCATTGACGAGAAAAAATTAGTTGTGTATATGTATGTGTTATTATGATTAGAAAACTATTTCTGGTTCTACATTCTCCGAAGAACTAGCTCTGGTCAAACAATGCAGTTTGAACTGAATGATACATCGGTATCAAACGTTGTTGTATCTTCCTTTTGTACAGGAGTTTAGTTGCTTTTAATTCAAGTAACCATCTAACTGTTTAAAGATGTTAGATGAAGAGCAAAATCAGGGATCAGTAATCAAATCTACAATAGTTACAGATACTGAAGAAAAAAAAGAGACAATGGGCGGCAACGAAAACCAAAACTATTCACAACAGAACTCTTTCATTAAATTGCCAGAAACAACCGTGCTCGAGATTCAACCATGTATTTCATATAATAATATAACACAACAGAGAAGAAACAGAACACTAAGACACAACTGACCTTCCAGCTCATTAAGACATTATCCAACAGTGCAAGTTGTTCAAAAGCATTGAGTCGAAAACATCCGATTACTCACGACGAATTCACCGTGAGCGTCTCTCTCTTTACGTCTCTTACTGCTATCCTTTTCTCTAGTCTGCGCCTCTTTTTCCTTTTATCTTGGTTCGAAGGTGTGGTCTGCAGAACAATGGACATTGACAGCGATGGCGTCAGAAAGGAAATAAAAAAGATGCTAACAAGGTTTTCCAGGCATCCCCTCGCCACCCGCTCAATCCTTGTCTTTCCTCCAATTAGCTTTTGAAGACAGCGGAAACAGATCTCTTGCTTCACAGGCTGTCAATTGGCTTTTCGATCCATCGACTTTGTGATCTGCTGAGCATTGCTTCCCGTTTCCTTTCTTTAAAGGCTGGGGAAAAGAAAGACTGCAGATGTTCCTCCAGTAGCTTCTACATAATACAAGGTGCTCACTGGCTTGTATAATATAATACTAATCCGATATTGTAATTATATTGAAAAAAATCCCTTAATTACAAGACACATCTATCCGTCTCATGACAGTTTGTAATTCTATCTCTATGTAAATGATCAATAAATTTCTACAGACTTGTTTTGTTGGATTGAAAATATCGTATTTACTCGAATATAAGCGCATTTTAAAAAAAATGTGTGGGCATTGACAAACTATTTATTATGCTGATTCCAGCCCTTACAAATAAGTTGAGTACAGAAAATTCACACAACTGCCAAACTAACAGTGATTTCTTAGAAACATCTCATTAGATAAAGTTAACAGTAACACTTCTGAATAGTGGGCTAGACAGAATTTCACCAAGGGGTCAAGGGCTCAAGCTCGTATCGTTTCAGAGCTCGAATGATTTTTATATACGGTTAATGTGTTTTTTTCATAATAACTGATAGTAAAACTTTATGTTATCAAAATGTTTTTGCAATGTTACTATTATTATTACGTTCTATGTAGATATAATATAGGTCATATCATATTAACCTAAGAAAAGAATAGGAGCAATGAATTAATCTTGACAAAAATCAACATTAAAAAGCATCTACTGGTATTTCTATCATTTGTCTAAAAATGTATTAGGTGATTGTAGGTGCTACTCAAGCCTTTTAGCCCTACATTTTGAAGAATAAATTTGGGTATTTATATACGAACAATTACGGTAAATAAATGGTTCACTCAACATTAACTGAGTAATGCATGGCTTGCTTCTCGACTTCTAACGCCATTATTTCTAAATTTATGTATGGGGAAAAAGTAACAACATCATAAATAGGTAAATTAAAACTTTTTATCTGAGAACATTTACACTGAGGATAGAAGGTATACTAAAGGGAAACACAAGGAGTAGGGCAGAAATCACAATTGACAACGAATCATCTCTAGGTAAAAGACAAAAGGCTTAAAAGATTGAAGAACCAAACACACACATACACAAATATATACCTATATTCAGGTAGCGTCAAGAAATGTATACAGACTTTGAATTGTCATACAAATTATGTTTTTCAAGCTACAAGGTTAAATTTCTGAGCAAAATAAAGCTACAGTTCAATTTGAAAATTAAGTGTACTTTCTGATGATGTTCCAAATGGTGGTTAAAGTACCCTTCCCTATCGATACACTTATGCTTCAGTATGTCTGACCAAAGTGTTCCAGTGAGATTTCTGCGACCAACATTTGAATCTAATCCCAAAAGTGTGTCCAATTTACGTAGTTTACGACGGTACACCTCATCTTTACTGTATCCCATAAGAAAAGTCAAACGGCATAAAGTCAGGAGAGCGTACAGGAAACTCAATTGGTCCCCTGCATCCTACCCACTGACCTGGTACATTTTAATCCAAGTGTGCTCGAACATCCCTATGATAGTGCGGTGGGGCGCTATCTTTTGATATTAAAACTTGTCATTACGATACATTGCACAAATGATAGGGAAAATAAAATCAGCAGGCATTGTTAGGTGCAGTACTTTTCTCCAGTGGCAGTCTCTTCAAAACAGAAAGACCCGATTAAGTCTCTTAGGAGACAAACTACACCACACATTTACATCAGACAAATTCGCAAGCAATTTATCAGTAATGTGGATGTTCTCTTTAGTCTAATATATACAATTACACACATCGATGTTCCATAAGTTTCAATTTGTGTTTCATCTGACCAAATAATGGTATCCATAAATCCTGGGTCACATCTAACCATCTTCTTAACCCATTCACAAAATTGTATCCCGTGGTCTGGGTAATCGTAATTTAGCTGCTGCACCAGCCTTAAATCCACACACGCAACTTGCCTTTTTTCAAAATGCGTAGCATACTATTAGCACTTACATTGCTCTCACATGAATCTTGCCTTGAAGATTTTTGGACTGAACGCTGAAACTGTTCTAGCACCACAACTGAGGATTCAGTAGTTGTAGCCATGTGAAGGCGCCCTTTCTGCATATCACAGACTGTTTTTTGAACCTTGCATTTGTATTGTAGAAGAAGTGCAACTATTACCCTTGAAGGCGGATCAGTTCCATACGCTCATCATTACGGTCTCTGAACCGCTACAACATCCACAAACTTCCAGTACCACTTAATAACTAACTTCCAGTCTATAAAGCTGAAGCGTACGTACAATATGTTGATGTTTCTCTTGCCTTTAGCTAGATTGCTCATATAAACCAATTCTTGTGTCAATTGTTGAAAAATCATAACATTACTTTTTCTTAGAAATTTAACCTAGTATGTTCAGTTTCTCATGACAGTTATATATATATATATATATATATATATATATATATATATATATATATATATATATATATATATATATATATATACGCACTCGGGTACATACGCAGTAGGTTCAGCGTTCAGAGGCCAGATTTTCATAAGACCACTCCCAAAGCATTGGTATGATGTCTCACCTGTACCTCTGGGAGTTTGGAGGCCTTTTTCGTTTTCTTTTACGAGTATAAAATTACCAAAAGTATATATTTAGAAGGTATTGACCTCAAGGACCTTCTTTAATGAGGGTTTATTACGTTATAGATGAGTATAGTGTGCCATTATTTTTCAGCGTACATTGGTACATTAACGCAACTCTAAAATGTTCGGGACGTGTGTTTTGGTCCTACCCTTAAATTTTAAAAATTACAAAATTTTAATATTTGGTATGGTAGTATAGGGCTATAGTATATAGTTTTGAAAATTTAGGTAGTTCATTTCGTGCCATTCATTGGTTAAAAATTCCGAAAATATAATTTGGAAGGTTGTTGACCTCATATTCTCCCGTTTAATGATGGTTTATTACAATATCTGCTTATCTACTTGAGTATAGGGCACTCATTGTCTTTCATTGAGCATTAGTACATTACTGTATCCCATCTAAAATTTCGGGAGAAGTATGTAACATTCATTAACATTTGGAAATACCATAGAAAGGTAATATAGGACCACGGTAAAATTAGGTCCGTTCATTTTATTCCCTCTTTATGAGTACAATATTGCCAAAAATTAATTTTGGAGGTTTTTGGCCCCCTTTGTTAATTTTTAAAATTTAAGGGTAATACACTCCTCCCGAAAAATTTAGAGAGCTGCGTTAATCTACTAATGTATGATGAAAGACAATGGGGCCCTATACTTATTCATAACGTAGTAAACTTCATTACAGAGCATCCTTGAGGTAAATAGCTTTCTAAATTTATATTTTTGGCAATTTGATACCCATTAAACGAAACGAGATGATTCAACCAATTTTATAGATGTACACTCATGTCCAAAATGATTGTCGCATATCTATAACTGTTTTCTTGTAAGAATATAATTTGATAACGATTTTGCAGCGTGCTTTTAATACTGATATTATGTATATAACCAGGAAATGTTTATTTGTGGTAAATTTCATGAGAAAAGAATTATAAATACGAAAGTTAGAACGAGTAAAACTAAATGTTGCTAAATGGACAAGAAAGTTTTATTTTCGTTTTATTGTTCTTATTTACTGCTCTTTTGACATGAAATTCGCCACATACATTTCTTTGCCGATTATACACATACTAACAGTATAAGAAATACCGGGTGAATTCCTTACCAAATTCTATTCCTACAACAACATATTTATAGACATGCGACAATAATTTTGGACATGAGTGTACATACCACGATCCTACTTTACTATACCAAATTATAAAATTTGGCGATTTCCAAAATTGAAGGGTGGACCTATATATTCTCCTTAAAGGGTGTGTTAATGTATAACTGTTCTATAAAAAGACTATAAATCCTTATACTTATTCATAATGTGATGTAACCTCATTAAAGGAGATATATTAGGTCAGAAACCTCCAAATTTTAAATTTTTGTGCAATTTTGTATCCAAAAAGGGAACAAAACGACCTCCAGATTTCTAGATATACATATCCCGGTCCTATGCACAACTTTTATTGGCTTGGGGGTACTCCTTACCCCTGGAACAAGGGACACAGGGACATAAAATTGTCCTCAAGAGCCACAAATATTACTTCTTGTAAAATACGGTATACTACTTTGTAAAATATATTAGTGGGCATAGTACATTTTTAAAATATTAAGTATGTTTTATTTTACTGCTGGGGATAGGTTTCGTTATTTCTTCATTTTTTTTTGAAAAAAAAAATTGCAATCAATAAAATATGATCCAAAGTTCAACAAAAGGTCTTAAATTAAGATAGTGATACAGATAAAGTATAGATATTCCGTCTCGGCCTTAATCTAAAGTACACTGATATTTCTGACACAGCAGCATAAAAGATATGTATAAAAGCTATGAAATTTATAACACAGATTCGTTACATGACTACACGAAAATAACTGTATTACCCTGTTTAAATATGACACTCGAAGCTGTTGAGTCAATTTTGAGTTTAACGTCCCTTTCAGCAGCGAGGCTATATGAGACGGGACCTCTGATTAACGTGGAATCCGAACCACATGAGCTCCCACTGGGAATCGAACCCGGGTCTCTAACGCCAAAGGCGCGTACGTTAACCGCTTAGGCAACAAAGGAGCTCGCGTTCAAAGCTGTGTAACGGGTGGAAATGATTTCAGCCTGTGAACTTCCTGATATAAAAGTTACTGATGCTGTGAATTTGGCCTCAATACATAGCTATCCAATGACTTCATAGATCATAACACTTGCCTTTTGGAAGATTTGATGCTCAACAACTGACTCTGGTACATTGCGCTCACTTCAATAGCGTATAGCTGTCATCATTGTAAAATATGCTGAAGCCGGGATTGTCGAGAAAATACGACCATCTGCCAGTAAATACGCCAGCGACGGTGTTCACATATCGATTGCAAACTAGATGTCGCATGCCATCATGGAAAGCCATGCATGTTTCGAGACCAGCATTCTTCAGACATAATTGAACCAAATATATAATATATAATATATATTATATTATATTATATAATATATAATATTATATAATATATAATATTATATATTATATAACCTGTAGACAAGTTTACTTTTCTTACTGTGCTTTAGCGCTGAGCTAACATTGGGGACTACACTGTACAGTCCGTCGACTTCATTTTAACGACAAAATGTTTGTCATCCTATAATGCCGTGGAGGCATGCCCTATAAGGTCTTTAGTTTCACAGTAAGAAAAGCTGCCCTCCCGTAGGCCAATCATGTGTCCCCATTAGAACGCAATTGTCTGTTTATATTGTGTCCTTTGTTGTCCAGAAGCATAATATGCCTACAAGCTTCCTGTTTGCTTGTTCGCGCTTTACATCCTGAGTTACGTAAACTACTCTCTCGTGATACTACTATATCCACCTAATATGGATTTTGATGGACCCACACATGTGCCATCCAGCTGAAATTATGTAATAATTTACTCAGTGGTAGAGCATTTACGTCTGTTGCAAGGTGTTTCTAGTTCGATTCATGTACATGTGAATTTGTTACAGATAATACCGCTTCTGTGGCCTTCCTCGTTGTTTCCACATTCTCACTAATATTTTGGCAATCGTAATCACTTTCATTAAATATTTACTTTCATTTTTGTTAACTTTTCACTGAAATTGAAATCGGAGGTACTTTATAATCTACTGTATAAATCCAATAAGATTGAGCACTTTCCATCGTACCTTCGATGTTGTAGTGTTTTAGAAACAGCATGCATGTGTGTTGAAAAGTATGCATGTTCATTTTGTCATACCTTATTAATGGTGATTTCTTGTGTGTTTAATAAAACTTGACAGTCTTTTTTGGCTTGTAATGTTATTCTACAACTTGCTTTTCTATGTTCTGTTTAAAAGCTTTGTCACAAGGGTAGCTTGAAGTTTAGCATTGCAGAGATTCGCTTCTCACCCAGCATTTCTATGTGAAAGCGTTCTAGTTAACCAAGTAGAGGACACTTTTCTATCTAACTTGCTCAAACGGTAGCTCCATGAATGCATAAGTAAGTGATCCTCAGGTTTTGTTGGTCTTTGGGAAGTAGTTGTTTTGGGTGGAAAGAGAACCAGGAGTCGGGTTGTTCGGTTGTATAATGGCGATACTCAGATGTCGTACAACAAACCCTTTGTCTTTTCTTGTTGGTTAGGTCTTCATCTCTCTCTCTCTCTCTCTTTCATTGCTTCTTTCGAAGTGGGGCAACGAAGGGACATTAGCGAATAAAAGAAAGCAAGAGGACAAAGAAGAATTGGAAGACATGTAAACCAACAGAAACTTCGACAAGAAACCTCATAAACTCAGTGCAATTTCCTCTTTAGTAGTCGTTCGTTCTTTGTTAGTTTCTTTACTATCTCTGCCTCCTTCAGCAAGTTATTGCAAACACTTCACCCCTTTCACCTTGCTCATGTAGCAATCTACTGTCTTTTACACCTACAGAACACGGTCTCCCTATCTTCTTCTTGTAACAACCTCTTCTTCTTTTTTTGTTTTCACGCTCTCCTCTTCTCTGCACAAGACAAGACAAAGTCCTTCAGGAACCTGGAGTTCAACAACTGCCAAGGTAGCAATTTGCATTTCGTATGCTTTTCTTATATATCAGCAACTTGTGTTTCATTACGTTGCATCTTCAAAAGGAGAGAACGGAGGAGGGGGGGGAGGAAGAGGTCAACGACTCTGTGTGTTTTCGAGGTCAAAGGCTCTCTGTCGTGTATTTACTGTTGTTTTGTCTTATCCCAAGGCACACCGCATTGTTATCCATGAATTTTGCTTACAATGTGTGGGATATGAAATGGAAATGGTAATATTTCATGAATTTCGTACAATAGTAACAAGCGAAGTACTTTTCTTGGTTGTTTGATGGTTCTTTAGAGATAACAGTAAAAATACAAAAAGACATATAATATTTTCTCTGATAGAACTCTGTATTATTAAAATACTATTTTCGGTGCCAAAGTATGAGAAACTTAAGTACTTGTTAACTTTTTGTGATCTTTAGTTCTAGATCCTACGCTATTTTCTTGGAAAGTGATAAAGTTGCTCAATGCCTGACTGATGGTTGATCTTATTTGTCGGGTTACATTTTTGAATTAAATTACTCTATTTAGGTATAAATTACAGTATTGCTCAGAACATCCCGGACTTAAGTGAACATCTACAGTGACAATTTTAATAGATATTGCGTATATAAAAAAAGTGTAGAAGGTGAAATATACTAGAACTACAAAGTAGACTTTATTTTATCAACAGTAAAATTATTTAAAGGACATTCTCGGACATGAACAGACATTCAATGAGTCAGTGTTGTTTCAAAGCATTAGCAAGCTGCCATTGTCTCCAGCAAGATTGACGTGCTTTTTGCTGGAATTATGCAAATCACAGGTCTTTAACTTCGAAAGTAAAAAGCTAGTTTTGTTTGTGTGCAAATTATAATATATTAGTTTTGTTTGAAAGATATACACATATAGGGACAATGCAATGACAGAAATTTGAAAGGAAAACAAATTTTTACATGCTTCGTAGTGTTTTATATTTTGATGATACACTAAGGTTTTAAAAACTAAAAAAAAACATCATATTTTGATAACTATTTACAGAGGTTTCATATGCACAATTTTTTCTCGTTGGAATAGAAACGAGAAGCATATACGCTCCCCCTGAGGGACAATATGGGGAATAAAAAAAGTGCTGTTAATCTCAATTTCATTTTAACGATAGGTTTCTAGACATAAGCAATGTTTCATTGACTATATTAATTTCAAGCTTGAAATTGTAGTTTCCAGATATTATCTTGTACTGTGTATGCTCATGTTACTGAGAAATAATATTGTAAATCTCCGTGAAATGTGATTCTTCGGACATAAATTATTGGTTGATTTGAGCTTCTTTCTTTCCAATACTGAGAGACAGTTTAAAGTGCGATTCAAACTACTACTCAGGGTGGCACCCGAAACAAATACCCGACCTGGAATTGAACCAGGAACCATGTGCACAGAGAACACGTGTGTTAGCCCTTCGGCCACGAAGGGGCCACTGAACATAAGTTTATATTTTATAAAAATAACAAGATTAACAAAAATACGAAGAATATATATAGTGGTTGAAGTAAAGCGAAGGGGAAGGGCCATTTCAGGATGAAACTCCCTTAGTCCATATCATACGATATGAACATGAATATATAAATGAAGCGTTGAATAGGCTCATCACATCAAAAAATAAAATAATAACCTTTTAAATAGATAGAAAATGTGATTTGAGTCCATTTGAGCAAAATATCTATTATTAGAACCTCCAGAAATAATAAACATTTCCTTTAAGTTGTGTCAACGGCTTAATTTGTAAAGCAGGAATGGGCCCTCCACACCATTTGCAAAGGATCTAACAATCTAAGACTCTGCTGCTGCCACATGTTCTGAACAAAATACATTTCCTCAACATTAAGCATAAAATGTAATCTGAGACCTCATTCCGTAGTAGTTTGTGTTAAACTAACACAAAAATTCCATTGGAGTTTGGCGCAAAGTTTTGCTACGAAATGAGGCCCTGAGTCCTACTTCAGCAAAACACCAACTACAGCCCGAAAAGTAACAAAAAAATTATTACGGTTTTAAATTCTAGAGGGGTGGGGGGACATATTTCACATTTTCTGCCGGGAATTTGAATTGGTTTCTTACAGGGTTTAAATATTAATGTTTGTCCTTCCAGAAACAGTTCCAATTTACGACGTTGCTCTAGTGTTTTCTTCAGCAAGTATATCCTACTCGAAAATAGTTGAGCTATATTTTCGAAAATGGTCGAACGTATATCTAACAAAAATTCTAGAATAACATTTATGGTGCAACATTTAGGTTCCGGGTGTCATAGCTTCCTTCGGTTAACCCACTATTTACTTTAGACACAAAGCTATGCGCTCCCAGACCAATTGCTCTTCTTTTATTATTCACTCTTCTGATAACATCTAAAGATACCACCTATAGAAACCATCATATACTACTACAACTGTAAATGGTGTATTCAGTGCACCAGAGAATCAAGTTTACTTTTCTTCATTTTGAACACATTTCATCTTTAAAATCTATTTAAAGCTTCTTCAAGAGCTTAAAAGATAGATATTCAGACCTTAAGCAACTCTAACAATATAGTTAATAGTTTTAGCGTTACCAAGTACTAAGTGTTCCGAACAAACTTTATGCCCGTTTTACTAATAGCTTTTGGTAGTTGAACTTGATTCCTTTGTGCTCTGAATGTCACAAATATTTAGTCTCTTATCTTATTATGTTGTAAACGCAATACAATCAGAACTCCTCCGTGGCTAAGTGGTTAGCGTACGCGCCTTTGGCGTGGAAGACCCTGGTTCGATTCCTCACGTGGTTCGGTTTCCTGCGAAATATGTTAAGACCTCATGCGGGAGCTCATGTGGTTCGGATTCCACGTTAATCAGTAGGTCCACGTCTCATATAGCCTGGCTGCTGAACGGGACGTTAAACTCAAAATCAACTCAACTCAACGCAATACAATCACTCTTATCTATGTACTTTAGACATACCAAGCGTGATCATTACAACACTTCATTATACCACACTTAATCATTATCATTTACTCGGGATGGATAGACTCATTCACACTGATGTACAGTGCGATGGCTTGATTTCGTACACTGTTAAAAATAATTTCTTAAATTTGAGAAACCGTTTCTTATCTGTGCACCGAGATAATATTTTCTTAGAAATGAGATTCGGCAATTCTCATTCATAAGGAAAGCAACAGTGTATGTTCTCGTTTCGCTTTATACAATCTCATCTACTTTTCTTCATTTCTCATTAATGAGATTTTCAAACTCTTGTTTCTAAGAAAAGTTATTCTCGGTGCACAGATAAGAAACGTTTTCTCAGATTTAAGAAAGTATTTTTAACAGTGTAATCTATCTTTCTTGGAGGCGAGATAATGAGACGAGGAACGGTCTATGGTGCTGCTGTCAGAGTTGATCTTGCATTATGGTTTGCCTAGTACCCGCACTGAGAAAAATCGGTTATTCGGAATGCGGTATCTTGTACGAATATACGGGATCCTTATGATCAGTACGGAAATTTGTACGGAGCATACGTTATCCATATGCTAATAATACTGCCCTTTTCCGATTAGTTGTTAAATTATGATTCTGCAGGATATCTAACAGTCTTCTATATATTACATACGTATACGTATGTTAGATACTCTGACTATACGTCCATTTATACGTGAAATCCTGACCGCCTATGTACAGTTCTTTTTTCTTCGTAAGGAAAGTACGCATATAACATACTTTTTCGGATATACATTTGCTGCAAGATGTTACATAGGGTTATTCGTTTAGTCCAAAAACTATAGGATGTACGCATGCAACCTACAAATTTACGTACGCCACTGAACCGGATTCAAGCTTTGATTATCATTTGGACCTCACGTTAATAGTAAATCCCGTACTTCATAACCTCGGTGCTGAATAAGGACTTAAGACAAATGCCAATGCTAATGTTCATTTGTAAATCTTGTCCAACACCGACCTTTAGTCTTGGATCACAGCTCAAACCTCTATAAAGACAAAATTATCTCCAGTGTAAACAACGCTGAAAGACAAAGCCATCTGTGAAATATGCAAATCGAAAGATACTTCACAAAGCAAGAGTTTTGGACAATACTTACAAACATATCGCCACCTACAAATTATACCCTTTGTAATGTAAAAAACTAAAAGATAATGCAAACAGTGGAGCACAAGAATACACAACGGAGATGATATCGTTACTCAGTTAATAGGGTTGTCCGATATATGAATTTGGATATCGTAAATGAATAAAGACTAGATATTTGGTCTCGATAAATATGTCGAATGTATTTTACAAGATTACAGTTTAATGTCTATATTTCAGCACCAAGGCTGTGAAAAACGGGACCACTAATGATATAACCACTTCTCTTGGCCAAGAAGGGACAGAATCAAATACATCGAAATAATGCAAAAATAATGAAAAGTTGAACTCTTTCTTTCTTTGATAATTGAAATTTTAGCGCCCCTTTCCACCACCGAGGCTATATGAGACGTGTAGCTACAGTTTGAGGTGGAATCAGAACCACTGCAATACTTCCAGTGTTCTCCTATCGGGAATCGAATCCGCGAACACGTTCATTAAAGTTCCGAGCAATAGGGAAATCTGAACGATTTGTTACATTATGATGTAAACTCTATCTATTTCTGATTATTATGGACAAGTGAGAAGAAAGTACACTGTGTAAGACAAATATGATAATAGGCAAGAAAATTATGAGAATACTAAAATAGACAAAGATGGAGAGAAGTAAGAATTGCTTGATGCAGAATAAAATGGAGTGAGGACATTTAATCATTTAAGTTGCATTATCATGTTGAATATTACAATTGAAAAACACAGTAGTAACAAGAATAGGAAATTAAATCTTTCAGTTTAATGCCCTTTTGGCTAAGAGAGAAGGATGATTAAGGCAAGTGAATGATAACGGAAGAATTGTGGAATAAGAGTGTGGAAGGAAACGGGAGTACAACGAGAAAACCCACCGACACAATGTTGTCCACCACAAACTTACTTAGCTGGCGATCGAACCAGGGACCTCACGCGCCAGAGGTAAGCCCTCTACCATTGAGCCACAGTGTTTGCCATTAATGAAACAATTAAAGAATGAATTAAACAAATATGCACGCTCAGATAAAGAATATATCTTACGAATAAACTTCATATCGTCATAAACTTTCTTTAGTGGCTAGTAACTCTAATAATACGAGTTCTGCTTTAGGGCACCTGTGGCTCAGTGGTAGAGTGTTCACCTCTAGTGCATGGGATCCCTGGTTCGATCCTAAGCACACGCCAAGTGAGTTTTGTGAACCCCAAACACCGTGTGCATGGGCTTCCTCGGGATTCTCCCGTTTCCTCCCACTTTCTTGATTCCACAGCTTCACTCATTTCTTTAGCCTACCCAGCATAACCCTGGGGCGTAAAACTGAAGTATTTAATTTTGTACACAAGAATTAAGACAAACCTGACTACATGATCTGATATTCACGTGTAAGCTCAGTAAGTTATTATATCCTAATATAAGTAGCACAATGATACATGGACAATGAATAAATTTCAGTGAATCGTGCAGAGTGAAACAATACATAACACAAAATACATTAGTACAAAATCAAAGCCATCCATAGGTACGTAATATTCACTCACTTGCGCTCTCCTTTCCGCACGTTCTCTAGTTTATTTTCCTCTTTGCCGATCTCAATCCCAGAGAGGAAATTATCTGCAAGTGAGTGTAGGAAATAATATATAAGCTAACTTTATACGTGCCGGTGTGACGAGAGAATTTACAATATAATCCATAGCTTTCTGTTATTAATATTATTATGTGTTGTCAATACAAAACATGGACAAAGCATTTTGTCAGAGTATAGAAATTTGTATTTTGTTTAATAGCAGTAGCATCATAATATGTGAAGGAAATTTGAATATCAGTTACAAATTACCAAACTTCAATTGCTTTGCAAGCTCAAAATAACTAAATAAACAAAATTAATACTGCAATGTATTTTTTTTTGCGTTTAACATTACAAAATGTCAAAAGATGAGATAAAAACCAATTGATGGATCTAATTTAGCTGAACAAAATGATGTGCATGAGTGTTACAAAATCTCATGTGTTGTTTATTGAGGAAATTCCGAAAAACAACGATTGTTTTTGTAAATCTAAAAAATGGATATCGTACGATAACCACGTCATCTACTAATACTAAGATGAAGTTGATAGTAAAGTACCGTCATTAAGTATGACACATTATATGAAAACCACAAAACGACAACTACACAGTATGGCTAATGACATTTTTATGGTCCATAATGACACAATATGGTCCAAAATTATAATTATGTTTTAAACTTTAATTTTTAATTCTAATGCTGCCCAAAAATTAGTCCTACACGGCATATAAATCAACAGATCGTATCGAGCTAAACCAAAACGAAAGGCTTGCAGGTTAATTCTCATAATTTATTTTCGAAAATTTTTATAGCGTTAGAAATTATGTCGGTCATTATCAATAACAATTACCCAAAATTTTTGTTCGGGAGGAATATTTATTTATTTTGTTATACACTGTATATGAAAACTATACACACTGTTTAAGTAACAGATTGTACAGTCCGTAGCAAAAGACCTGCAACATGAGCATGTAAGTTTATTGTGAAACTATGCCTAAAAGCGCAGGGAATCAACATAACGTCTAAGTGGCACGAATCACGCCAGGAGAAACTTCGGCGTCTTCCGCTGTACACTTATTTTGGAGCAAAAGACTTTGTCGTTTCACAATAAACTTACATGCTCATGTTGCAAGTTTTTTTGCTGCGGACTGTACCTATTACAGGTGTGCACCTAGAGATTTTTGTTGGGGAGATCCAAGCTTTATTGGCGGTTCCAATACTACAAAGCCACTATGTCAATGTGGTATTGAACTGGTATTATTCTGCACCTGAAAAGTTGATAAGTAATTGTTAAATACTAAGGGCGGATCCAGGCCGGGCTTCTGCGCGGGGGGGTGGGGGGGAGTTGTACTGCTACTTAGAGCTACTTTTAAGAGCTCCAAACTCTGGGATGGGTTTTATATTTGTATATAAAATAAGAAAGTTTCTTCTTCTGGGATCGCCTCCTGGATCCGCCCTTGTAAATATTTCCACCTATATTTTTAAAAAAACAAATAATAGAACAATTTCTTTATAGGAGAAAGACCACAGATGAAGTGTAATATAAAATGTTTATGCTACATCAATAATTTCCCTGTTAAACAAGTACTTTTATTGAGAAAGTGTAGAAATGTATGTTGAGTTAGCAAGTTTTGGAGCATTTGGACACCGTTGACACATATACTCCGTACAATGACAGAACCCCTTACAATCTAGATAATGGTATCGGTTTGCACATACTAGGCCTATTTGTAAACAAAATAGTAACAGAATTAAAACACATCTATAGTACTCCATCAACACATTTATAGTACTCCTCATTTCATATTCATTTGTTTTGTTGTAACAGATCGGAAACTATAATCTATACGTACGTAACTACCATCAATAAAATTTATCAAGGATAGACGGGTACTCAGTTAAATAACTTCAACGAGTGATCTGAACTTTAATGGCAAGACACAGAACAAAACATCCAAAAGCTGAAATAGAGTGAGTGACATAGTCTACAGAGACAGGTATTGGTATCGCTAATGTACTAAAAACTTATCAAGAATAGCTTGACGACCAACGCAATACCATTCCATTTAGACAATACGAAGTTCAACGCAGGACATTAGTCAAATGATCAAAACTTAACAAACGAAGGGCGGAAGAACTCAACAGAACCTTTAAGAATCATCTAGAAGACAACAACACAGATAAATGACAATCAAATGCCAAGAAAACTAGAATCGTTTCTAAAACAATGATTTACGATGTCCATCCAGAGCAGAGTGATATCGACCAAAATCTACTGCAAGTACAGAAACAATTGAACATATCACAGACTCATGTCACGTAAAGGCTCCCACCAACTATCTGAAAAGACACAAACAAGTTAAAATAATATCGCTTTTTGGCATACAATGTATAACTAATTGCTCATTCCTAATCATACTACAAATATAAGCCAAATCCATTATTTGAAAACTTTAAATATAAATTATATTGGGATCGAGAGATCGGAAACTATAATCTACACATACATAACTACTATCAATAAAATTTACCAAGAAATAACCCTTATAGAAATATGAGTGGCACGTACTCACTACTAAGCACATTTAGTATAAAAATCAGTAACAATAAAGACCTGGCAAACAAAGTAAAAGAGATACAGAAATGTCGTAAAGTTACAAGAAAACCAGGTATTCGTTATCTCGGTTACGGCAGTTATTCCTAAAGGTACAGTAAGACATTTATAACAGATAAACACAAATCTACAAAAATCAGTAAATGTGGACACCTCCTGTCATGTGATCAGGAAGGTTTTCGATAAAAATAAAAAAAAACTACCAATAATCTGCTCTTAATATAGATAGCTGTCATATTAATGCAAACAGACTTTGAACTTATATATAATTTGTGTTATATAAAATAGTAAAAGCGTCTCATTTATCAATAGTCAGGCTGTACTACTATAGCGAGAAACGTAAACTTTGTACAGAAAACGCCTTTTGTCCCGAAAACAAGGAATAAGAAAGGATTTTGTACATACATAAGAGAGAGAGAGAGAGTAGATTTTTCTTTTTATGCAAAGAATACAGTACATCACCAACCTTTTAAGTCAGAGAGACGAAATTCTGCATATAAATTCCACACTAAAAATGACTGAAGACGTGTTTACGTGCTTTCGAAATTCCAGCTCTTAAAGATAGAACAAAGAGTACTTGAAGAGGTCGATAATAATCTCCAGTATCTGAAAAGTATTTTCACGAAAGAACCTTTCTGCACCAAAGAGAGAGATCAAGTCAAGAATTGCCAGAGCATAAAAAACATTCAACAAGAAAAGATCACTCTTAACTAGCGGGCATAATATTGGACTAAGGGAGAAGTTGGTCAATTGCTACATATGTGGAGTATTGGATTGTATAGTTAAGAGATTTGGACATTACGGAAGATAGAGAAGAAATATTTAGCGAGCTTTGAAATGTGATGTTGGAGGAAGATAGAGAAGATAAATGGACAGAGAGAGTAACAAATGAAGACGTTTTGAAACGGATAGGAGAGAAGAAGACACTTCTAGCAAGCATCATTCGTAAGAAGGCCAATTGGATTGGACAAATCTTGGGAAGAAATTAACTTTTTCGTATCACTGTTGAAGGGAAGATGGAAGGAAAGCGAGGAATAGGAAGAAGAACAGAAATAATCGATAATTTGAAGACAAGAAGAAAATATTGGGAATTAAAAGAGGAAGCTGAAAATTGAGAAACATGAAGGAAACAAGTTTCAGGCCGATACTTAAAATAAACTCTTTATTCCCAGGACCTGTCAAAACGAAGAATAAATAATAATAATAATAATAATAATAATAATAATAATAATAATAATAATAATAATAATAATAATAATAATAATAATAATAATAGCAGTAGTAAAGTGAGGGAACAGCAATCTGAGGATTTTCTTAGTTATAGGGAAGGAATTCGTAATATACTGTAAACTACTAATAAAAAATGGAGCGAAAACATGTAACGTTTTCGCAAATTCAGCTTCTAAATGGGGAGAAGGAAGATAAATTTTCACAGTATTATAATTGAACATTTTATATTTATTTAATCTAATTCTTCCCCTGCGAAAAACGGCCACTTCTGCTAGTAGATGGATGTAATAATAATAACAATAAAAAACAATAAGAACCAACCTTATCCAACATTTTTCAACTTAATCAAGTTGTGTACAGATCACAGCAAAAGAAAAAAAAAGTTCATTATGATTGAAACACTGCGAAAATGAATTGGAAAACTTGTATTGTATGCATCTGTGCTTGAATCTTGGCCAACAATGAAACAGAATCCATATAATACATTTGTACATATCTGTTGGACTCTCTTTGGGAACAGTATTTGTGGTTTTTTGATAAAGTAACTGTGGTGTCATTAACAGATGTTTCATTACGAAGTTACAAAGTTTTAAAACAACAGATGCTATGAAGCGGTCCATTAATATTTTCCCTCATCTTAACAGCTGTCACGACCGAACGCACTCACACACATTATCAATTCTTTTGATAATAGCGATGTCCGCTATTCTCTGTGAAACATTGAGGACAGAAATCAAGCACATATTGTGATATGTAAACCAAACTTGAAAAAAAAGTTGTTTAAGATACATCACATTAAGAGAACGTAAACAGAGCAGCTCACAAATCTGACAGTAACGAATAAATTATACATTAGTAGACAAAATAATTAAAGAAAGTTAATATTCAAATCTTTCAGTTTAACGTCCCACGATTACGTTCCTGGGTGTTTCATGGTACATTTTGTTATAACTCTCCTATTTGAGCTTTTTCGTCCGTTTTATTTTTTATATTTTATTTTATTTTATTTTTTATTTTTTATTTTTTGTTTTTCAAGTCCAGAGGCATTGTAGAACACGTTACGTATGGTTTCACACCTTCCTGCGTCCAGATATAGGAGGGGATGACGTCATAATTTTAAAATATATATTTTCTCTTATGAAGCCTATGTTCATTATTTTTTGGTGGGCTTATTTTTGCATGTAGAAGATTGAAATTTTGCACAAACATTCAGTCTACCGAGTAGTATTTACCAGATTTTTTTTCAGATTTCTGCGTTAAAACAAGGGGGATCCAGAGGGGCAAAACGGTGAAAAAGGGGTATTTTTTTTTTTACAAAAAATCCCTTTCTTCGGGATTTTCCCTCCTTAGATACATGATGGAGACACGTGAGTCATACCGTCTGAAAGGCAGATCTATTCTGAAGAGAATGATGGGCGAAATATGACCCTAGGGTAATTAGGGATGTCTCAAGGGAAATGAATTATGATGAAAGAGTCGGTGGAATGAGAATGTTGGAGGAAACAGGAATATGCAGAGAAAACTAATGGATTTGATGTCCACTGCAAACGTGCTTGGTCGGGGATCGAACCAGGGACCCCAAAAGTAAGCACTCTACCATTGAACCACCGTGTTCCCTAGTTTAATATCAATTTCAACGACACTGATAGTAGTAGAGAGGAAAGGATCTTGGATATGTCTCTCCTGTTATGAACTAATAGGATTTTTTAAATACTGTTAATTTTACGAATAGTGTGTGAGTTATTACTAGGGATCTGTGTCCGTGTTAGGTGAATATGAGTTACTATTATCATCATGCGTGTCACTGTTAGGCATACTGTATGTATGTAAGCAATAGAAGAAATCAAGTAATAGATACATTCTCTTATCTAACGACCTTACTTACATTATTTTGGTTTTGTTCATATTTTTTTGTACATAATGTTAATGTTGAAACATAATCGAAGGCCAGGTATTGAATTTGCGCGCATGGAAGTTGGGAGTCCGATCAAACCTATGTATATATTTTGTTTGTGTTTGTGCTTTTTGTGTGCTTAGGGGATAAATTGCATTTGAACTGGCAACTCTGCTTGATAGTCATTTTTTCATTATTACATGTGTAAGGTAGCTTTGTGTTAGAAGTATGGATGAATTCCTCTTAGTTTTAGTGCTAATATGTAGTTTCTTTGTTCAATGAGAAACGAAGACATATGCGCAGAAGTTAAATTCATTAGTAAAAACAGTATAGTGATCTAGACCTTTCTGAAAATTCAGTGAATTACGGAGAGTTCACAACATTGATATCTTGACAAACTAAATTAGAATAAATAATGAATCCATTGTTAAACTTTTGACATGTCATTCAAAAAGTAACATGTAGAACATGTAGGCCCTACAAAAAAAGCAAAAGCTTGTTACTTGATATTTAGCGTCCCTTCTTCTTGTTTACCTCAACCATAGATTGGTGGGCAACATGGAAATTTTAAAAATTTTTTCTTCTTTGGGAGAGCTGTTTTATACTTTGATAAGGCCTCTTCTTCGTAACTGCATCTAGATATTCTATTCTTCTTCTTCCTCTTCCTGGTTTTCCTACTGCCTTTCCCTCTATCAGCACAGTGATCCAATTGGAGTGTCGAATAAGATGGCCAAGCATGCTGTTTCTTCTTTTTCCTATTATCTTCATGATCTGTCGTCCTTCATTAGCTTCCTTTAGTACGTCTTCATTCCTTTTCCTTTCGGTCCGTAATATGCGCAGCATTCTGCGCCAACACTACATTTCAAATGCTTGCAGCTTGGATATTTCAGCTTTTCTCAATGTCCACGTCTCTGACCCGTACGGCGCCACGCTCCATACCAGTGTCTTAATAAATCGTTTACGAACGTCCAGAGACACATTTCTTGATGTTAGTAGTCCTCTTCTCCTATTGAATGCTTGTTTAGCCTATGCTATTCTGGAACTTACGTCTTTTTCACTTCTTCCGTCCGAGTATATTAAGTAACTAACTAACTCTATGGCCTATTAAGCCCGGAGGTTCAGTGCCGCGTTCACAAAAGCTCTCCATTGACTTCTATCCTTAGCTAATTGCATCCAGTTTCTACTTTGTATTCCTATCTCTGCGAGATCCATCTTAATATTGTCCTCCCATTTGCGACTAGGTCTTCCTAATGGTCGTTTTCCGATGGGTCGTCTAGTCAAGACTTTGAAAGAGTTTATACTTTCTTCCATTCTAGCTACATGACCTGCCCACCTAAGCCTCCTAGACCTGACGACCCTAACAATGTCAGGTAAACCGTATAAAATATGTAGTTCCTCGTTATGAAGTTTCCGCCATTCCCCATTCTCGTTTCTCTTGGGTCCGAATATTCTTCTCAGGATCTTGTTCTCAAATACTTTTAGTCTATGTTCTTCCCTCAGAGTAAGCGACCATGTTTCGCAAACCATACAGAACAACAGGCATGATTATTGTTTTATGTATTTTAAGCTACAAATTCTTCGACAGAATTCGCGACGACAAGAGATTTTGAACCGAATAGCATCACGAATTCGCTGCTTTTAGTCGACATTTAATTTCTTCGTGAATATGATTTTCGTCTGTTAATATTGATCCTAAATATTTGAAAGTATCCACTTTATCAAAAGTATTATTTAATATTTTAACGCCTCCACAATTTGCCGTATTCCGGTCCCGACGCACTTCCATGTATTTAGTTTTCTCTGCATTTGCTTCTAAACCCATGTCCCTACAAGCGTTTAATAAGATCTCTGCATTTATTTTTATTGTTCTCCTATCATTCCCTATTAAATTTACATCATCAGCATATGCCATAACCTGGTGAATACCGTTCAACTCTAGCCCCTGGTTGCTATCTTTGATTTTCCTTATGGCGTATTCCAGTACAAAGTTAAATAATAATGGCAACAACGCATCTCCTTGTTTCAGACCATTTTCGACGTGAAAGCTCGTGGACAAAAATTTTCCTACCCGGACTTTACTTTGGGATTCACTTAAACATATCTTAATTAATCTAATTAGCTTTCTGGGTATTCCAAGTTCTGTAAGAACGTTGTATAAGGTTTCTCGCCTAACCGAATCGTAAGCCTCTCTAAAATCAATAAATAGTTGTTGTACCGTGCTACTGTATTCCCACTTCTTTTTGAGTATTTCGCGAATGGTAAATATTTGGTCGATAGTTGATCGATTTCGTCTAAATCCGCACTGATAATCTCCAATAATTTCATTTGCGTAGGGGGTCAATCTTGCTAATAGAATATTTGAAAGGATCTTATAGGATGTTGACAGAAGATAAATGCCTCGATAATTATTACAGTCAGTTTTGTCACCTTTCTTGTGAATTGGAACAATGATTGATTCTTTCCACTCTCGTGGCAATTCTTCCTTGTTCCAGATAAGGACAATGAGATTGTGTATCTTGTTCCACAATTTTTTGCCTCCAGCTGAAATTAACTCAGCCGGAATTTCATCTACACCCCGGAGATTTGTGTTTCTTTAATTTCTTTATAGCGGCTTCTACTTCTATTCGATTGGGTTCTGGAATATACGGTTCTGTGGTGTGTATCTCCTTTTCTCCACGCACATTAGTTTTTGGTTGCGTGTTTAGCAAATCGTCAAAGAAATCTTTCCATCTATTTAAGAGGCTATCCGTATCAGTGAGAACTGTTCCGTCAGCTTTCTTTAATATATAAGCACGAGGTTGATAGCCTTTCTTAAATTTGCTGATCCCCTTACACATGTCCCAAATATTTTTATTTTTACTATTATCTTCAAGTTCCTTAATTTTAGCTTTCAAAAAATCGCGTTTCTTTGTTCTAAAAGTTTTGCAAGTTTTCCGCCTGATATCTGTGAAATTTTGTGTAGTTATTTCATTCGCATTTTGTAGCTAACGTAATTTTGCCTGTTTTTTTTCTTCTCTGCTAGTTTAATGCATTCCTGGTCGAATCATGGTTTGTTCTTATGTATTTCCGCGTGTCCCAATTTTTCTATTGCTGAACTTTTAATGCTATCTCTAATTTCAATCTAAATATCCTCAACACTAGTGCACCCCGAGTCTTCTAAAACTGAGAATCTATTCGAAACTTCAATATGGTATTAGTCTCTTACCTGGTTCTCTTCTAATTTCTTTAAATTAAATCTCTCCGTTTTCGGACATTGAATATTACCTTTATTGAACGATAATCTCTCTCGTATTATCGCTACTACCAGGTAGTGATCAGTGTCACAATCAGCCCTTCTAAACGACCGGACGTCAATTATGCTAGATTGCTTTCTTCTATCTACTAAAACATGATCAATTTGATTATGTGTTTTTCCGTCTGGTGATGTCCAAGTGTATTTATGAACATCGCGAAGTGGGAATTTTGTACTCTTCACGATTAGGTTTTTGGATGTTGCAAAGTTCACGAGTCTAATACCGTTGTCATTACTTTCCTTATGCAAACTTTCGTTCCCTATAATCGGTTTGAAAATATTCTCTCGTCCTACCTTCGCATTGAAATCCCCTAATAGAATCTTCATATGGTATTGCGGGATTTGGTCAAATATCCGTTCCACTTCTTCGTAAAAACTATCTTTTATATCGTCACCCTAATTTTCAGTTGGAGCATGTACATTTAAAACAATAATATCACACCACCATCCCTTAAGAGTAAAAAGAAAGTCTGTCAGTAACAAATTCAACCCGTTTAATTGCTGGTAATATTCGTTTGTGAACGAAAAACCCTATTCCTAACTGGTGATTTTTATTTCCTTCCCCTTAAAAGAACGTAAAATTTCCGGAATTCACAGATCCATTTCCTTCCCACCTAACTTCCTGAACTCCTACTAGGTCCATCCTGTATTTCTCTAACTCAGACTTCCTAAATAGGGGAACGTCTTAACTTATTCTATTTTCTCTCCATCTAGCCATACGTTTGCCCCTTCCTGTCCTGCTCTTGTGCAGTTTATCACTTTGGTTTTCTTCTTATTTATCTTCATTTTGTATGTTTTTCCCAGTTGGTTGTTCAAGTGTGAAAACACTTCCTGCATATCCTTATTGTTCTCCGCTATCAATGCTATGTCATCAGCAAACCTTATTGTGCTGAAAACCTGACCATTTACTATTACGCCTTTCTCGTTTTTATCCAAGAATTCTTTTATAGCCTCTTCTATATAGACGTTGAACAGGAGAGGTGAAAGTCTACATCCTTGCCTTACTCTTTTACTTATTCTTGCTTCCTTCTGATCTCTTCCTATAACAGCTCTCTGGTTCCTATAAAATTGGTATATTATTCTTCTGTCTCTGTAATCTACGGTCAGCTTCTTCAACGCTCTAAACATTATATTCCAATATACGTTGTCAAAATATTTCTCTATATCTACAAATGCTATCAAAATTGGTTTGTTTTTTCTGATGTGCTGTTCCATGATCAACCGTAGACTCAGTATTGCTTCTCTTGTTCCTCTTTTCCTCCTGAATCCAAACTGACCCTTCTGTAACCGTTCTTCGATCTTCCCCTCTATTCGTTGTGCGGTAGTTTTGCACAGTATTTTTGATGCATGGGAAAGCAAACTTAACGTTCTGTGTTCTTCGCATTTCCGTGCGCCTTTCCTCTTCGGGATAGGTACCAATATGCATTTCTCGAAGTCCCTTGGTATTTTTCCTGAGATGTACATTTCATTGATAAAATTAAATAGTTGCTTCTTTGTTGCTATTCCGAGATTCTGAATCACTTCTGTTGGTATTTGATATATTCTTGGGGTTTTACCATGTTGTATTTTCCCCAAAGCATTGTCAAATTCGCACTGTAAAATTGATGATCCTAATTCATTTTCATCGACGTCTTCTTCCTTCCCTATCTCTTCTTCGTTCGCTCTATCTCCTTTGTAGAATTCTTCAATGTATTCCTTCCATCTTCTTGTTATCTGCTCCTCTTCTATTAGCGTTGTTCCATCCTTGTCTATGATAATGTCTGTGCGTTTCTTTTCCTCACCAAACTGTTTTCTAACCTTTCTAACCTTTCTGCGTTGCCTTTGACTACATTTTCCTCAATTTCTTTGCATAAATTGTTTATCCAGTTTTCTCTGGCCTTCTTTACTTCTCTGTTAATGTGATTTCTGCACCTTCTGTATTCCTCTTCTTTGTTTGTTATCTTGAACTGTCTTCTTTGCTCCATCATTTCCAATATTTCTGCTGTTATCCAGGGTTTATATCGGGTTCTCGTTTCTCTTCCTATGTGCTCGTCGGCAGCTTTTTTAATCCTTGCTTTCATGGCTTCTCATTTCGAGTCGATGTCATCACCTTGTAAAGCTACTCATCTCTTCTAAGCTTCATCAAAACTAAATTATGGACTGAGTCAACGTCTGCTCCTGAGTAACTCTTACTGTTCTTCACTTGATCTCTAAATGCTTGTCGGACCAGTATATAGTCTATTTGATATCTTTCTTTGTCTACTGGTCTTGTCCATGTGTATCTTCTTCTTAATGGTTGTTCGAAGAGAATGTTTATTACAGTCAGGTTATGGCTTTTGCAGAACTCAATTAATCATGTACCTCTCGCATTCCTTTCTCCTAGACCGAAATTCCCAGTTACATTTTCTTCTTTGTCTTCACCGACTACTGCGTTCCAGTCACCCATGATGATTAAATTGTCCTGGTCTTCAACTTTCATCAATACGTCTTCTCTTTGCTCATAGATTTCTTCTATTTCCTCATCTGTGTAGCTTGATGTAGGCATATATACTTGGATTATCGTCATATTTCTCGGTTCGGTTGCTATCTTCAACATTATTATCCTTTCATTGTATTTCCAACTGCCTATAACTTTCTGTCCTATCTTCTTATTCAAGACAAAACCGACTCCTGCTGTACCGTTTACAGCTCCTGAGTAAATCATTCTGAAGTCTCCGCTCCACATGTCTCCTCCATCAGGCCACCTAACTTCGCTAATTGCCAAGGTATCTATCTTCATGCGCCCCATTTCTTTATTCAGGTTTTCCAGTTTTCCTCACTGTAACAGTCGTCCATACTGTAACAGCGATCGCACATTCCAGGTACCTATACTGCAGGAGTTTCGTTTGATGACGACCGAGGAGGCCCTACTGTGTTTCCCGCCATTGCCGGAGACGACCATCTGTGAAACAGTAGTGTCGTATTTCCTAATATTACATTCTCTTATTAATCTTTCCATGTTGTTTTCTAAAGACTGAGTAAAGTCGTGGTGTTCCAGGTTCTTCCACCTCGCAGTGAAACAGCCATAGAGGACATCCTGTCCCTGCCTGTTTTTGTCCACATCTGAGCCTTGCCGATGTAAATTATCTTCAGCCTCAGTGTGGTAATGGTAGAGCTGCTGCCCACTACCATAATATCTCTCTTCGTCTGACTCCTACCCCTAAAGACCTGTCCTGCATGGGAAGCCCTCTGATAGCGAACCTATCTCCGGCGTAGCTCTTGGGATCATTAGAGTACGCAAGCTCCCCCACCGCAGCAAGGTGGAGATATTGAGGGAGGGTTAGCGCCCCGAGCGTCGTTAATTAACTATATCTAACAACAATACCTATAAATCTTTCCCATATTGTGTGTGATAGAAACACTACATAACATAAACACTAGAGGCAGCACTTTACAGTAGAAGTACTCTAACGACAACTCAAGAAATTAGAAATTGTGGGTCCGATCAGACCTACGTGCACATTTTCTTAGACCACTCCAATGGATTCAATCAGACCCCACATTACAGCTAATATGTTTAGCAGTAAATACCATAAAAACTACTACCACTTTGCATTTTTTGGGGCAACGAACGACATACTTTCCTTAGAGACAAAAGATTTCATTTTGTTTTCATTTTTTCGAAAACTACACATAGGGTTTTAATCGCAAGTATCTCGTTATGATCTATCGTTACGATCTATTAAGTTTCGTATTTGGACAAATATAATAGTTTTTATGTATTGGCGTCCTTATGCAATACAAAGGTTATATATATATATATATCCTACTATTAAAGTAGGTTTTCGGACTACTAGCGGGACTTAAATCCGGTGTAGTTGGTGGATACACAGATCATCATGCACTATCAACTCTCAGAGTATGGGACATTTTTCACCGCATTATATTTCCTACAATTACCTTGATAAGGTATTAGGTAGAGCAAATTAGCACACAAAATTCGGCTTTCTCCTACAACCTTTTTATTATAAAATTCTTGTTATATACAACTTAACACAAAAGCCACTAGAAGTATGGTCCGAAGACTAATATACAGTCCTGTATGTAGTTTGGGTAAATAGGTGTCTCAAGGCCCAGGTAGCCAAGGAAAGGATACCACAAAGCTCGGCATGCTAAGTGTAAGTAGTTTAGGAATTCTCAGTACTCCACGCAAGCAAAGAGAGATTGAAATACTGCAGAGCTCCAGGTAAGCTAAGCCCGTAAGGAATGCACAGAGCTCCAGGCAAGCTAGACGGTTGCGGTTAGGATCTCTCAGAGCTCCAGCCGAGCTAAGAGACGGGATCTGACCAGCCGAAATTGATGTCGATCGAGACTTTGTACCCTCTTCTGGACAGTGGTGGCACTAATGATCCTCATTTGTCACATGACGTGATGCTAATGAGGATGCTTCTCGTCTGTTTGTTTATAGTAATTGTAGTAGGAGGAAGTGGTTTTGTTTATAAATAATAACCTCATATTGGTGTTTACAAATATATAGACCACGTGTAGAATATGACGAAAAATCAATGTCCAAAAAGTTGAGACTCCACCAATCGATGGATATAATTTATATTAACAAAATCATATAATATAGGTAAGTATGAATAATCATGTGTAGTTATCAGGAAAATCGATTTCTTTCGTAAACTCACAATTGATATTTTACGATGATAACTCCATTTATTAAGATGTAACTGGTATTAGGTAAACAACTATAAGATATTTTTAGTATCACATTAGCAAAACGATAGCATAATATGGTTAATGAGAAACAAACCTTAGTTTATAGTTAATTCTTAAACTTAAAATGTGTTCAACTATAAAAAATACTCAAGGATGAACCATACGTATAATCAGTCGATAAATGGGATGGAGCCGAACAACATGAGATGCTTGGAGGTACATTTGCTTGTGTAACTTTCGAGAAAATCAAAACAAACTAATTTTTGTAGTAAATCATTCGTTGCCTATAATAATTGAAAGGTTTTGTTAACCTGCCACAGGTTGTTTACATATCTTTGTTCTGTATATGTAAACAAAATACACTCTTAACAAGCAGATTGAATGTGTTGTTTGTCTTTTGCTAGCAGCAACTACTGCACTATTCTAACATTACACAAAAACTACTTCATATGTACTTGTAAAATATGTCTGAAGCCTGTTTACATTTCTATTACGTTTTCGATAAATAATATTATTATATACGGTAATAACCTCAATAAAAGAGTTGTTGGTAGTATTAGATAACGTAGCATTGTAGTTTATAGCCGTGCTTTGATGATATACTCAGGAAGCATACCAATGAAGACTCACCATAATCGACTTGTGTTACTTCCTAATTCATTTTGCATTAGAATATATTTGGGAGCACAGTGGCTTGGCTCATTTTTGGTGCTAGACGTCTCTGCTTCGATTTCAGACCATGTGAGTTCAGGGGCGGATCCAGGACCGACTTCTGGGAGAGGCCGGTGGGTTGTCATACTGCTACTTGGAGCTACTTTAAAGAGTTTCAAACTCTGGGATGGTTTTTATTTATATATATAAAATAAGAAAGTTCCCTCTTCTGGTAGGGGGGCGATCACCCCGATCGCCCCCTGGATCTGCCACTGTGTGAGTTTGTGATTTACAACATTGTGTCTATAAGTTTTCTCGAATTTTTCCCCCTTCATCATTCCACCAATTACGCCATCAGCGTTCATATTCATTAATCATTAATCTCTTTTAGCCCAAGGGCATAACTACGGAACATGAACTAGAATGTTTATATTATTTCATGAGAATATTTCTATTGTGAAAAAAATTAGATGATAAAACATTGTACAACACATTATTATTCTACTATTGCAGAAATGCAATATGTTTTGCGGAAATATAAACAGAAAGAGATACATATATATATTTTCTAAACTAATTACTCACAGCATATTTTTCGCGATAATTATAGAAAATGTGTTTTCAGATGTGAAAAATACATCTGATTCATCAACGACATTTTCACACTAATTTGTAAAATTGATTTTTTAAAACTTGTTATCATTCCATCTTGTGACATTTCCTTAATGAACTTGGAGGATAGGTGGGTAGAAAGAAAGAAAAAAAGAGGAATGTTTCAAAAGCAAAAGACAAGATAAGAATTTGCTAGATGAATCAATATCTATTTCTAAATTCCACATTCGACAAGGCGAAGTAATTAACATGAACATTAGTGAAAGGCGATATAATTTGGAATTCCTCTCTCTCTCTCTCTCTTGCATTTTCTCTCGTCTCCTGCAATGCAGACAGAATAAGGAAAGAAAAGACACTAATTATGGAGTATATAATTAGGTAAGAAGGAAGTAATTTGTAACAAGTCTCTTATATAATTGGATCCAACACAAGGTTAAGAAGAATTTATCGTAGAAAGGGAGTTTGAGTTGACACAAAGATATTGGCTTAAAACGTTTGTAATTGAAATTATTTTTTTTTTCTTTTTTCATTTGAACATTCTTGACTTCCAAATACGAATTAATGTTCATTTCAGAGTTGAGGATAGCTGGAGGTTTAATATTGGAATGTTACAAAACCTAGTTATATATTAGTCAATAGCCAGGAGTATGTTACTTTCTTTAAAAAAAAATCATGGTGATTGGAACACTATGTTTATTCCATACAAAAAATATGTGTATAATGCACAGTCATGTCCAAATGTGTCGCATGCCTTACATAGTACATCAATAGAAGTAACTCTCTTTCTTATGACAGAACATTTTATATGTTTTCTGGGTATGTGCAGAAGAAAACAAATAATTTTAAAAAATCAAGATAAATAAAGAATAAGAAGGCTATAATTAAAAAGAGAAATCTCCGACATTTTCATCTCCGAAGTTTAAATTATTTTTTCTTAAACGTGGAATTTACAAAAAGAGAGGGAAGTTTATACTTTAATACACAAACAACTCAAATCTCTTACAGAGATCCTTCGTTAGCGTACGCGCCTTTGATATGGGAGACCCGGGTTTGATTCCCTCCGGGAGCTCATGTGGTTCGGATTTCACGTTAATCAATAGGTCCCATCTCATATAGCCTCGCTGCTGAAAGTAACGTTAAACTCAAAATGAACTCAACTCAACGCAAATCTCTTATAGTGTTAGTTATTATACATATGGCACAGTCTTAATATACATAGGTATTGAACATTTAACACGTAAACAAAGGACCAAATAGAAATAAGCCACAAAATATGCGAAGCGATGAGACATTTTGTGTTAGTGACTTGCTTATATACGTTTACCAAGTTGACAAATTTCAACCCGTCTTCATAGCTAGGCGTTCTACTTTTTCCATGATGACCACTTTAAGTTCCATAGCTTATAGTATTTTTTAAAAAAATGCTTGATTCGCTCTTTTCATTAAAAACATGCCACCTTATGCAGAGTCGTTTTGACGTATGATTAGTAGACTTCGGATCGATATGCACTAAAAAACGGCAAAATATGCATGCAAATATGCGCTAAAAATCACGAAAATATGCACTGGAAATATGCAAATATGCACTAAAAATTGTAAATATGCACCAATCAAAAGCTAAAGTTCAATGAGGATTTTTTTTATCTTTAGAGAAAAAGGCTGTATTACTTAAACTATATATATTTGTGTATAACAATGATGCATTCATGCTACAATATACAACTACGTTGTTTTGGTGTTTTCTTGCTAAAACTTTCATTTATTTGTTAAAACATTACTGTACATGGAAAATGTTCCTTCCGTGTCACGGGTCGTTAAGGGACAGTATTTCAAAGAAACAATGTTACTTCCCGATAAATCTGAAATCCGTGCGTCGTTGTTCCCAGGAACACTTTATTCACATTAGACAAGAATTTTATGCCAGAATTTTTCGCGTTTATTGAATGTGCGTTTCGAAGAAATGCTTCTCCGATTGGTCTTGGGGGCGTCTGCTTCGTTATTGAATCAAACAGCTCAAATGCACTGCAAAGTCCTAATCATCGCTCTTCTAATCTCGTTATGAACTGAAATGAGTATTGATAAACGCAAGGTCGCTTTTAATGTTTTCAGCGCTGCAAGCGTCCAAGGCTTCTTAAATAAATTTGGTTTCTTTGGGTTCAAACAGTTCACAGTCAGTATGTGAAATTAAAATACATCTACTTATATATACATATATACAAGATACATATATATATATATATATATATATATATATGATATCCCTTTTGATCTATTGTGTATATTATGCTCCTTGTTCCATGTCTCTAGACCAGCTAGAAAACGAGTTATTGGTATTTGGAGATAACGATGTAAATTGCACTTCGTTCAAAAACTCGCACGGTATCTAGGGCCTTACATGGTGGTGGACTAAAGAGTAAATGTGTAGGGTAACAAGTAAACGAAAATCTTTACAGACAACGCAGTTCATATACCTAACCTCTCACAGAATGTCTAAAAAAAATTTAAACACTGTATTACGGAACTTGAAAATTTCTGTTAAAAAGTGTATTTTAATATCCGTTGTTCGCAACATAGGTTCCGCCTAATCAAGCGTCCAAGGCTTCTTAAATAAATTTGGTTTCTTTGGGTTCAAACAGTTCACAGTCAGTATGTGAAATTAAAATACATCTACTTATATATACATATATACAAGATACATATATACATATATACATGATATCCCTTTTGATCTATTGTGTATATTATGCTCCTTGTTCCATGTCTCTAGACCAGCTAGAGAACGAGTTATTGGTATTTGGAGATAACCATGTAAATTGCACTTCGTTCAAAAACTCGCACGGTATTTAGGGCCTTACATGGTGGTGGACTAAAGAGTAAATGTGTAGGGCAACAAGTAAACGAAAATCTTTACAGACAACGCAGTTCATATACCTAACCTCTCACAGAATGTCTAAAAAAAATTTTAAACACTGTATTACGGAACTTGAAAATTTCTGTTAAAAAGTGTATTTTAATATCCGTTGTTCGCAACATAGGTTCCGCCTAATCAAGAGAATTTAACACATTTTGTTTTACCTTTAAATTCATAAGATCGTGAAATATTTCCGTTTAAAATAAATTTTCGTTTAATAAAGAGTCTGTTGAAGGCAATTTTTACTGTAATAAAAGTCTATATTAAAACCCTTATGTTCTTGTTTAAAAGAAAATAAATCCACTTGAAATTACTTTTTGTATCCAATTTTCTGCTGCCGTAACATTGTCCTCTCAAACGGCAATAATTTACAATTTAGACTATAATATTGATACTTTTATTGGAATAAAGTTATTTGAACAAGGAATAAATGGGAAGAAGGGAAAGTTATCGAAAACATAATTGAAGATTTAGTAGGGAATTTACGTTTGGAGACAGAGGTGTGTATGAAAGCCACACAAGCTTACATTTAAATACTCTCATATTTAGAGCTCATTTTTGAAAAGGTTGTTCATTTCTTTCCGAAATACATTTTTCAACGGTTTCTTTGGGATGAACTCTGTCAAGTATGCAAAAAAAAAAAAAAAAAAAAAAAAAAAGCTACATCTAGGCTGTTTCATAGTTGCGTAAACTTTTTACCAAACTTGACACTGCTATGAAAATATAAGAAGAAAAAAAACGTTGCTGAAGTTTGAGCTTTTGCTGTCAAACAAAATAGAAATGTCCTTTTCTGAAAACAAGCTTATTTACTTTGAAAGTATTACTTGTTTAGCATACACTTTGCAAAATATATTTTCATGTTGAATTGTTAACGTTTCTCAGCTTCAGAAGACAACTTCTACAAGATTTTTCGAGCCCATTTAGTTGTAGTGCGAACCTTTGTTTAATTTTTGTCCACCCAAGAAAAAAAATACCATTCAAATTATTAAAGAGGGCCTTTTACAAATTTCGTCCACTTCGATCACTTGTAGTGCGACATCATCAAATTTGAATTTAACTAGCTCAGAAATTTTGTCCAACGAAGAAAACAATTGTACCATTTAAATTAACAAAAGAAGGCCATTTAAAAGTTTCGACCACTTCGATCACCTGTAGTGAGACATCTTCAAAATTGAATTTTAACTAGCTAACAAGGAACAGACATGAACGTGCCATCCGGACATCCGAATCAAACCTAGTCTATTCGATAAACATAAAGATATGTTCATGCACAAAAAATTAGGTACCATGGACAACGGAATAGAATAAGCCCTGTGGTCCATTAACTCCGTTGGTATAAAGAAAATCGCAGTGAAATAGCTATTGCATCAACACTGTTCATTGGAAAATCATGGTTTATAGTTCATTCTCTTCAGCATGAAACAAGCTTTCCAGAGGTGCTATGTATTGGGGCCCATAATGCATTTGAACAGGTGAGAAAATGTTGGGAAAATTCCCTCCAAAAATCCCTCCCATCAACTTTGGACCCATCTAGAGTGGCCTCGGGTAAAAGTAGACAATCTAAATGTATCTCGAAAAATAGTATAGGGGACAAGAAATGTGTGTACCAAGTTTTGTATTGATAGACAGAATAGGTATGAGGGAGAAGTGTATATTGTTATACTTGTATACTTTTATTACTTCGATCACATGTAGTCCGACATTTTCAAATTCGAATTTTAACTGGCTCAGAATTTTGTCCAATTTTGTTCACCCAAGAAAAAATGTACCATTCAAATAAACGAGGGAGGGCCATTTAAATTCTCGGCCACTTCGATCACCTGTAGTGCGACATTTTCAAATTTGAATTTTAATTAGCTCAGAATTTTGCCCAATTTCCTTACATTTTTGTACCATAAAAAATTGTACCATTCAAATTAACAAAAGAGGACCATTTCAAAACTGGCCACTTCAATCACCAGTAGTGTGACATCTTTAAATTCGAATTCTAACTTCTTTAGAATTTTCCCTATTTTTTGTAGATTTTTGTATATACCATCAAGATAGCTGAAATTCGAATTTGAAAATGTCTCACTACAGATCATTTCAGTGGCCAAATTTTAAATGACCGTCACTGGTTTATTTCAATGGTACAGAATTTATTCTTGGTGGTACTAAAATGTTTAAAAATTCGACACAATTCTGAGCTAATTAAAATTCGAATTTTAAGATACCGCACTACAGGTGATTGAAGTGGCCGAAATTTTGAAATGGCCCTCCCTCGTTTATTTGAATGGTACAAGTTTTTTTCTTGGGTGGACAAAAAAGGACAAAAAAATTGAACAAGATTCTGAGGTAGTTAAAATTTAAGTTTTAAGACGCCGCACTACAGGTGATCGATGAGGACAAATTTTGAAATGGTCCTCCCTAGTTTATTTAAGTGGTACATATTTTATTTCTTGGGTAGACAAAAAAGTACAAAAAAATTGAACAAAATTCTGAGGTAGTTAAAATTCAAGTTTTAAGACGCCGCACTACAGGTGATCAATGAGGACAAATTTTGAAATGGCCTTCCCTCGTTTATTTGAATGGTACAAATTTCTTTCTTGGATGGACAAAAATTGGACAAAATTCTGAGCTAGTTAAAATTCGAATTTGAAGATGTCGCACTACAACTAAATGGACCCAGATTTTTCTTTTGGCATTCTTCTACTGCCACAACACCACACAATTTCAAATTCCCCCCACACACAACACTAACAATTCTAACTTCTGAGATGGATGACTTGGAAATGTTGTTGTGGGTGATTTGACACCGTTATTTATATCTTCTTTCAAAAAGGTAACAGTCACGCATCATTGCCGGGAGGATGAATCACTCACCCTTTTGTTATTCTTTCACATGACCTTGGAAGATATTCTAAACCGACAACAATCAACCATTTTAAGTTCTTGAGTCTAATTTATATTAGAAACTTGAAATTCCATTTATGAGGAAAGTTGTTGGACGTTAAAAATTATCAATTTGGTTGTTCCTTTAGATATGCATTTATATGCAGTAACGACATAAACATGCACTAACCTCCGAAATATGCAAATATATGCACTATAAAACTGTTATTTTACCCCAAAACACCTGAAACGAATTTCTGTTTAAAGAGCATATCAATATCGAATCAGGAAAAAAACATGCAAATATGCAAAAATCCGAAGCCTAATGATTAGTGTCATACTAAAGGCCTGACTACTGCAGGAAACCTATGTTAGTCGAACTTTTTAGTATTGCACTAATCACATGTCAGAACGGCTCTGTATAAGGCCCATAATCTTTTGTTCCAAAAATGTTAGTTAGTCATTTGCTTCATGCTACTATATTTGAAAATTTGCAAATAATTCAGAATTATGTATTTTAAAATGTTAAAGAGATATCAAGGATTTTATTTAAAAAAACGAAATTTCATTTCTAATCATTGTCATAACCGGAAAAGGAAACTTAAATACTTGAAACTTTAATTAAAATATGAGCAAACTTTCACTAAACACTATTAAAGTGAAACATTCACTTTGAATAGTGTTTGCAAATAATATGAAGAAAATAGCAGAAATAATGAACGTAAACTATTGGTTATCTATTAAAAGTATACTACGGATAGTTCTCAACTAAAGTAGAAAACTCATCCTTTGCTTCTTGAAAATTATGAATATTTTACAAAAATAATTACAAAAAATTATTTGATTACATATATCAAGAAAACATAAGTTGGTGGTTCTTAATTCGGAGTCCACTGATTCGAATTTCGATACCAGGAACCCTGACTAGTGATTTTACAGTTTCACCAGGCGAGCGCCGAGATATGTTTAATATACGGCATAAGAACAAGCAAACTTTCGTTAAACGTTTGTTCGTATTTCAATGTAAAATTACCTTTTTGCTCCATCTGAAATCTTTTAGATACATAAATAATGTACAGTAATATGTATAATACAATCACCATGCCTTGATAGCTGATTCAGTATGAAACTAAAGTTACTATTACGAGATGTTATATACATAAACAAAGAGAGTATCTAAGTTATGTGCTCTAAGTAAACTGTAGCAAATAAATGTGAAAATAAATTGTTGTAGTAAATAAATATTGCTTCCTCAGGTAAACTATTAACTTCCAAGCCCTTCCCATTGGTTTAGCGAGTATTACATGCCCTTTTGGTGCATATTGTAAAATTTCTTGGTTAGAGCAAATATAGTATTCGGGATTTGGACTTTCCCCATCACCTTTTATTATAAAAAGTTCCACTAATACAGAAGTATGTTACAATAGTAGTTTTTTTAAATACTTTTAGGTTAGAATGTGGCAGGAACCCGATGACCAAGCGTCGTGGGCTTTGGTGGTGAGGTAACTCTCTTTAACCAAGCGTCGTGAGAGGGGTTAAGTTTTGTGCGATTAGGTGTCTCTTTCTGTGACCGGGCGTCGTGAGAGAGAGAAGGAACTCAATGACCGTGCGTCTTAGGGCTTAGGGGTACCTCTCGGTGGCCAAGCGTCGTGAGAGGGGTTTAGATGATTTGATCAACCTGAAGAGATTGATACTGGTCGAGTTTTTTTTAAAAGTCGTCTACCTGTATAAAGGGTTGCGCCCTTTCTTCGGAAACTGGTCGAGGCGTGCTGCTTCCTTTTATGCTGAAGTGTCGGCTTCCTTCGGTGATCCTCGTCCTTCGAACTGTTGGCGATGGTGGGCGACTCCTCTTCGGGACCGTCGTCTGCTAGTTTTTATTTACTATTAACACGTGTAGTTCACACATGGTTATTGCATGTCGTTTAGACATGCGGAACCTTACAATATGTTTCGGTTGTCAATGGGAGAACAAAAAAATAAAAATAAAAAATAATACAGTAAACCCTCGTTAACACGAATTCCAAGGGACTGAAAAATCAGGAGTTCGTGTTAAAAGAATTCGTGTTAACCGGGGACCCAAATTTTATTATTCGAATACATTTTCTCCATACATACGCACTACAGTATACAGACTATACATACCACTACATTATATTATGTATGTCATAGAAAACACTAGAGATGGTATCGAGACGAGACCGAGTAGTCTCGTCTCGGTTCCAAATTCGAGACGAGACCAAGACTATTCTCTGTCTTGATACCATCCACAGAATTGTATCGAGACCAGACTGAGAGTTTCAGTCTCGTCTCGATTTCGGAAAGCACTCCTCGGTCTCAAATTCGAGTTAAGATCGAGATCGAGACTAGTTTCGATCTCGGTACCATCCTCTGAAAAGTGAAAACACTACAGTAAGTTTATTATCCTATCTTCGAATATTAAAAAAAAAAAGTTTCCACGCAGAAAAAGTTTCAGGGTGAGTACCGCTAGTAACGGAAAGGTATTTATGATTGCGGTCACCAGTTTGGAGTTACAGAGGAAAGATGTTTTGTCTCGAGCTGTCGCCAGCTCGTCTGCCAAGCACCTGCATGTTCAGCGCTTGACGGAGGACAGAATCAACACCTCATAAGAGAGGAAAGATACCTGTTTCTGTTTTTTTTTCTCTCTTATTTACAAGGCAATTTTCGTCTGTATAAATACTGTATGACAAAAACTGATTTGGAGTGAAATCTGAAATAAGAAAAATGATCTAAAAAAAAACAAAGGATTGAAAGTTCGTGTTAAATCAAAACCTTTACTGACTCAAGGGACTAAAAATTAGTTCGTAATTCGTGCTAACCGAAATTCGTGTTAACCGATAAAACTTCCTATAAGATAACGTACAGCGATGACGGGACCGAAATTTTGTTCGTCCTAACCGAGTGTTCGGCTTAAGCGAGTTCGTGTTAACGAGGTTATACTGTAATAATAATAATTGTTGTTCATTCACTTTCATTAATTATTCGACCCATTTATTCGTGGGACGTAAAACTAACATAATTTCACTCCATTTGCATTTCAATAATTTCCAATGATTTCATTGTCAGTCATTAGTTGTTGCAATCGTGCTATATACTATCATGGCTGTATACAAATGTTATATACAAGTGGCTTGTCGCAGTTGGTGCGAATTTGATTGTGATGTTTCTCTGGCTTGTTCAAAGAGTTGACGCTTATTTGTGATATTTTTTCTCTCTGCCATTACTACTATCGTTTCTCCTTTGAGTCATTACGTGCGTGACACCCTCTGCCCAGTTTTAGGTTGTCCATGTGTCCTGTAGCTTGCTTAGCACTATAGTATTAATTAATAGATTAATAAAGCAATTTTTTCCTTCCTACATACCTACAACACAAATATAGCTGAGTGTCTTTTAAAAAGTCGCACTTATCACATGTTATTCACTACAGGCGAATTTCTTATTATTCACTTTTGATTGGTGGTGAAAGCAAGTGTTTTATACTGAGAATTAAGCGCACAATGGAATCAATGTTATTAAAACTTCGACTTTAAGGCGTCGGGAGAATCAGTGATCCTGAAAGCTAAGAATTTGATATTAACATCTATCTTTTTCATTATTCTTACATGTCACCTCTTTTTGCTCCCACTCTTGGTAGAGCTATTGCATGTCTTAGTCCACAGCATTTTTCCTAGATTGTAAATCATACTTGTACCATTGAAATAACTCCATGCATTTCAGATTTAGTGTGTACGAGCAACGCCGTTTGCATTGCTTCTGTCACAAAATAAGGAATCAAGTAGAGTGAGTTACGACAGGCAACGCCTTAGGCGTTGTCCCTTTAAATTCTCGATCTAGCTGACATGCCCATGCTTGCCTAAACTTCTGCTTAACTGTCATTGGGGAGGCACCTAACAGCTTACCTACCCTGAAAACACAGTAATCGACGTTGGTTCCCGATGGATTCGACAGTAATCTTAAATTAACACAGATTGCCAATCGCTCACTCAGAGAACTTATGAAGTAGAATTTATCACTATCTTTATACAAACTAACATAATAGATGCCTAAGTATTATTAATATATTTAAAAGTAAATTACTAACAAGTACTGCGATACAATTTTCAACGAACTTAAAAAGTTAGTTACTGAATTCTCTATGGCTCTGAGTGTGTGCGTGTGTGTGTGTATTTGTGTGTCTTTTATTTGCGAATTTTTCAATTTTGAGCCCTCCATTCGATAGACCATCAAAAACTATCTGAGAAAGTGATGGATTTTTTCGTGACTCTTACCGTTCCTGAGATATTGGCCAAAAAATGGCAGATTTCCAGAGATTTAAGGAGACATATGTCAGGAACCATAAGTTATAGACAGATAATATAGATGTTGATCAATATCTAAGAGGATAGTGAACATTTTGGTACCAAATAGTAATCGGTGACACTGGCCAACTGACGACCGTTCCCCAGATATTGGACAAAGAGTTTGAATTTCGGGAGATTTAAGATGCTATATATCGGGAACCGTAAGTCATAGTGAGATAATATTTTGCGAATTTTTGCGAGAAAGACAACAACGCGGGGATATAAAGATTTACTTTTACATGTAGGAACGATCACAGTTGAACCGTTTATTGCAGAAAGCAAATATGTCCAACATTTACACATTTCATTTTTTGTGACGATAATGGCGCCTCCTCCTTCCCCTTACGTAATACACAAATTTTGCATGTGTGTTTTAATCACATATACTTCTATCAGTAAATTAAGAAATACATGCTATGGTAGAACTATCGTAAAGATAGTTTTCTTCAGTTTCTGCTTTTCCTGCAAACATTACAAAATTTGGACATGTTTGCGTTCTGCAATAAGCGGTTCAGTTAACGTTCCCGGTCCATCTCTCCATTCTTTTTAAGTATATTCTGGCAGTGCTCTTGGAATATTCGCAACTGGTTAATCTTAATTAATTGAAATGGGATGAAGATTAAAGCCTATTTTCGAAACATTAATTGCCAAGTTTAGGTACTACCTACCCTTATAAAGTAGTAAGTGATGATATTGGTACAATCCGCGGCAAAAGACCTGCAACATGAGCATATTGTGAAATGACGAAGCCTTTTGCTCCAAAATAAGTGTGCACGGGAGGAGGCCGAGATTTATCCTGGCGTGGTTCGTTCCACTTAGACGTTATGTTCATTCCCTGTGCTGTTAGGCGTAGTTTCACAATAAACTTACATCCTCATGTTGCAGGTTTTTTGCCGCGAATTGTACTAAGGCAGATAGTTTTTTCTGAATGAAATAACTTTTTAAAATTATAACAAGTTTTCGAAATCGAAACATTCGCAACGAAATAACAGTTTTCACAAGTCGTCTCGATTTGAAATATACATTTGTCTTGCCTTGTCTCAAATTCCACAAAGCGAGTCTCGACTAGAATCTCAGCTCGTTTTCGAAAGGACTCAAGAAGACTCGAGACATGGCTCGACTAGTGCGCATCTCTAGACATTTCAGATAGTGTATGTAAAACTGAGAGTACCTGTAATATATATATATATATATATACATGTGTGTGTGTGTGTGTGTGTGTGTGCGTATGTTCGAACATAACACTAAAACTTCTTAAACATATTTAACCAAATTATATACACATGTAAATAACAATCGAGAAAAAGTACTCTGAGGATACGATATCTCCTAGCAGCTCTATGGGATGAACAGGGGTGTCTTATGAAAACAATAAAAAATAAACGATATTATTGTAGAATCCATATTTTTTGCAGTTGCTGATATGGACAGTGACATTTACAAAACTATAAGTTCAAATTTAGACCAGATTAGTACTTCTAGAGAGATAGGAAGGTAGAGTTATGTAAAAATAATTGAGAATGAACAATATTAGTGTGGAATCCATAAATTTTGGGGTCGTTATGCTGATTCCTGACAATCATAATTTTTGCCTTAAGTCCAAGTTCAGGCAAAAGCGGGTGTATCAGCCTGCCTGAAAATTGACAGGAGCACACGGAAGGCATTGTTTTCGTTATTTATGATTATGAGCTTTTGAAATGATCCAAAAGATGCATGAAAAGATTGCGATTTTGGCCAATAATTAGTATTTGAATCAGGGGCCACGAATCATTGAACGGATCCTAAATCGAGTTTTCGTAATTTTTTACGGAATAAGAATATTATACTGAGTTAAGTGATAGTTTGTGCTTGGCTACACTATATGCAGTTCTCCAGACATAAAGCCTATTATTAGGGATAGTACCGAATCCAAGACGAGATCAAGACTGTTCCGGACTCGGTACCATCCCTAAATATTTGTTAATTTAATTGCTTACTTTTCCACGTCACAATTGTTTTTACTTTACAGTGTTTTGTTTCCAACCATATGTTTCAAGCAATTGCTGCATCAAATTGTCTTATCTAGCTTTTGTGTTAATGTTGGAACTGGTTTTGCCACAAATTTCATCCCGATTTAAGCAATATTCCGGAACGTTTTGAAAACCTGCCCTAGTACTATTGGATGTGAATTGATATTGTCTCTTGGAAACTTCCTAAAAACTGTACTTCTATCACTTAACGTTCTTTTAAAATCGAAAGAAAAAGTACTTGTGGCCATATACTCTAATGTTAAGTTCAACATACAATGATTTTCGAATTCGTTGACTCAGCTTGATGATTAAGGTATCTGTTTCTTCAGTACGAACAGCTACGTTGATTAGTCGTGGCCACTTTTCTATACAGTTGTGGGGGCGGGGATTCAGTGGAAAATGGAAATGGCTCTTTGTTCAAGATGTAGAAGTTATAAACCAAACTCGTTAATGGAGGCGATATATCATAAATTGGAAGTGGTGGGAAGCATTCTTACTTGTTTTAACGTTGATCATTATAGATTAAAAACTGTAATGGATAGTATGAAGCGCTTTCCTGCAATCAATTAAGCGTTCCAAGAATAAATTCTATGTCTACAATCAACTCTGTATTAAAAACCGGAAGTGTCTAGAAAGACACTATTTCCTGTTCAGCATAAGCTCTAAACTCCGATAAACAAAATATTTGTATCCTTCCGCTTGTCAAAACTACGATTGGTTAGTAATGTATCACTCCCACTCCCCACGGGGAGGAGCAAATTATACAAGTGCATTTTGATAATACTGTCTCGTGCTGTTCAAATACTTACAGCAGCAGAAGAAAAGAGGGAAAAAGCTCGAAAGATTTTTTTTTTTAAAAAAAATGAATTTCGCTGGTATTCAATTGTGCTTACTGAAAGGTTTACCTTGGTGTTTCACCACAACACTTGTTGAACCGGGATTCATGTCAGCCATCTTTCAGACTTAAAAGCAGACTTCACGGTTGAATTGGCGCCATAATTACTGCGCATGCTTAGTGTTTATTTCTATTGTTTCATTAGCCACACTCGATTGCAATATCATTGGGTAATCCATAATATATTTTTGTCATTGATAATAATGCAGCAGTTTTTAATGGAGTTTCATAGTGAAAGTAATAATCAAACAATATGAACTATTTTGCGGAGGAGTACAAGCGTCGGTGCCAACAGCAAATCAGCGAGATTTAGTTTCACGTGGCTTTGTTTATCGCAGTTTAGAGCTTAGGCCGAACAGGGTTTAGTTTCAATATTGTTGTACATAAAGCCAAAACGAGTAAAGAGACGAGGAGAAGCGATTTTGAGGAATAGATTTGGCGTTCTAAGAATATGTACCATCTTCTCCCATAACTCTCTATTCAATTCGGAAGTGGTAGAAATAATCCAATTTCAGTTTTTATAGACGATCGAAACAGAATCAAAACCGTAATAGATAGCAAGAAAGTGGTTTCCTACAACCAATTAAGTGTCCCAAGGACATATATATATATATATATATATATATATATATATATATATATATATATATATATATATATATATATATATATATATAATCTTCACTTTAATACCTCCACTAAAACTGGTAGTTGCTGAAATCAACCACTTCCGGTTTTAATTTCTGTCGTTATAGAGAAAATGGTAATAGATAGAGAGAGAGGCTGTTTTCTGTAATCAATTTTGTGTCTCAAGAATATATTCTATCTTCTCTATAATATCTCTATTAAAATCGGCAAAAAAATAAATAAATAAATAAATAAATAAAACAACCACTTCACGTTTAACGGTGGTCGTCATAAAGTAAAAACGGTAACACATACAAGGAAGCAGATTTTCGTAATTAATAAAGTACTCCAAGAACATATTCAGTCACTGATTATCCTGATGAGCTACTCCCTATATTCCTAATGGAAATCCAAATCGTTCCCACAATGCAACGAAAGTGACTCTGCGACACTACCGACTGGAGTTGTAACTAACTGCATCATATGCTATTGGCAGTAGCTAAGTGTATCATTGGCTAAATTCTATCAGACTCACGCGCTCAGAATGATTTGATTCGTTCTTGCTTTTAATAGTTCGTGGTACCCGGAGGCCGCGGTGGCTCAGTGGTAGAGCGTTCACCTCTGGTGCTTGGGGTCCCGGGTTCAATCCCAGCCCCTACCAAGTGAACTTTGTGGTGGACAAACACCGTGTGCGTGGGTTTTCTCGGGGTTCTCCCGTTTCCTCCCACTTTCTTCATTCCACCATTTCATTCATTACTCATCATCACCGTCTCCTTTAGTCTAACCGGCATAACCGTGGGACGTAAAACTCAATGATTTCATTTTTTTTCGTGGTACCCAACTTCCTTGAGTGGCGGCGCCACCAGTTTCCACAGTTTCAGCGGGAAGAGCAGCTGAAACCTCTTATACTATATTATTACTCTATGATTCAATATCTACACTAATCTCTCTACTAGAACCAGAAGTGGTACAAATTACTACCAATTCCGGCTTCAATATTAATAGAGAAAATATGCCATACAAACCAAACCTTTTTACGTGATGTACACGTGACACTGCGACTTTTTGTTAAAATAGCGAACTGATAGTTGTCCCGAAATGATTCATAATAGATGGAAAATCGATATACGCATTCAATAAACAAGTTGGACTGTGGAGTTTAATGGGGTATGCGATTTTGAAATAGGCACAATACTCCAACTTATATACGACTTGTTTTCTATATTATTCAAGCTAGTTAACTTTAACTTTATGTAGTGCAGCAAATAAATTGACGACAAGAGTAGGAGAGCGGTACGCCTCAAAACCAATTTCTGGAATCGATTTGGTGATATATAAGAGGGAAGATTTCCGTCGCATTCTGGGAATTCATAGTTAAGAGGTTTGTAACACGATTACAGACCCACCTGTGCGGAAGGTCGTTAACTAGTTTCCATGCAACCGACACGAAAGATAGACTTTCCCCCCCTCTATTTTCTCTTATTGGATAAGGACGAAATGTATGCTGAGCTGAAAATAAATGACAATCGATAAACATTTCCGCATATTCATAGTAGTAAGTTAGAAGGAACGTTGTTCGGTGTTATAAAATGGGAATTTTAATTTTATCCGAGTAAGATGATTCGTATCATTAACGTGAACAAATTTACGCTTCACAAATGAACGCTTTCAATTATTAATTAATCTATTTCTAACCATTACATAAAGATTCCAGAAGCTGATAATAGTTCTCGAGAGGTTCTAAGACGCAAGGGAAACTTAGAGGATTATAACGATAGATAACAACTTCTCACACTTGCTACTTGTATTCAACAGGAGCTTTGATTTAAAGCTTTCTCGTAAGATGTCGGATGTATTTAGTGCTTAAAACGAGGAGAAAGTTGGCTATAGTTTCTTTATTTTCTTATTTTGCAGCATTTTCAAGGTATAGATAGATCAGCATAAAATTTTAAAGAACTGTTTATTGGATTTACTACTCAGTAATTTACATCAAATTTACGCGACCTAAACTCAACTCAGCTTCTCATCAGGGGTGTATCTACAGGGTGGCTGCACTGATAAATGTTTAGGGATCCACGCATACCTATAGCCAGTGAGAGGCTAAAGCGGGTAGACCTGTCCTAAATTATTCTATACCTTTAAAACAGAAGACTGTAGAGGCTATGAAATCTATTCTTGGGACGCTGAATTGCTTGCAAAAAACAACTTTTCGATCTCTCTTTTACCATTTTTGCTCTAGGGAAATTAATATTCAAGTACTAATAAGTTTCCGGGTTTGGGGTAGGTTATGGTATATTTTATTTAGACGCTAAATCGGGTGCAAGGAACCGTTTATCACTACCTATTACTACAATTTCAGTTCTGTGGCGATCAACGTTGGAATCAGAAGTGGTTGATTTCTACCACTTCCGGTGTGAATAAAAGGAGAAAGAAAAAGATGAAATCCAATTATTATGACGCTAAACAGATTTCAAAAAACCGCTTCTTTATATCTCTTGCTGTTTTTGCTCCAGTACCTGTTATCAGACGGCCAACTGGACATACCTGTTCTATAAGACCTCAGATACTTAAGCAAAGCATAGTTTGGAATCTAAAAATATTTAAAAAAAAAAAAAAAAACATCTTAGGAACATCCTTGGTCAAGAAAGATTGAAGTGATAGGAATTCTTTCCATCGAGCAACTCTTGGCTACGAAGCTGGACTCCGAAGAGGCTCCGAAGAGGCCGCGGTGGCTCAGTGATAGAGCGTTCACTTCTGGTGCGTGGGGACCCTGGTTCAATGCTTGCTCACGACAAGTGGGTTTTGTGGTGTACAAACACCATGTTCGTAGATTTTCTCGGGGTTCTCCTGTTTCGTCCCACTTTCTTCATGTGCCTCCTGTGTTGATGTTTTGACGTTATGTTTTCTTGTTTTATTTTATTTTTCCGTATTCATGCATTTGCATTTCTTGACTCCCCATAGCAGAACATGCCGCGATATGCGATGTGATAGTAGAAAATTTCCCGCGCCTGTGCAGAAAAATTGCCAGAGGGAAAAAATAGCCAACAGAAAAATATAAAAACATGCCTGCTATATGTAGATGTCTTAAATGCACGGACGACTCGCATAAATATATAGTTTGAACTGGTTTCTAGGTCGCGTAAAGCGTATTTTTTTTTTAAACAATGCAAATGTTTAATCTGCAGAAAATCTTTGCAGACTTCCTCCAGAAAATTTTTGACTTACAAAAGCTCATCGCAGAAAGACAAAGAAAGTTCTGCCCTCGGGTCTTGACTGTATAGTACACTACATTGTAGAGCTTTCATTTTTCTACCTGGTACTCACAAGGACATGTTGCTGCTATTCTGATGTTTTATAGTTTGTATCTTTCTAATTTGCAAGTGAGTCTCTTATATTTCTCAATATGGATACTTATTGTTTATTATATACACACCATGTTTTCCTAATGATTTTGGTCTAAATAAGACGACTCTCTATTTCACGGCGCAGCATTTCTTGCAATGAAATATTAATCGTATACAAGTTGAACAGAATCAACGTATATTACGGTATTTGTTTGTGTTCGAAAGTGTGACTTTTACTTTTCGCAAGAGATTTATGATAAATGAGTTCTTTCTTTCCCATTATAAAGCCATATTATCCTCGGTAGTAGCGGCTATGACACGGCATCATCAAGGACTGGAGTACGTTCGTGATAAAGCTAAATCACCAATTTGATCTTTATCCCGTCACTTCGAGAGTCACTTCTAAGGGAGGGTATGTCATCTAGCTATCATTTCAGCTCAATCTCACTTGATTGTCCCTGTAGATGATTTGTCAAATTTCTTTCCAATGACACAGTATTGGAAAATGAGCACAGTGGATTTCGACTACCTTCATGGTCGGATGAGCTTCTCAGAAACACCATAGAAGCAGGGTATGTGGAAAAGTGTTCGTGTTATTGCAGACGAGTTACGCATGCACTACATCCCTATCATTCACTGGCTTGATACAATCGGTAAGCTAAAACCAGATGAACTCGTAGGTACGACATAAGTTGGCAGCGACTAACAAGAATCACCGTCCACAGGTGTGCATTTCTCTTTGTGTAGGAAATTTTGCCTGCATTGGATTGTCTCTTTGGATGAAAAATGGATTTACTATTACAGTTGTGAACGGATAGCACAGTAGTTGGATTTGACTAGCATCCAGAATAATTTCCAAACCCCCAGAAAGTGTTGTTGAGGGTATGGTGGCCAATGATGGCAGTGCTCTTTCTCTGATGAGGTGAAACTATCGATGTAGATCGTCATAGTGCTAACTAAATCCATGAAATGCACATCAAACTTGTCTGCTAGCATTCAGTTATGGTCAGCCTATGGGATATCCTTATGTTGCATGACAATGCTACCCCATATGTCGTGGAAGTTCTGTTTCAGGTTCTGAATTACAGTATGAAACCTTGCCTTACTCCTCTCGTCTCTTTCCCCGATATCTCTTCCACTGACAACTATATCTGCTGGCATCTAAACCGAAGACCTTCCGTGATGATTGGGCGGTTCAACGTACGGTTGAGGATTTCTCAGTTAGTCGCTGACACTCTTGTCTTTGGTAAGAGCTGTCCTGGGTTCGATTCCTGGTCGAAAAAGTATAAAAGCTATTCTAGGCCATCTTTTCCATCCTGAGTGAGATTTCCCTTGAGTTTTCCGTATTCACACCAGACAAATGCTGGGATGGTATCTCGCTCTCCCAGGCCATGCTGTCTTAGGCCGTTTCCTTCCTTTTCCGTTCCTTTTTCCCCCTCAATTTCCCCGGTAGTATGAACGTCGAAGGACTCATTCCTCATACGTGACAAGCTAATATGGGCATAGATGCCGAAAGTCAAGAAATTTCATTCCTAATTCTAATCCCAGGACTTCCTCGTATCACAGATTGGAGAATTACTTTGTCACGGAATAAAGTTGTTGCTTGACCGATGGCAAAAGTTTTGTTGTTGCAGATGATGAGTACTTTAACTAATCATATATATTGTAGCTTTCTTGTTTCTTTTTAATTTGTTTACTTTTTCCATTTTCTTATTTTGGATTTCAAAATGAGGTACCTCGGCCAGATATTTTATTCTCACCATCCAAAGACTTATTGATAGTCTAAAATTAAGCGTAATTGATTTTACCCTTTATACCTTGCTTCACATCACCCTCAGTAATCTTACTAACCAACAAATTTACAAATTTTGTTTGTTTCTTGTAGTCTTATATGCACACAAAACTAGAATATGGTCCTCCCCACATGTTACTGGATGTCAGGCCGGTAGCCAGCTCAAAAATGTAGGGGGGCCCGGCTGAAGTTGGGGGGGGGGACGATCCAACCATATTATAGTTCATTTGCAAGCCTGCCGTGAAAATTTTAGGGGGGACAGCAAAACTTTAGGGGCGCCCGGACCCCCTGGATACGGGCCTGCTGCATGTTAATATAGTTTGTGTTTGTCCTTCTGTGTCTTTTATATGGAATTCACACACACACAGAATTCGCAAATAATTTTGAACCCATCCAGGGGAGCACATACGAGGGGGAGGGTGCACCACCAAGTCTGGGTCCCCTTCAAACTTCCTAACTCAGCATACATTTGTATACTTTCTCAATAAAACTGTACTTGTTTAACAGGGAAGTGATTAATGTAGGATGAAATTTGATCTTGTGACTTGTAGTATTGGATCCCCCAAGCTTGATCCTCCCTTAACAAAAATTTCTGGATCAGCCCCTGAACGTATCATACGACCATCTTAGACAAAATTTTCACCGTTTCCCATTCCCTTTTAAGTCAAGTTTGAAAACGCACTGAAACACGTGTTTAGTTAGTTTAAATGGGAATTTGAAAACTGTTCCAACTTCCAAGTATTTAATCTTAAGGGATTCCAAAATGTGAAACTCTTATAGCACCTAGAGCTCGACCTCTTTTTCATTTGCAACTCTTTTTCTTCCCTCCTAAGTCGAATATGTTTTTGTAAACGCCGAAACATGTGCTTAATTATTTTAAATGAAAAAGGTCTAAGTACCAAATTTTACATACCTAACCTTAAAAAAATTGAGGTATGAACCTCTTACAATAATTGCAAACCCATTTATCTCCTTACACATAAAATTTCCAAAAAAGTTCTTCATTCGGGGTACTTTACGTCACAAACTCTGTGTACTATAAAAATGTAAAGCTTCTAAGTAAGGCAGTACGGCCTAGGCATCTATCAGTCAGGACTGCTTCTATACGTAGAGATCTATTAACTCACAGGTATTTCTTAAGTGAATAATTTTATTGCTTTCAATTGTACTACGCAGATATACAGGGTGTCCCACAAAGGTGTTTACGCTGTTTGAACTTTAATAACTCGAACCAAAATAAACAAAACATGATATTTTAAGACACAAAGATTACTGATGATGTTCTAATGTGGAACATGTTCAAAGTGCCCTTTATTGGTAGCAATACATCATTGGCAACGCTGTGGAACAGACCGACAAACATCTGATATGATTTCCATTGAAATAGACTCACAGGCACTCTCAATCACGTCTTTCATGACACCCACGAACGTAGTTTTATGGCTTAGACAGTGTTCTTCTGAGTGCCCCACAGAAAGAAGTCTAATGGCGTTAGATCCAGAGATCTGGGTGGGTAGTCAACACTTCCTCGACGGCTTATCTACCTCTCAAAAAATGTTTCATCCGAAAATTGCAGCATGTCTCGATGGTAACGTGGCGTTTCGCCGTCTTGTTGAAATACACAATCTTCATCTGGGTATAGTTGATAAACAGCTGACACATTGTTTTCCTGCAACATGTTGAGGTACTCTACATCTATCATTGTTTTATTAAAAAAGAATGGCCCGATAAGTCCCCTGAAAGACGTACAACACCGGTGTTAACCCAGGAAGGGAAACAGCTCGTTCTTTCATTACTGGGCAAGAGTATACCTTGTTATGACAATCGATGCTTCCATTCAATTTAAAAAAGTCGCCTCATAAGACCAAAGAATGAAATCAGTCAGCTGCTCATTATCACAAATCCACTTATAAAATTGGAGGTGCCTATTTTGATCGTCCTCATTGATTGTGTGAAGCAATCTGAGAATGTAAGGTTTCCACTTTGCTTGTTTCAAAATGCGATGAACACTAGATTTGCTTACACATGATTCACGCGAAGTTTGCTGTAGTGGACTTCTGAAAGGATCTTCTGAAAGTTTGTAACATTGCTTCCACCACTCTTTTGTCCGCTACTGATTTCTTCATGCCATACCGTCCCATCTTCAGATCACACACAGTTAGTTTTCTCTCAAACTTGTCACGTATCGTAATTGTTCCACATTACGGTAGCGCAGTATAAAATTCTGCTCGCCATTGTCTCTGCACTTCTTTCATGTTTTCATATTTACAGAAACACGTTAAAATCAATTTTCGGTGCTCAGAGAAAAGATAAAATTCACTTTCGGTGTCATGTTGTGAATTAAAGTACTTGTCGTTACTGGCAATTAAAATGAACGGCTACACACACTACGGGGCCAAATAATAACAATTTGATCAGGTTATCTTTAATAACTTTTCTTTTATTAACGTTCAATCACTGTAAATCTCTTTGTTGGACACTCTCTCCCTTTAAGCATGGATACCCAAAGGGGAGGTGCCCCCTGGCTCACGAAAATGTATTAAATTTCTTAAAGATTTTCTTAATACAAATAAAAAAAAATACGAAATGCAATATTGCAACCATGAATATGAGCCCCACCTAGAAACTTTTTTTCGGGCGCCTATGTCTATACGGTATATGATCTACAGACCTTGGTACAAGTAGGCTGGAATTTTAGAGCCCGTCAGAATTGTTTAGAATCGGGCACCACAAGTCTTAAGCCCACCCTTGACCGCGATTATTAATTAAGCCATCTACCACTAAAGCTGGCTTCGAAAGCCGGTCGGGAGTTAAATACGATACAGTTGACAGAAGGACAGGTAATCGTGCGAGATCAACCCTCTTCATATACACAGAGAAAAATCCCTTCTCCGGACAGCGGTATATTGTATAAATATACGGTGTCCTCTTGTTTACTATAGAAATCAGAACGGAGCATACGTTTTCCGTATGCTACATAGGCACTGCCCTTAGGTGTTACATAATGTCGTTGCAGGATGTCTGACATCTAACAGTTTTCCGTATATTACATTCATATACTTATGTTACCTTCGTCAGCTATATGTTATATACGTCCATTTGTATGTGAGATCCTGACCGCCTACATTATTTCATACAGAAAGTACGTATAAATGGAACACTTATACAGAAAGTATTATAAAACATGCGTTTTCAGTTATACGTCTGTTGTACGTTAAGTCCAGAAACTACAGGAATTACGCATGTAACCTATCTTTTTAAGTATGTCACCTACAATTTTTTTTCTCAGTGTAGACCGTTTTGCACCACGATATCTTGTTGGCTCCAAGAGATTGGGTTAAATTTGTTTGACGTCCATTTCCAGCACTGAGACTATTGGAGACGGGATCTACAGTTTTTTAAAGTGAAATCCTAATCACTATTTTGGGTTACATCCAAGGCAAATATCTTTAACAGGAATCGAACTTGGAACTATATGCAGACGAAGCACGCAAATTAATAACTAGCCACTTTTAAACTTAAGAGTAATACAGGGTGTTAGTTAGTTCACTAATTATGTTATTATTTAAATTGCTATTACTACTTGGACTGAAGTAATTTTGACAATGTTTATTCAATACATGGGCGCCCGAAGAAAATTTTCTAGGAGGGGGCTCATCTCCCTAGTTGCTATATTACGTTTGGTGTTTTTTTATTTGTATTAAGAAAATCTTAAGAAATTTAGTACGATTTCGTGAGCCACAGAGGGCCCGGGCTCCCTCTGCCTTTTCCTTCGGACGCCCATGATTCAATAGTATAATGTCACAATAATGTAGGGGAACACGGTGGTGCGAGGGGCTTCTGTTCGGACCTGGCTTTCTTCTAGAAAATTTTGTCCAGGTAAAGGAGGCAAAATCGGAGTACCAGAGGGCTGCACTGGGCCATTATTTTGATACACATTGGCAATAGCAATTTAATTTTTGTTAGCTACGGAGGAGGTAATGGTCCAAGTTCAGGGCTGGACAAAGCTACCCGAAAGAAACACTGATTCGATTTCCGGCAACGTGAGCTAGCAGTTGGCAACATCACGTCCGTGTTTTTTTCGAGATTCTCCCGTTTCCTTCCACATTCTCATTTCCCCAATTACTTCCTAAGCATTTATTTTAATTAATCATTCATTTTCTTTAGCATGTAGGGGAAAAAGTATCAGACTAAATTTAGAAATTTCATTTTATTTTCTGCCGCAATACAGTAGAACAGTAGAACTTTACTGTTCTCATTTTCTTCTTCTTTTTTCGTCTTCTTCTTCTTCTTCTTCTTATCATCATCATAATCATCTTTCCCAAAGACACCAACAGGATAATTGATGAAAATATTAGAATTGTAAAGACTATAATTTACCGAAGTTCGTATTATATTGATGATTTGAATAGCACACGATGACTTGAGACTTCATTTACTATGAAAAGAAAGAAAGACAAAAAAGAAAAAAGAAAAAAAGGGATCTTTGGTAACACTGATTTTTCAATGTTTTATAATGATGAAACTTTGACAGATTATCTGTACCAGTACTTTTGTTTTTTTTTAAAAAAAAAAGAAAGAAAAGATGCAAAGTCACTAATGAAAAAGGGAATAGAGGAGGGTAGGAAAATTGAAGGATAGGCTAAGAAGAGAAATTAAAAACTAAAAGAGAAAAGAAAAGAGTGATTAAAAAAAAGAGGGAAAACGAACTGAGTAGTAACTCAGCAGGGTGATACAGAAGGGGAAGTGGTTGTGATAGGGAGGAAGCTTGTACTAGATAAAAGATTTAAAGCTGGAGTGGGTGGTGTCCGTGGTGATGATAGAGAAAGCAAAAAAGGGGAAAAAAAAAGTTGATCATACGACAAGCAAGCAAGGAACTTGACGTATTGAAATCCGCGGCTTGACAAATCCCTTCGTAATTAGTAGAGTGTTAAAAACGATCGAAACCGCAAGAACTAACGGACTAAGACAGAGGAGAGACGAAGTGGGAGCGGGAATGCTAGACCTACATCATAGAAGCAACTTCCTTGTTCCTTTTTAAAAAAATGGAAGAAAAAATATTTTGTACTTACTTTTTTCTTTTGAAGGGAGACTGCTTTCGAGAGAGTGTACTGAAGTTTCCCTTCCCGCTTAAACCTTCAATCTTCCTGTGTATTTCAAAACCCTCAGGCTAAGGGAAGAAGAAAAAAAACTTTTAGGAGACAACATTAATGAACACTACTACGTATATATATATATATATATATATATATATATATATATATATATATATATATATATATATATATATATATATATATATATATATATATATATATATAAGAGTACTAGGCAGGCATAATGTAATGTAGGCATAACATTCTGAATGAAGAAAAAAAGGACTGAATTACTTGGTAGAGTGACAGTTAAGTAAAGTAAAGAGGGGGGATGTTGAGATTGACAAGTAAGGGTTGCAACAGCAGAGACTGCAGACTACCTATTGCCTAAACACAAATTATGAAGCATAGAACACGAGATAACACACATACCTATCTTTCCCCATGTCCCTGTTTCCACCCCGTAGAAAAGAAAGTATCTTTATTAACAGGAAGACACCAAAAGCAAAGGAAAGGAAAGGAAAGAGCAACAAAATAGGTAGAGAATGAACGAGAGAATGAATGGAAAGAGGTAATAGTAGTAATGGTATAAAGGAATTGAGCGTGGGAAGGAAGGGTGGACTGAAAAAAGCAATGAGAGAAAATGTCATGATTGGATGAAATGAAAAATATTATATACATATACTCAGTTTCAAAAATAATGAAGAGGAAGAGAGAGAGAAAGGGGAGAAGGACTAGACAAGAATAGTCTTTCGTGAAATATTCACTTTATTGACAGCCAAGAGACACTTTTAGCTACGCGGAGGGATAGAATACACGGATGTTGCTTTTTTTTCGTGGGGGATGAGAGGACTTTATCGCAAAATGAATTTATGAGGAAAGTAATAATAGGGGACGTAGGGACGGTGAGCAGATGAGCATGAAGGGGGAAAAGCAGAACTTTAATATATAACAAAAGAAAGATCCCTGTCCACCATTTTAAAATTAAAGTTTAACTACCTTTGCGTCACATTGGCATACAGGTAACATGTTTATGCTTTTTAAAACTTATGTGGCTGTCATATTATGGTTGAAACATTATTATTCTCTTAAGAAAATAATTATAAAGTATTTATAAAGTATTAGTGAAATAATATCAATGAATTATGCCTTTGTTAGTGTATCTGTAAAATAAAATACCCATGAGGATGACTTGATTATAATGTTCGTTTATAAAGGAAGGGACTGAATGATTATATCATTATGATAGATTATGTGAATAAAGTTCCATAATCGTGGTTAAGTATTGTGATTATGTATAAACCAACGTGTTTCATTATTTATCAGATTTTGGCACAATAACTGAATAATCCAAAATCCTGATATATCTAAGAATTATATATATATATATAGGGTTGTTCTTATAAATCATTGGAGCGATTTCACAGCTCTATAATAACTGTATTACTGTATATATTGCTATAATTTTTTTCACATACATAGAAAAGCTCAAAAAGTTGTTGTTAACAATTACCAATGTTTGATATGTACCCTCTTAGTGATTCGACAGACATCAAGCCGAAAATCAAGTTACCTATGGAACTGCAACTGCCAGGCTATTAAATAACAGAAATTAGTTATTGTTATAGTATTGATCTAAACTTTCTTCCGTCACACCGTTTGAATATAGCTAGCGTAAACTGTTGAAGGCAGTGTCGCCACAGTCCTAGCTCTAGAGTGGGCTGAGAAATAGTACCAAATTCAAACAGAAAGGGCGGAATTCATCATTTTATACCAGTGTAATACATGACTCTATAATACAAAACTAAAAGAGGTTAAGTTCTAGAACATCCCTCCCTCTTCCAAGAGTCCAAATCAAGAAAGTACTCTTTTCAAATATTACTTTCTAAAAACATCTAAATTTATTTATTTAGGAATGGAGGAATGTATTTTTTCGTGGTATTATAATTTTGGTGTAGAATCTTTGCTACGACAAAAATTATAGACTTACTTGAGCATACACTGCTGTTCTTCAGAATATTAAACACTTGATTCAACGTGTTTTTTACTTTTTTATTTTTATTTTTTATTTCAAACTAAAATTTCCATCACACACTGCTTCTTTCTCGTCTCCTTTATGCGCGGCCCGGATGCACCCATCTAGCCACATTTGTTTCGCGGTATAGTATGAATTACGAATTTTCCACACCAAGTTCGTAGCGTTATGCGGTGCAATGTCACACTGAATGTTCGGGGGCGCGGTGGCTCAGTGGTAGAGCGTTCACCTCTGGTGCTTGGGGTCCAGGGTTCGATCCCAGCTCCCGCCAAGTGAACTTTGTGGTGGACAAACACCGTGCTCGTGGGTTTTCTCGGGGTTCTCCCGTTTCCTCCCACTTTCTTCATTCCACCATTTCACTCATCTCTCATAATCACCGTCTCCTTTAGCCTAACCGGCATAACCGTGGGACGTACAACTTAAAAATTTCATTTCATTTTTTCACACTGAATGTTCAACAGCATTTTTTAAAGAGTCCAACACACATTATGAGTAACGTGAGATATAGGGAAAGTCTTACAGACACTTTTGAAAATGCGAGAAATATTTGTTAAAAATGGTGCTGAATTGGGTAGAATTGTACCAACTTTTTCACAAAAGGGGCTGAAAATGCCAGCGTCGTATAGTCGAGACGTTCTATTGGTCCCCACCCGGCTTCCTTTGTACTCAGGCAGAAAATTTACCCTGACCGCCCTCATAAATAACACTCCAAATAAGCCATAAACGGAACGTGTTTGGTGTCGAAGTGATACGTTGTTGCCATCGCTAAACTTATATTATCGATGGAAACATTATGTAATAATAATAATAATAATAATAATAATAATAATATCACTAACATAACAATCATTAAAGGAATCCTGTGTAGTAGTATGAACAGGAGCGGTTCAAGGATGAACTTCTAGGGGTGAAAAGGAAAGATCGTATTTTTTTATCGGGCTTTTGCAGCAATGGTGCCTGTACATTGGGGGGGGGGGGCAACTTAACATGTTTGGTTCGTACAAACGTTATCGTTATGGAAGTTATACGATATTAACAATATGCTATATCCATTAAGAGTAAAATAAGCACATATCATGAAACTAATGATTAATTACTTTTTTCATTACTTCATATGCAAATTGAATTGAAATGAAATATTTCAGTTTAACGTTCCACAATTATGTCCTCTAAGCTAAGGGAGAGGGAAGATTAAGGCAAGTGAATGATAATGGAAGAATTGGTGGAATGAGAATGTGGGAAAAACAAGAGTACTCCGAAAAAAGACAACACGATGTTGTATACCACAAACTTGCTTGGCCACGGATCGAACCAGGGACGCCACACACCAAAGGCAAGCACTTTTTTTTAAATTAACCGATCATGCCTCAGTTTCCTGAGCAAAATCTTCAGGAGGAATTATTTCATTTGTATTCCACGGCCTCCACGTTTTCTAAAGTAGCAGCCAGCTATCAATAAAATAACGAAAACACACGGACACACACAGTAAAACGTGAACAAAAGTAACGGAAACAAAAAACAACTAATAATTACAACAACGAAACCAAAAGTAACGAAAAAACTAGATATAATAGGACTTGAAAATCAAATAGCAACACGCACTGTCTCTCTGCCAAAACTAGACTGAAGAATCAGTAAGCAAGAGGGTGAAAATTGCAACGTCGCTTTCTTTTTCAGCAGGTCAACTGGAGGGCCACCCTCAACTGGAAGCACTTGTTGAATTATCCCTCCGATGTAACAAAGAAACATGTGGTTTTCTTCAATGGTGTTCCGCTTCCTTTGATGCCGCGTGGGGACGATTTGAGCGGCCGTCGTATACCAACGGGCCGATAAATGACAAAAAGGGCTGAATCTTGTACAATTGTACCATGTGTGGCAACACCGCTTGAAAGTTTCAGACAGTGTTGTCAAGTCGGAAAGCTAAAATAAATAATTACCTATGAAAAAATAGCTTCACCAAAAAATAGATATTGAATATTGAAAATTGGAACAAAGGAAGGAGACGTACTTTTGTGTGTAAGAAGTTTCTTTATAATATTGAGTGATGTAAGAGATTCTTAAGTTATTTTGTCGATCTTAGGTTATTGTATAAGATGTTTGCTGGTATACTGTTTTGTAGCCCATCCTGTATCTGTAGATCTACATCCAAATATCTGCTAAAAGTCTGCATTTTAAAAAAGAATATCTGGCGAAATATCTTTAATGATTTTTGTATTTACCTCTGTTTTCTGATAGTTCTTCAATACAGTAGACCTATTTAAAAGTAATGCAAGGGATATAATTCCTTTAAGTAACATTCACAGACAGTGATGATTTCAGAAGGAATTTCCTCTAGAGCTACGAAATCTGGCAACACTGGATCCCAGCCGATATAACATAACATTTGCTGAAATGATATACAGACATTAGTATTCGTACTCTGTATTCGCCATTATATGCTTTGTTAGAAAGACACAACCTAAATATACTGTCCAAATTATACTATCAATTCATATATCATTACTTATCTTTTATCTTTTAAGTGATTTGTCTTTCAGGGAATGATTTGACCTCGACCAAACATGGCAAACATCGGTAATACACATATGAGGGGGTGTTCAGCACTTATTGTCTCTGATTCAGAAAGCATTATCCGAAATAGTTGAAATTATACGTGCAGTATAATGTGTCCTTTAAATGTTTAAAGACAAAGTTTTAAGGTATATAAAGTTAATGTTATGCTTTCTTTATTCAGATCAAGGTGAACGATGATTGGACATGATGAATGAGAGAGATGATGACATGATGAATGTATTAGGTGATGGGGTCCCTACATATCAAATCATCAAAAACTGGTCACGTATCAGGTGCAGGACTGCTCATAACTGTGTGCACACTAGAAAACATTAACATTGTTCACGACCTGATAATGAGTGACAGACGACCTACTGTGCGGAGGTTAGTTGAGATTACTAGCTTGTCACTCAATTCAATAGACACAATTTTACATCAACAATTGTATGTGTACAAGATATCAGCCTGAATGTGCACGAATGTTAACCATTGATCAAAAGCGTGAACGAGACGTTGTTCTGAGACGAATTTGACTGTGTTTTTAAGAAACACCCGGGTAACTTTCTTGCTATATGTGTGACCATAGATGAAACCTGGGTGCATCGTCACGATCCAGAGTCCAAGCACAGAGTATTTAGTGGCGGCACCTTGATTCTCCACCCCCGAAGAAATTCAAGACAATACCATCAGCTTTTCAAGTGTGTGGTCACGGTTTTTTTGGGATAGTAAGGGTGTACTGTTCATTGATTCGTTCTAGATCCGATAGACAATTACAGGTGGCTATTATTCACAATTGATTCCAAAAGTTTGGGAGGTAATCAAGGAGAAATGTAGACGGATGTTACACAGAAAAGGTTGCTGCTGCAGAAGTCACCTTACCGCCGGCAGAAGTCACTGACGAGCTATTGAGATAGGGAGGAATACTTTTCAACGAACTTAAAATGTTTGTTTCTGGATTCTCTCTCTCTCTCTCTCTCTCTCTCTCTCTCTGTCTGTTTGTATGTATGTGTGTGTCTGTTATTTGCAAATGTTTCAAATTTGAGGCCTCCGTTCGATAAAGCATCAAAAATAATCTTAAGGAAGTGATGGAATTTTTCGCGTCACTTTTTCCGTTCCCGAGATATTGGCCAAAAAAAAATCCGATTTCAGGAGATTTAAGGAGTCATATCTCTGGAACCGTAAGTCATACAGAGATCATATTAGTGTTGATCAATACCTAAGAGGATGGTGAACATTTTGGTACCAAAAATAACAGGTGGCAACTGGGACACCGTTCCCCTGCTATTGGCCAAAAAAGTTAGGATTTCGGGAAATTTAGGGAGCCATGTCGCGGGAACCGTAAGTCATAGAGAGATGATATTTTGCTAATTTTTCAATTTTGAGCGTGTGTCTTTGTAAAACAACGTATCGTAGAATATTTTAACAGAACTCTTAAACAAAACATGTGGAAAAATTTTACTATTCAAGAAAATTATAAATGGGTAGATATATTACAAGAATTATTTAATGAGTATAATAATAAAGTACATAGAACAATTGGTATAAAGCCTGTAGAAGGTAATAAGCAAAATTAATTCTTTTAATCGTTTTAGCAAATGCTCTTGGAACATTCTCAACTGGTTTTTTTACTCCCATTTGAACAAAAGTATGGCATGTATTTGCTGTGGTTTAGTGTAAGGTATACATTCACTACCATACTTCTTGTCAATTTATTTATTAAGAAATTGACGTAAATTATATAAATATTTCAAGAGCTGAGTTTTGTAAATTGGCGGCCTCACTAGATCATATCCATGTGACCGCGTGTTTCCACACAAAAGAGCAGTACGCGTTAAGTATGTTTACTTTCTTTCTTTGGTTATTCTTTTTGTTTGAATAACTGTAAAGTAAGATTACACCCCCACCCCCCCACCCCCACCATATATATGTATGTATGTATGTATGTATATAAATTTTTAATGTTATAACTAGCGGTAGCATTGTTCTATTTCTATATCCGATTATTGGGTAATTTGTAAGTGCTACGTCATGGAACGCAGTAGGTAAGGATGTGGTTTAGTGGGCGGTATTTTCTCTTTATGAGTCTTGTATTGTAATAAACGGTAAATTACTTTACTCTTATTACAAAAGAGACTATTACGGGGTTACTAAGTACCAATTGATGATATTGCTGCATTTGTTATAAAAATTATTGCTGTGATTAACTTTGTTGAATTTTGCATTACACGATGTCTTTTGCTAGAAAATTACTTGATCGAATTTCTATCTTCGTACCCTTACTGAAATGTAACGTACTTGAGCAATTTCTAGAGCGGTTGATCACGAGTGATGAAAAGTGCATAACTTACCACAACAATGGGTAAGAAAGATTGTGGTCGAAGCGAAAGAAGCTCAACAGTCTGTGGCAAAGCTCACACTGACGCCCAAGAAGATCATGTTATTGGTGGGATTGAAAGGGCATTGCGCATCACCAGCTGCTGTCGCCGAGGACATTGATAAACAGATCTGTACTGTCGACAATTAGCGCGATTGCACCTACTAAGCCGAAAGGAAACGATCGCAGCTTATCAAGAGAAAGACTGTCATATACCATGCTGACAACGCTAGACTTCTATATTTTTAACATTCAGTTATTGTAATACATTGGATGGGAGGTTTTAAAACATCCATCGTGTAGCCCTGAATAGGCATAGTCAGACTATAATTTGTTTTGGCCTCTACAGAATTCTATGAATGATGTCAAGTTAGTTTCAAAGTAGACCTGTGAAAACTACAAGTCACAACGATTTCACCAGAAACCATACAAGTTTTACAGTGAGGGGATTATGGTGTTGCGGAAAATAATGTCAGAAGATTATCAACAAAATGGTGCATATGTGGTTTCATAATGGTCTGCATTCTCAATTTTATGATCGGGTATGGGAAAATTGTAATTTCTCCCAGAAGTTATCGAAGGATTTTGGTGTAGCTTTGCCTGTGTAGACATTAGATCTTACATATGTAAATTGATGAAAATTATTCATGTAAATCATTTACTTTCTTTAGAGGTGGCATTAGTTGTCAGTAAGGTGCAAGATGGATAAAATTGAAGCTCATAGCGTGATGAAGTTCTTGTATTTAAAGTGTTACAGTATTCGGCAAATTCATGCTGAAAAGAAAGTAGTCATTATTTAAGTATTTAAATAGTTATCATTTATGTAAGTCATTATTGAAAGTAGCCATTATTTATCTTAGTAATGGTCATGAACTGTAAGAGGAATTTTCAAACGGGTCACATGTCCCTTACAGATAAGCCAAGACCTGAACGTTTGTCAATCACGGACGAGGACGCCACGATAAGGAAAAGCGAAGAGCTGATTCTGGAAAGCGCATAAATAACCATGCATAACATCATTCAAAAAATTATTCAGTTATGGTAGTATGTGGAAAGTAATTCTTGAAGAATGGCACATGTCTTAGATGTCAACACATTAGGTTCCGCGTTTTCTGAGTTGTTTAAAGACAAGCACGGTGTGATATGTCGGATCAATTGTTGAATCTTTTGAAGAAAAGTAAGGAGGAATTTTTTGTCAGCCTGATAACTATAGATGAACGTTCGATCTATCTATATGATTCTGAGATAAAAGAGATGAGCAAGGAATAGGATCACTCATCCTTAGACAAAAGTGCAAAAGTGGAGGCCTCCTAAGAAGGCAAAGGTACAAAAATATGTTGTAAGGTTATGTTCTAGTTTGTTATAAGTGTCTTAAAACAGAAGCATCTATTTGAATATTTTCTAATTTTGTAGCCAAAATGAAAAAAAAAAAAAATGATAGTAACAATAATTTTAATACTTCTGGCAACCCTGTCAAAATACTTCCGTGTCGGTAACAATTTTCCCCTTCTAGAAATGATTAAAATCTCAAGCAGACAGTAAGCATTTTTTCTTTTACTTTTTTTTTGTTAAAAGGAGAGGGAAAAAATGAAACTTTTAACATATTCATCGTACCCTTAACAATTCTTAGACACCTTTTGTCTTTCTATCTTTCCATCACCATTATTTCCAACATCCTTTCTTTTATTTTCATGACGCTGGCGAAAAAAAAAAACTATCATTTTCATTTCTGAAAACATTTGGTGGCTCTACGCCGCGGCGTTCGTTGGTTAAGCATGTATGGAGAAAAGAGGGGAGCGTTGCCGAAGAGAAATGAGTGAAAAATGAGAAATGTTGCATTGCAAAAGATATGAACGGTAAAAAAGAAAAGAAAAAAGTGTGAGAGCATGTGCAAATGCTAGAGGTTGGATTGATGAAAGTCAGGAGGAGAAGAGAATAGGAAAAATATAGAAAGCAACAGAAAATGAAAGTTATAAGAGCACAAAGACAGTTTTTTTTTAAAAATTTTATTTTAAACGACAGAGGAAAGAGAACTGACATACCGGCTTTCGAAATAGCAAAAAAAAAAAAAAAAAAAAAAAAAGTAGAAAAATTACTGTAAAAGAAAAAACCGAAAACAATAAGTCAAACAGATTTTTCATCTCTTGTGATTTAAACCGGAAAGTAAGAACCAGTATGACAGCAATGGGAGAAATTGGAAAGAGGGAAAGGCAAAAGCTTTACGATAAATGCCTTTTGTGTAAGAAAGACTAATGACATAGTTTTCAGTTTTTTGTTTTTTTGAAAAAAAAAAGTAGTTTTCACTCCTTAAAATTGTATAGCTGTTGTGCCTTCGTGCCTTTCCATTCTGGAATCTTACAATTACGAAGCTGAATGTTTGTCTGTATGTTTCTTCCCTATAGATAATTACATAATGGGGTTGGTATACTTCTAGGTAAGCGCATTTTCAGATAATTGTATCACATGAAAAATATCGCACTATATGTTATTTAGAATTTTGGAAATGCGTATTCTGAAGTGGAGGAAGTTCGAAATTTATGTTAAAAAAAGAATATCTTACAATTCTCTTAAATTATAGGATTGTAATCAAATTTTCAACACAGATGAGGGTCGGGCCTGGGATTTTTTTTTTATCATTTCACTTTGAAAATGCAACTTAGTGGAGGGGGAGGGGAGGGGGAGATATATAAAAATGATCGAAAATGACCAATATGAGAGAGCGCTTCAATAACAATAAGAAGTGACTGACTAACGAAACATATTGCAACGATCTCCATCAAATTTTCGACATAGATGAGGTTCGGGCCCGAGCGGTTTTTATCCTTTCACTTTGGCGTTACAACGTAGCGGTGGGAAGGAGAATATATAAAAATAAATAAAACTTATAATAACTCTTGAACCATCAGACGGATCTCGATCAAATTTACCACATAGATCAGGTTCAGGCCTGGTATGTTATTTATTTATTTATTTTTATCAATTCACTTTGACGGTGCAACTTTGAGGAGGAAGAGATATTTAAAAATGATCGAAAATGACCGATCGAATCCATAGTTTTCGGGGTCGCCGAGACAAACAGTGACTCTTCCGATGCAGTTTAAATCCAAATTTAACCTTTTATGTCTAACATAAAACTTTTTCCTCGTGCGAAGAATGGCTATTTTGTTAGTATATATATATATATATATATATATATATATATATATATATATATATATATATATATTCCTCATGCTAGCCAATCATCTTCACACTTGTAGTTGAAATGAGTATGTAATGAGGGAGTGAATTGATACAACCCCTGATTTAAAAATGGTGTTTTAAAAAATTTGTTAAAATATTGGACAATAGTCAGTTTTGTTTGAAGTTACAGATTACTGCAATTGTTTGGAATTAACATTTTTTGAGGGAAGCGAGTGAATTTACGCCATCTTTGAAAGCATGTTAACGATAAGGTTCATTTAAAAAGTATCCAATTTTCACGAAATATTGCATACAGTTTCTTTGAAACTTCTCAATGAGATAGGAAAAAAAAAAAAAAAGATTTTGATCCAAAAGAAATGTTCAAAGATTTTAGTGTGAAATTATAGCTTTCAATCTTTTATAGAAAGCATTTCAAAGAATATCCACGTAAACATCGTTATGGTAACCAGTCAAATGCTTGTAATCCACAATCTTAATATGAAAAGGGCTCAGGTGGCCAACAGAGCAGATAAGCCTATTAAATAGGTAACTCCAGCTGAAGTTCATTTACGGAATCCCCTGTACGCCGTTTAGACTCTTATTATGGGATATTACAAACGATGGAGACGAAACAAGTATCGTTTTTGATATATAATGGCTATTAAAACGATACATCTTCTCTATACAGGTGTCATCTTTATTAATCTCTGAACGAGTTTTTAAGCACATCTACTACGTCTTTTATAACATGCGCAATAATAAACCAAAAATCAATTAAATATATGAATATCATAAATTTTATTTATTCAACGGACGTATTCATAGATACTTCTCTCAGTCTTATAGTACACTTTAAGAGTACAATATTGAATTCTAACGCGCAAATGTTTCTGTTTTTGTACATGATTTTTTATTTCAGATGAAGAGTTAGAGACAAGGACCGGATATTGAGTGTTTAGGGTACACAATGCAAAGTCTTAATTATGGTTGTAAGGACGTCTATTATAAATCAGTATTTCTTCATGGCGAACAAAAAATAAACAATTTTGAAGCTGAATTTTAATATACTGCAAATGTATAGGATGATTTCTTTGTCAAATGGAACACAAATGAGGCTTATAAACCACATCTATCCTCTTTGTTCCTATGTTGTGTTTATACACCACATCTATTCTCAACAGAATGATAGATGATAGGCTATGTTTTATATGTTATCTTCTCTAAAGGGTAAGGATAGCTATCACAATTTTTTCATAGACGCAAAAAAAAAAAAAAAAAAAAATGAAGAAGAATGTCATAAGAGTCATTCAAGCTTATGCTTGGGTATTGAAAGAGTTATTTCTCAAATCAAACACAAGTCAGACTCACAAACGACACTCCATTCTCCCTGTCTAAATATTGTGTTTATATACCACACCCGCCTTAAAGGGGACTATCGGACATGTGTTTATATGCTATGTACCTCTTTAAAGGATTAAAATTAGGCATTCTTATCACCATTCTAAGTACAGAATACCTTCTTCAGCACGGTTAATTGGTTCCAATGTGGAAAGCCACATTGCTTGAGGCATCTATTTACAATGGGTTGAAACTGAACAATTTACAATAGGTTCATCGCAAAAATTCAGAATAAGAAACAAAATTTTAAAATGAAAGAAAAAACTGTAAACTAAATAGTACAGAAAATATTTTTCAACAAACAAAAATTAAAATAAAAAGTACGTACGTAACTTTTCAATTGTAAATGAATAATGAAATCTTTTAAGTGTCACGATTGTGCCATGTAGGCTAGAGGAGAAGTATGTATTGACAAAAGTGAATTTTTATGAAAAAATGATAGAATGGAAGTGTGAGAGGAAATGGGAGAACGCCGAGAAAACCGCCCAACATGATCGTGTCCACAATAAACTCACATGACTTGTTACCAAACCCCTTGCACTTGAAGCGCTCTCCCACTCACAAATCATGCTCGAACTCTTCAATTGTAATTTATATTACCACATCACAGGCCAATATTTGATTTGCCATATTGGGGTCTACTGGGCTTTAATTTATACATCAGTAGTGTTTACTGCTTCTATTTGGTTATTTTTAAAAATTTTAATTTGCGAACTCATTGTCAATACGTAAGTATTTGTAGTAATAAAACAACAGTCAAAACAAAACAGTGTCTTTCAAAACCGTGTTATGTCAGTGTAGAAACTGGTTTCTACGCTCTAAACTATTATTATTTTGCTGTAGAATAAGGAACGATCGACATGGTACGAATAGTTCCGTTACTTTTAAACTAGATCTATTTTGCCCTAAGACAAATCACACACACCAACAACTACTTACATAGTTAGTGTCTCACACTGCAATATTTTACAGAAGAGTAATAGTTACAAATTGTAATTTCCCAACTACTCACACAATCCTAGTAATAGCATTACAGATAGAAGGTCCAGGCCCGTAGCCAGCCCAAAAATTTAGGGGGGGGGGGCGGTCGAAGTTTGGGGGGCCCAATCCAACCACATTATAGTTCATCACTATATTATAGTTTATTTGTAAACCTACCGTGAAAATTTTAGGAGGGGACAGTCAAAAATTTAGGGGGGGCCTAGACCCCCCTGGATACGGGCCTGAGAAGGTCTAATTTCAGGAGCATAAACAAAAGGTTATAATAAACCAATATCCACATTAATCATAATCTCATCTAACGTATTTTGTTTTTAATACAGAATCCTACCTCAACCATGTGTCATATTTCCGTAACGCAATGAGCATCGTTCCAAATAAGACGCATTCCTAACAGGCAAGTTTTCCTGTAGAAATATTCTATTGGCATTATGAAGTTCTTTGTCACAAATGCTGAATCCTGCAAAGACTATGGTCTTCCACTACTTTTTTCATGTTGATAGAAGAATTCCACTCTGTAATGTAATACAATATTCTCCGAGTTTCCTTTTCTCTTTTAACTTTCGCGTTACTTCGAATCACATCTCTAATAGACAACCACCTCTCAAATAATAATTCTAACCAGGATCTAACCCTGCTTTGAATTTAAGTTTTCTCTCCCCACTTTAGTTATTATTTTAAATTTAAGTTCTAAATGCCAATTTATCTCAATTCTTATACATATCTACATTTCAAATTATAACTGTTGCTTCTTCTTTCACTATTGTAATATCCACTTTTATACTATGCTTAAATTACAAATAATTCACAAAAGTAATTGTGATATTTGACTCGGAAATAATTATTCAACAACCAACAAAATACGTTTTTCTTCTTTTTAAAGCCTTTTATTTATATTAGATTCAAATTCATGATTGTTTTCATAATTTACATTAATTTCATTTGCTACCGGCAACTAATCACCTGATGTATTCTCGACTTGTATTTGATTTTTCTTTATGTTTTTTTAAAAACGAAGGAAAATGAAAATGTTGAAATCAATATATCATTTTTAATTTACAGTACTCATCCTATATTGACTACACTTGATCGTGACTTGCTTAGTAGACATATGTGACACACTTTATTGTGCAGATCGTTTTTTTTTTGGGGTGAGGGGTTATAGGCCAACTTCGAGGGGTATTTCTAAAAGTTTCCAGTCTGTCATTGGAATATTATGCCATTGGAATATTATGCCATTGGAATATTATGCCATTATTCATGGCTTTTAGTGTCATCTACGAAAGATATAATGTATTAGTTTTAACTGTCTAGCTGCTTCAGTTCGTTAGAAGCAGTTATTTGAATCAGTCGCCGTACGTTGAGCTCGTATACTGCATGACAATGCTCCAATCCACACGGTTGTTTGCTACCATGGCTTCAGTGTTAAATCTGGGCTGTAGGGTGGGTGCTGCATCTCCTCGGAGGCATAGCCTTTCCCTGCAGCCTTTTCAACAATACCCGCGTACACCAGCCTATTGTCATGCAATATGCAAGCTCAACAACACTATTCCTACTCTTGGACCGCGATGGCTCAGTGATAGAGCGTTCACCTCCGGTGCTTGGGGTCCCTGATTCGATCCCAGCTCGCGCCGTGTGGACTTTGTGGTGGAAAAACATCGTGCTCGTGGGTTTTCTCGGGGTTCTCCCGTTTCCTCCCACTTTCTTCATTCCACCATTTCACTCATCTCTCATCATCACCGTCTCCTTTAGCCTAACCGGCATAAGCGTGGGACGTAAAACTTAAAGATTTCATATCATTTCATTTTCTTTTGTATACGAAAAACTGATGACAGACATCCTTCAAACGCACACACTTACACATATGATTTTATTATTATTAAGAATTATTTCAGTTTTTCGTTTTCCTTTCTCGATAACAGGATACAACATCATACGCAATATGGGAAGATAAAAATTCGTATGTATTCTGTACTAGTTACTATATCTTTTGTATAAGCCGACATCCTCATCAATAGTGCTGTTGTTTCTTGAAGAGTAGGGTTAGCGTCCCTTGTGAGCACCTAGACTGTATAACACGTGGAATCAACCAGATCACCATAATACGCTCATGTTTCATTGATTCTTCACCCAGGAGAATTGAACACGGTACTCCTTGCACCAAAGGCACGCGCCATAGTTATTAGACCAGCGGAGAGGCCACATATGCTTATTTATGCATTAATTTAAAAATTGATCTTGTACCCGAAAACGAAACTAGGACCAGAATTTTATAAGTAAGGGGATTAACTATTCAGATATTTTCGAGCTCATGTTAATAACTGCTTGTTAAGAGGCCTAATCACTGTGAAATTAAAATACCGCTAATTTACAGTAATTATGTGATATCTTCAAATAGATAAAATATATTGGAAATGTAATCGACCAAGAGCGCCAGAGACAATGTTATTTTGTATAAGGTACCGTTATCACGAATCACCTAGTAGCTTTCCGTTTGCAGTCATCTAGAAATGCGAAAATAAATGCCAATTTTCTAAATGGTTGGAAATCGGAAGCAGATAAGTGAGTCGTGATAACGGTATCTCATGTAAAATAATATTGTCTATGGTGCTCTTGTTCCACATTTCGATTACCTTTTATCTATTTGAAAATATCACATAATTACTGTTAAATCTTACCGTGATGGGGCCTTTTAAAGTAAAGCCAGTGAAGACAATGGCTGATTAAATGGTATGATTTTTCCCCTATTTCTTCCTTTTTCTTTGTTTTTTAAAACATGTCATAACATATAAGAAAATATGCCCGAGACTCCTCAGGAAAACTAACATCAGTTTTTAATATATATTTTAGTAGCATATGAGATTTTATTTCAGTCACCACTGAAACTAATATATGATTGGCAACACTGACACACGTCCAATCCTTTGAGAATAAAACTACGACAAACTTTTCTTCTTAACTTTGTCTTTCCTTTTTCTGCGTTGCTACCAGTTCTTCTGTTTCTTTTTTCCGTCCACCCTGTTAGAAAGCAACATGCCTTATCTCGCGGCAAAGGAAGGGAAACTATCACATACAAGAGCCCATTCCCGTGCTAACCACCCGAAGCCATGGATCCCAATGGGACCCAACTACACTTCCAGATCCTTTCAGGAGAGCCTAATAGGCTACTGGGTTCTAGGCAGGGGCTCCCGATATGCCAAGTACACCACCATTTCAACGCGAAACCTACATGAAAAATAAAAGAAAGGGAAAGAACAGCAAGTAATAGTTGTCGGTGAAAAAAAAGTAGGGTAAACGAGTGGCAAAACGGAACACGGCGAGGAAAGGCTAATCTGTGTTTTGATGCTTTGACGGTAGATGGCTCGCGAAGATTAGATTCGTGACAAGCCTTTCCTTTCCTCTTTTATTTCAGTTCACAAACAGGGAACGTAGCGTTTTCATCTGCTTCAAATTTTTAAAAAATATGAAAAGAAAAAAAAGTGAAGAGAGAAAAATTGCCATATCTCCATGTCAGCACCTTTTTGTTATTTCTTTCATATTTTTTACGAGTTTACTTGTTATAAAAGTTCTCCATTTTAGGGTGTTGCCAATTTGTAGCAACATATGGTTTGTTTGCAGGAGGGCAGAAAGATGTACGATCTGCGAAACAGAATTTGTTCTTGAGGAGAGAGAGCGATCTTCGGGTTTTACGAGAAAAGCTTGGTTTTCCTCCTTCTTGTTATACGACGAAAAAGTTGAATTGAATTTTTCCCATTTGGCATTGTTTATGTGTTTTCTCTATGTCTATTATGCATTCTTGGACGCTATATTACTGTCAAACAAAGTATATCTACTTCATTGTGGAGATTAAAAAGAGAATTTTAGTGTACATATAACTTTTCTATGAGTATATTATTCCTGATTGTAAAATACTAGCTTATATATACTAAAACAATCTTATGTATATATTCATTAGAATTCACTTATACGTATATATGGTATAGTATGTAAATACACCAAATGTCTAAAAATCAATTGACTAAAATGTGTTAATATTATATTGTATCTGGCAGAACTAGGACATTAATAAAGTATTTTAACTTTGATTCATTGACCTTTCCTATACACAAGTAGCACTTTTACCTTCTAACCAGAGTCGAAAAATGCCCAAAGGTAAGTATGTATTGTATAAATATATGCAGGTGGAAGACACATTGGCGCAGTAGTAGAGCGCTTACCTTTGATGCATGGGTTCCTTGTTCAATTCCCAGCTAAGTATTGTTTCCGCGGTTTTCGCGGAGTATTTCCGTTTCCTCACCCAACCTCATTCCACCAATTCCTTCATCTTTATTCACTTGCCTTAATCATTCGTCAGTCATAGTCTAACGAGCGTAATAGTGGGATGTTAAACTGAAAAGAAAATCATTTCATTTCAATATATGTAGGTGATCAACACGGAGGCAGATTACATCTCATTTAGCAGAGAAATCACAATCTTCGAAACAAAATTTGCTTTGAGGAAATCCAAACGCCACTATGTTGTGGCAATGACGAAAACCGATAGTTCTTCTGGGGCTTATCATGATATACGGATTTGTTAATAGTCTATCTTTGTCCTTGAAATAAAAAGTTGTCTTCAGATCTTTTGCGTACGATATTCGGAGAAGGGTTACGAAACATATTGTGGTGGAAAGTTCAGTTAGCATTTAACGGAATAAAAGCTGCGAACCTTGGACTGTCAGTTTGTGTGAAACATCCTTAGAAACTTGTGAGATCAACATGTAACAGTCTCTATACTACAATATTAAAAACTCACATAAATCATGTACTTTGCAACCGTATAACAAAATACGGTAGGTCTTTGCAACAAAATACATACAGTGACTGGCAGAATTATTCGGACACTATAGTGTTTGAACAAAAGATGGGATTTATTTCAAAGAAAAAGCAAATGTAAATAATATGCTATCATTTTCTTTGACATCCAACAAACATAAGCAATTTTACACTTCGAAAATAAAATAACTTAACAATCAATGTAAAGTAGTGAGATCAAAACAAACACAATACGAATTCGGGTGTTGCAAAATTATTCGGAAACCTGACCAGAAATCACACTTAACGAGTAAAACATATAAAACTCAATACCTAGTAGACAGTTCTTTCTGCTTAAGAACTGCATGTAGTCTATTTGACATACCATTCACAAGTTTGTTAATGTATGCAACAATAATCTTGACCCATTCTTGACGAAGCACGTCCTTCAGATGCGCCTTCGAGGTTATGCATATTTTTCGAACTTGTTTCTCTAGTTTATCACACATTTTGAACTTGTTTGTCTAATTTATAGCACATTTCGAACTTGTTTCTCTACTTTATAACATATTTCGAACTTGTTTCTCTAGTTCATCCCACAAATGTTCAATGGGGTTCATATCTGGAGGCTGGAGAGGGGGATGGAATGTCTTTGGGCAATTGTTTAGTAATCACAGTTTTACAATATGAGCTGTGTTTCGGGTAGAATTTGAATGTATCTAATGTCCCCATTTTCTGACTTCTTCTTTAAATTATCTTTGAGAATTTGCAGGTAGAAGTGATTGTTCATTGACTGTTCAATGAACACCAACTTATCTACTTCAGACGCTGACATGCAGCCCCATACCATTACGTTCCCTCTTCGTATTTTACTGACGGCAGCAAATTTTGTTCCTCCAGCTTGGTATTGTTTCTCCTCCACACCATTACCTTCCCATCAGAACAGAAGATATTGAACTTACTTTCATCAGAAAATATAACGTACTTCCACCAGTTGGCACCCATATACTGGTATTATTTCGCAAAACTAGTATTTCTTCCTGTTTGTTTTGTTGATATGAGGCTTTCTGCATGCTACGCGGCCATGAAAACTAGTTCTTGTCAGGACTCTTCTAATTGTATCGGGACTCACGTCGATCCCCATTTATTCTCCAGCCTCGGCAGCGATTTTTGAAGCTGATTGATTCTTTTTTACTGATCCTTTCGTTGATCCTTTTTTTACTTTCCGGACTATTGCAGATTCCCGTCTCTCCGAAAATGTCGTTGGACGTCCCGTGTTAGGGAGGAAATCAAGTCTATCTTCAACCTTGTATCGCTTGATAATATCACATACTGTACTTTTTTCATTTGCGACATCTCTGCAATTTTTCTGCAGCTTTTTCCTTTTTCATAATGAAAAATTGTTAATTGCCGCTTTTCAAATGTCGCGTTCTTTCCTTTTTGACCCATTCTTCATGTTCACAACGAATTGTTATATCTTACCGCCACGATAACGACTGCAGTACTTAACACAACCCTCAACACTAGCACCACTTCTCATAGTGCTCACATTATCTCACAGATGTTGTACTGTCCGAATAATTTTGCTGGGGAAAATTTGAGTATTGTTTTCATTGCGATTAATTATATCCGTACTGTTGACAGCAACTACACGCTTCATTGTGTTTTTCAGGTATGCGTATATAGCTCCTTTTCTTATGTATTGTTGTGTACAAAATATGTTTTCATTTCGGAGCCATAGCCCGTTATATGTATTTCATTGGATCTGTCCGAATAATTCTGTTAGTCACTGTAGATATTGAACAAGCTTTGTAAAACTTGCTTTTAACTAGTAACGTGTTTGCTCTAATTTTATTGGTAATCATATTAAACATTCACGATATGAGAAATGATACAGTGAATCTCATAAATGTGTCTGGTATCAACAATATACTCAACGTCGCAGCATTGATCAGTCTTATATTCATAAAAGGCTATTGCTGAATAATGAGTGCAATTCGTGATGTAAAACTTTCTCAATAATCAGGACTTAAACCTTGTTCAAAGACCTCATTCTTTCATTTTTTTTCTGTTTCTTTTTCGACACATAGAGTTTCATTACTTCTTGTATTGAATACCATATTTATAGTAAACCAAGATTGTTGACCGCATTATAATAAAGGGTTTGTAAATTTCTTTTTATCCTAATATGATTCTTTCTAAAATACTTTTAATTTAAATATTAATTAGTGTAATATTTAACACAGTCGTCATATTCTGGTGTTACATATTTTCCCCTATTTTATCTTTTTCTGTTGTAAAATTAGTCGTAAAGATCTTTTAGTGTATCTAATTCCATACTTAAGAAATCTGAAATACATAATCTTCAATACCACCAGATGAACAGTGTTGTAAACTTAACACAAAGTTGTATACTTCTTCAAATGACACAACGTTAGATTATTATCAATTTCAAATTCACATGTCATTTGATCTTACAAAGTTTGTCCGATCTTACTACTTTCAATTAAGTCTAGCAGTAAGCAGTGAAATGTTGTTATAGGCAGGCACGTAGCCAAGGGGGGGGTCCGGGGGGTCCGGAATCCCCCCTTCGAGACCAGAAATGAAAAAAAATTAAGGAAGGATAAAACATGAAATGAGAAAAAAAGAAGGATCAGAGTTAAAAATGAACTACAGAAAGCTTTGGTTACTCTTTCTTATAAGGAGATTTGTATTACTTACAATACATGGTGGCGAGGTGAGCGAGATATCCTGGAAGAGTCAGGGAATTTGAAATGTCTAGAAAATTTATGGAATTCCCAGAATTTCTGCTACTAGTCAGGGAAATTTCAAGCTTTCGAAAACATAGTGCCATTCTGTAATAGTGTAGACATTTTTAATCATTATTTTTCGTCATTGCTTCTCTGTAGTATAAAACATGTTATTTCAGAAACAGTTTTCTATTGCTCCTTTAGCTTGTCATTTGGAACAGACAATAGTTGACGCAATAATAGAAACAAAAATTGATGTGGGAAAAAAGTTCTGTTAAAATTTAATTCACCAGAGAAAGGAGCGCAGATATTGTAAAATATTTTACAAGAGATTATTGAGTATGTACTTTTTATAATAGTTGAGGCCATAATGAAAGGAAATTTGTTACATTTGAATAAACAGAGGAAGGACGTAAATATTGAATAATCTTATCAATACGTTTTCTCTCTTTTTATTATTTTACTCGAGATTTCTTCATAGTTTGTTATTAAAATTATTATTTAAGTTTGTTCTGGAATACGCTATAAGGAAAATCAAAGATAGCAACCAGGGCCTACAGTTGAACGGTATTCACCAGGTTATGGCATATGCTGATGATGTAAATTTAATAGGGGATGATAGGAGAACAATAGAAAGAAATGCAGAGATCTTATTAAACGCTTGCAGGGACATAGGTTTAGAAGTAAGTGCAGAGAAAACTAAATACATGGAAGTGCGTCGGGACCGTAATACGGCAAATTGTGGATGCGTTAAAATATTAAATAATACTTTTGATAAAGTGGATAGTTTCAAATATCTAGGATCAATATTAATAGAGGAGAATTATATTCACGGAGAAATTAAATGTCGAATAAAAGCAGGGCATTCGGTTCAAAATCTCTTATCGTCGCGAATTCTGTCGAGGAATTTGAAGCTTAAAATATACAAAACGATAATCATGCCTGTTGTTCTGTATGGTTGCAAAACATGGTCGCTTACTCTGAAGGAAGAACATAGACTGAAAGTATTTGAGAACAAGATCCTTAGACGAATATTCGGACCCAAGAGGAACGGGAATGGGGAATGGCGGAAACTTCATAACGAGGAACTACATAATTTATATGGTTTACCCAACATTGTTAGGGTCGTCAAGTCTAGGAGGCTCAGATGGGCAGGTCATGTAGCTAGAATAGTAGAAAGTAGAAACGCTTTCAAAGTCTTGACTGGAAGACCAATCGGGAAACGACCATTAGGAAGACCTAGGCGGAGATGGGAGGACAATATTAAGATGAATCTCGCAGAGATAGGAATACAAAGTAGAAACTGGATAAAATTGGCTAAGGTTAGAAATCAGTGGAGAGCTTTTGTGAACGCGGCATTGAACCTCCGGGTTCCATAGGCCATAGAGTTAGTTAGTTTAGTTAGTTTGTTATTAAAATGCCAACATATCCTCATTTTATTGTCCTAACAAATCAATATATGTTGATAGTAAAGTAGTTTAGATCAGTGCTATTCAACCGGGGGTACGCGGAGATGTTTCTGAGGGTACTTAATCCTAAAATAAGCATTTATCCAATATTTATTGAATTATCGTAGTTGTAGAATTTTCTTTCTTTCCAATGATTTCTCTGCATTAACGTCAATAAAAATGAAGCACAGAAATTGCTTGAATCCAGAATCATCTTTTAGTCTCGCACTCTCGAAGATTCGACCAAAAATCAACAAGTTGGCATCCTGGAATCAAGCTCAGTCATCTCCGTAACACTTTAGTTCCAAAATTACTTTTAGTATTTGAATTTTTAACATTGTCCTCAGTGTGCGAATTATGAGGTAGGATGAGGGGAAAATCGCCCTCAGTAGAACTGGATGACTCCTATATGTTTTGAAATTTCCCATGTTAATTTTTTCAAATGTGCAAACTGATTGTTTATCCCCCTTTAAATAGTTTTTTGATTGGCACACTGATTGTTCTTTTGTTGGGTCTCTGTTTGCCCTCTTTTTAATCAACAGAACATGTGTAGGTCAACAGAACAGGTTAATATTAAATAGGTCAATTTTGATTTACAGAAGTAATTTCTTTTAAACAGCTTCAGGGATACACAATTGGATGGCGAACTGAGTTTTGGGGTATGCGAGAAGAAAGGTTGAATAGCACTGGTTTAGATTGGTCAAGCTCCTGGACCTTCAGAATTTCATGTCACGCTCCCCCCCTCTTACGAAATCCTGGCTAAACGAACCAACATATGTTCCAGTAAAATAGTTTAGAATGACCGAGCCCCTGGTGTGATGACCATGGTATTTCATGTCACGGACCCCCCCCCCCCTTCACGAAATCCTGGCTACGTGCCTATTATAGGTTAAAAGTGTAAAACAAAAAAGGTTTTCAAAGTGTTTCCAAGATTTCGGTCTCGAAGATATGTCAAAGATGAATACGTGCAATATTGAACTAATGTTGGTAAACTGAAGAATGAGTTAACGAATGTATGATAAGAATTGGTAGGCATTTCTGCAATGACAGTGAACTTTCTTTCCTATGTACACAAAACAAATACAAATCAACAAATAATTTTTCAGAGTTTCGCAGTAACCTAGGGTGTACCTAGGGTGTATCTTGAAACGCTCTTCTGAATCAACAGATAATTAAAGAAAACTGAAGTTCAGTACGAAGCAAATATCAACAACGAAACGTTGACATACTCTTCAATACCATTTTTACATTAAATAAGAAGTGTTATTTTAACTATATTAGAACTATATCATAACAGAAAATAATATCTTCTTCACAAGGTTATTTTAATTATTTTCCTGTATTAGTATACACAACTTAATATAGGCAATTTCCTTGTCCACTAATTTTTCAATTTGTAGCAATATTTCTTATATATCTTTATAGGTTATTTCTTCATAACAGTAACTACCGGTTGCATAATCTGATTCTATGATATCTAACATTCCACAGGCTATTTTCACAACAGCTACAGCGCGGTATGTGCGTGATTGTATGCTACTTTCAGTCCAGATTAACAGGCTACATCATCCAAAAAAAAACCCGCCGTATTAACAAATGTTTATTCCCTTTATATCATTTTCAAATTACACTACGTCATGTTATTACATATTTGAAATCTACATGCTAAACTATATATATATATACCTCTTTTATTATTCAGTGTTACAAGTTAAGGACTGTAATATCATAAACACAAAAATTTTGGAGGCCCCTGTAGCAGTAAAAACACGAGACAAAACATGCAATAAATATCCAGAATGTATTATGATCATGATATGACAAATTTCGAAGAAATAGGGACAAACTTAGAAGGGACTGACAATCTGACTTTTTCGAAAGATTTTATTTTTTAAAAAATGATTAGAAATGTGGACGCAAATTGATTCCCAAAAGACGTAAAGATCGTAATACCATTTATCAGGAATATATTTCAAACCGTTTTGGAAATATGAAAAGCACAGGTAGAGATCGTTATATTGTAAATGAAATCTTTCAGTTTTACGTCCCACGTTTATGCCGGTTAGGCTAAAGGAGACGGTGATTATGAGAGATGAGTGAAATGGTGGAATGAAGAAAGTGGGAGGAAAGGGAGAACCCCGAGAAAACCCACGAACACGGCGTTTGTCCACCACAAAGTCCACACGGCGCGAGCTAAGATCGAACCATGAACCCCAAGCACCGGAAGCGAACGCTCTACCACTGAGCCACCGCGCCCCCATCGTTATATTGCTTAAAATGATGTATTTGTAGGAAGTTTTTAAATCATGATTATTGGTTTCTTTCTTTTCTTCCATAATATTACAGGAACAGTTTTTGGTAGTTGTAACTATAACACGTTCTCGCAGTTAAAGCTTTGCTGAAAACTTTATCATTACTTCGGAATGGTTTGAGCTACCAAATTGCTGTAAACAGTATCGTTATATTTGCGTCAATCGAAAGTTATCTACATGATTTTATGTCATACTTCTCTAGTTTTTATCTATAGGAATAAGTCGTATCATGATAATAGTATCTAATACTAAGGTAATTGCATTGTACCGTCTGTCTCATTTGCGTTTTTACTGTTGTAGAAGCGTTCAAACTTTGAATGTTTGTTTTACTGTACCTTCCTTAGTTAGTAACACTAAATAATAAGTCTGATATTATAAGTTTTTTGTTTAGTTTGTATAGATTTAAAATATGTAATAGCCTAGTACAATTCAATTTGAAAAGCTACCACACCATATTGTCCTTGCAACACTGTTAATGTGGTAGTGTTGCAGGATTTTGCAAACAGTTTTCTCTTGTCGGTAGTTTCATTGTATATACAATATTTTTGCGTTTTTAAATTTGTTTATTACTTTAAAAAGTTGCGAAGTCGTTTTAAGGTAAGTTGTCCACGCTATATACAATATATTGAGGTTAAGTAGTCTACCAAAATATTCTTTCCTGTTAAGAAGGAAAACATACACTAGATACTATACCAGATACAATGCGAATTCATTATGGTGTTAGGCAATGATGAAATGAAGACGCAAATAAGAAGCAAGTCCACATTGTACTTTAGAAATGTTTAGAAATTAATGAAAAATGATCTAAAATGACGAGTTATTAAATAAATATCTATAACGTATGCTATAAAATAACGTCATGTTAAAATAATGAGCATGGAGAAGATATAAAAGGAATATTACTAATTAATGTCTTTTAGATACACCTACGATTTCCCTAAGAGAATCGTTAATACATATATATCAAGATTAAATAAACTCACTTGTAAAATATACTTAGGTATTTGGAAACATACTTCATTATAAAAATATCTATATATTTCGCTACATTCTTGGCACTGACATCTTTAAATTTCAGTTTGTTTTCCTCTGTAAGATTGGTGTTTATAATATCTTCCAGTTTTTTTCTTGATCGCCCTCAACGCCTGCTTTCAAATGGTCTTGTGGCCTAAGTTCCATACACTTTGCGCGTATTTTTCATACGTGAGACGTATGTCCTGGTCATCTAAGTGTCTAGGTTTTATTATCTTTATGATATGAGCGTCTCGGCCGAACATAATGATAAGCCCCACTTCCGGTGAAATTGAGGTATTAGGTGGAATGGATTGTGATGGAATCACAGAAGAGTATGTAGGTTGTTTAATTGTGGAAATGTACTTGTATATAGCAGGCGAAGCTTGTTTGGTATATGTCATTGCATTGACTTACATGAGAATGTTGAACCTTTTTTTAAATGTAGTTGAAAGTTAGAAAATGTGACATACCATTATGTTTTTTCGACTCGCTTATTACTAGTTTATCTATTGTGAAGTTCTACAGTGTACAACTTTATCTATTTTTTTTCGTTCTTTCGTCTCAGTTTCACATTTTTTTTGGCAAACTACTCTTTAAATGCACAACCTCTGTACCATCTTTTTAACTCATAACTTTTACATCCATTTATATGTCGAGGGTATACTTTTTATTCATACTCGAATTAGCCATTAAACGATGAAATTGAGAAAGAGATGCACAATTTAATTTCATAAATGAACATTCAAGTATAGGAATTGTAACAAAATAGTAGGATTTGAGGATAGTAATAATAATATTAATAATAATAAACATTCATATTAAATGCAAAAATGTACACTATATTTATATTCTTATTTTGCTATATTGTCTCTTAAATATTATTCGATTCCAACAAGTAAAATACTATATTCTTCCTCTGCCAGAAATCTGTGAGGAGTTTTCTTTAATGTAACAAATAAATGTGTCTCGTTTAAATAAACTAATATAAAGAAATGACAACAACAACATAGTTCTAAGAAGATATTTTGATTGATCAAATATTTGTCACTGATTTCAGTTAGCTAATATAAACAAGAACCGATATCTATAAGAATGTTTTGATTTAACAAATACTCGTACATGTGGCTGTATTAAGTTAGCCAATATAAAAACAACAAAATTCTAAGAGGGTATTTTCTTCATTTAGGGGCGCGGTGGCTCAGTGGTAAAGCGTTCACCTCCGGTATTTGGGGTCTCTGGTTCGATCCCAGCTCGTGTTATGTGGACTTTGTAGTGGACGAACGGCGTGCTCGTGGGTTTTCTGGGGGTTCTCCGTTTCCTTCCACTTTCTTCATTACACCATTTCACTCATCCCTCATCATCACCGTCTCCTTTAGCCTAACCGGTATTACCGTGGGACGTAAAACTTAAAGATTTCATTTAAATTTTTATCTTTATTTATCAGATCGATGTGTCTGCTTTAAATGAGCTAATATACGATAGCAACAGAGTTTTAGGATATGTTTTTAAATTTAACAAATACATGTGACTGGTTTAATAGAGAAGGAAGTGACCAACAAATTATACTCATTAGATGGTGATTTTGTTTCTTCTAAAGGAGAATTATGCTTCTATAAAATTTTACTTTAATTCTACTAATAATAGATGTGACAACAAGAAGTCACACGTTCTTTTGTACAGTGAAAAAGTAAACACAATTTAAACTTAACTATGGAACATAAATATAAATGAAATCTTTGAGTTTTACGTCCCACATTTATGTCGGTTAGACTAAAGCAGACTGTGATGATGAGTAATGAATGAAATGGTGAAATGAAGAAAGTGGGAGGAAGTGCAATTATCAATAATCACATAATGCAACTTGATTGTGAGTTTGAAAATTATGAAATAAACTAAATACGTCAAGATTATATGTGACCTACAAGAATTCCAGTACTTAAAATGTAATCATTTATTTTTTTTAAGTATCTGTCGATGTTTTTATACTTTTCTAGGACATTTTTTAAGAATAGTTTCTTGAATATAAATACTAAACTTTTCTTCTGATAAAGGATTTTCTTAAAGAAGAAAAAAAGGATCTTACTATTTGAGACAAAATGTAAGCACACGATATACTTTAAAAATATATAAGCTTAAGAAATACGTATATATTCTAAAGCAAAAATGAAGGAAAAGAAAAAAAAAAGAAGTTAGAGGACATAAGTGATGTAATCTTTTCTTCAAAGCTCAGAGGGATTATGGAAGACGCTAGGAAGATTTTGGGTTCCATTGTAGAGGAAGAGGAGGAATTATGGGAAAAGAGCTGCGAAGCGGACGCAAGGGGCCTTCTGGTAGCTTCGAAAATAAGTCGAAATCGATTATAAAAAGCAATAGAGAGAAAGGCAAATGTCCCTCCTTCGTCGCTATCTCTGTCTTTTTAAATATTTGATATCAGTAAGTGTTTCAGTTTATTATTATAAGGTGAAAGGTTACTCGTATGTGCTATTGTTGTCGCCTGTTTTAACTTCTGTGTCTAGACTGTGCAGTTGTCAAACAAAGTGTGTGTATTTATGGAGTGTAGGGGTTTGTGTGTATATTAAGAGACAGCTAGTTATTATATTGTTGCCATTTTATTTACTCAAGTTACAAACTAAATTTCATTTTGATCTAAATATTGTGTGTATGTACAAAAAAGATCATTAAAATTAATACTACTATTTGGTATACAGCATAAATGGTATCTATCGGATATTCACACATAAATTAAACGCTTCCAGTTGGATATATAGAGCATGCAACTGAATTGTAATTTTATTAACTTATTATCTGTGAAGTACAGTAAAAGATGCATGTATGCTCGGATCCGGAGGCGGTTCTTGTAAGAAGTCCCACCAGTAAAAGTTGACATTTTGTCACTACAAGATAAGAAAAGAAAATAAGTTCTAATTCTTATACAAGGTGTTTCAAAACAATACCGACAACGTTTCGGAGGTGATTCCTGACATGACGATAAGAAAAAAAAAAGTATAGACCAACCTGGGTGCACAAATGCTTCCTTTCGGAGTTATAGGCTGCCGAAAACATAAAAAAAATGAACATTAAAGGGCCATAGTTGCAAAACTATGTGACCTACTGTAGTCGGGTCAAGACTTCATCTAGAAACTAGTATGTGTCTATTCAAAAATTCATGTTTCAAAATCGTAAGGTACTTCCGCAACAATTTTTATAGAGGTAGTTGGTAAGTACTTCAAATTAAATTCCCGTAGCGAAACTCCCTCTATAAAAATTGTCACATGAGTACCGCAGGATTCTGAAACTTAGATATTTTTATAGGCACGTACTAGTTCCTAAGTGAAGTCTTGACCCGACTACGGTAGGTTTTATAGTTTTGGAGCTATAGACCTTTAAAGTTCATTTTTTCATGTTTTCGGCAGCCTATAACTCCGAAAACAAGCATTTGTGACCCAGGTTGGTCTATACTTTTTGTCTTATCTTGGCGGCAGGAATCACCTCCCGAATGTTGTAGATGTTCTTTTGAAACACTCTGTATACAATATGTAGCGATAAAATATGTATTAATTCCCTTAGTAAGTAGAAATAAAATGCTAATTTATACTGATGTGTCTTCTTTCAAAAGTCGCTAATGGTCGGAACTCAGATATAAGTCCCTTTGAGATAGATGGCACAAGGCTTCTCTCAGGGCGAGACTGTGTCGGCTACGGCAACACTAGCTCTATCTCTGAAATTTCAAATATTGCGGACTCTTAAAGACAAAAACAGTATATTTGTAATTAATAGTTACAGTTTCATTATATTTTCTGTTCTGTATGAAATCGATGCACTTGAAGACTTCCAAATCATTAGACATTTTAATAACACAAGATGCTTTGATAATTGGTTAATTTGGAGTTAAACATTTATTTTTATCATAAGGCTATACAAAACTTGGGCATACAGTTTAACATGGTGACGTTATAATAGTCTGATGTCAGCAAAATTTTATTTATTTATTTGTTTGTTTATTGTAGGGATACATTTACGACCAGGTGAGACCTTTTCCGTGAGACCAGGTGAGACCTTAGTGAGGTTACCTCATGGTGTGTAACCATCTTAAAATGATGTTATATCTCTTCAAACTTAGCAATAAATGACTCTTAAATTTTGCAGAATTCACTTGACACTCTCGTCGAAGATTTGGTAAGGTTCAACTTATGGAAATATAAAAATTTAATCTTTTTCATCTTTTTACAATTTGTATTTTGATGCAACTCATTATTCGCTTTGCTGTCTTCTCAAATCTTTTAGTCTCTTTGTAAAGGTAATGATAATTAACCCTCCCATATGAAAACCGGTCTTTTAAGGAGCTGTCATGTAATGAGGGTTGGCATTTTTATATTTCTTCAATAGGATATATGGAGCAATATGGATAATATTTTTTTTTATTTCGTATTTGTTTGAATTAAAACTTCCACATTTTTCATTTCCTTAGAGCAACAATAACCTTTGTTTCTTATTACTTGAAATTAATGTAATTGTTCACAAAGAAGGAGTTACTTGTAAGCTGTCTTCGATAACTTTTTTCTGGGATAACTACATTTTCATAAGCATGCAAAATTAATAATGAATACTTTCCTTTCAACGCAGCTTGTAAAATAAAATACGTAGTATAATTATTGAATGGTTTTTCAGGTCTCTGACCATAATATTGAGTAAGTCTGGAGTGATTGTCTCTTCTGCTAGCTTCATTATTCATCTCATTGTTTTTTTTTTGACAAGATAGACATTTTAGATAAATAGATTGAAGGAGACACCGCACGATATACATGTATTACACAATCATATTCAGGAGACAAGTCTCAGTATTGGTATATTCACAGTGTCTGATGAAGCTAATATGCGCAGTTATTTGGCGACTGTTACATATTTATTAGTTTTAAATAAACGTTGCTTTATTTATTTATTTATTCAACAATCACCAGATACAACTCGGAGGTCATTTTATACTGGATATCTAACAACAGCAATAACAGTAGAATGGATTTGTGAAGGTGTCGGTTAGGGCCTGTTTAGTAGGTACCATCTCAGTATTTGCCTGGTAGGACTGAGGAAAGCCTTGGAAAACCCCAGTCAGGATGATCTGCAGTGGGAATCGAACCTACAACCTTCCGAATGCGAAGCCAACGCTCTCTACCACTTCAGCTACACTGATTTGCATTTCTAGTTTAAGTCACTTAAAATAACAAAGCTAGTATGAACCAGTTTGGTATATTCAGTTTTAACAGTTTCTACATGAGTTGGCTTATTTCGGAAAACAAAACACGTACACATGATAAGCGTGTAGAGAAAAAGTCCGGTTACTTGCTCATTTTGGCATACTGCGGTCGATGTTTGTTTCATAGATGAAAGCAAGTTAGTGGCCGCTTAAGTGAGGATGAACTTAAGTTTCCTCCCCGATGAATAATTGTTAAATAAAGGGTACAAAATGCATGAAACTTATTAGATTTAACATCTGTTCCTGGAACACTTATCGCTAACTCGCTTAGAGAAGTTAAAAATATATTTATTTAAAGATTTTCTGAGGTACTTCAACATTTGGCACTTTAAAACTACACTGCATTTGTTCGAATTTAAAGTCTCTTTTCAACACCAAGGCTATATAAGACGTGGATCTACAGTTTAAGTTGGCATCCGAACCACCGTAAAGCGTTCACATTTCAAGGCTTTCCCATCAGAAATTTAACCCGGGACTTTGTGCACCAAAGACAAGAAAATAGACCAGAACAATACTGCGTCTCTTCTTCCATTCACTGAATATCTTGCACTTTATTTTTATTTCCTATGTTTTACAATGATAGAGTGCCAAAACGATCCCAGAAATATCTCATCTTACTTCTTTCACGCACCATCCCGATATTCAATATACATACGTTGAGTTTTTACAGTGTTACATCGGTTGAGTTGTTCAACACTGATGCAAAATGCCAGGAATTTCCGCGTTAAACACTAACGCTTTTGATGATACAGATACACATGTAAAGTGTTTCATTTGAATTGTCGTGTCTCTGCTTTGACCTTTTGGTAAAAATACGTTAGTATGTTCCTGAGTCAAAACAACCACAACATTAATGAAGAGAATGCTATGTCACTTGCAAAAGATTTCAATGAAAGGATAGAAATTCCACGTATGAGACAAGCGTTGTGAAATTTCTCTGTTTCTCTCTCTCATTCTCACTCTGTATCTCTTTATCTTTGAGAGGAGATTGTATGAGGAATGTCATGTGTCTGTACATGATCCCCTTTCACAGTTAATTCGTGCTTAGTTTATTTTCATGCAAGCACTTTAATTTTCGCTAAAGCTTTTAATGTTTGTAATGTGATGCCAGCACTCTGTTTCAATTGTTAAATACCTTAAGGAAGGTCAACTTTAAATTTGCAATTAATGAAACAACTTTAATGGTGTTACATTAATAATTTAGTCTCGCATTGTTAATATGAAATAAGAAATAGGCTAGTTAGGTCACGTGTATTTTTGATTGCCAATATCTTGACGTTAACTGAATGATTCACGCCACATTCAAAATGATGGCGATCCATGAAAGATCTAGGTAACTTTTAATGTGAAAACTCTAAAAGTATACACACACACATAAAAAGATTACATACTTACTAAAGTAATAATTAATACTTTTATTTAAAACTAAAATCTGACAAAAGTCAGTCAATTTTAATAAATAATAATGTTACAGTTTTGGCAATGTATCATTTCCAAATAATGCGTTTGATGAATGGATAATGATACATTGCCGACACTAGCATTTTTAATAAATAATACTGTTATAGTTTCGACAATGTGTCATTGCCAAATAATGTGGTTGATGAATGTAATGATACATTGCCGACACTATCATTTTTAATAAATAATAGTGTTACAGTTTAGGCAATGTATCATTGCCAAATAATGGGTCTGATGAATGTAATAATACATTGCCGAAACTGTAACACTATTATTTATTAAAATTGATTGGCTTTGGTCGAATTTTAGTTTCAATTAAGGATAAAAAGTTCCAAAGCTAGAATGAAAGCATTAACACATTTATATTATTAAACAAATGAATTAAATAAATTACTTCTTTCATTTCAGTTTTAAAATTAGTTTAAAACTGCCAAGTTTATTTATAGATATTTTGTGAACTATACAATAATTTTGGAGCAAGCATGAATATCCTCCAGTGATGGAATAATAAAATTGCAGAAAATATAACGAATTGGTGAAATCGCTTATACTCTGTTAGGCAATTTCGCCGATTGGAAAGTTCCTCTTTTCCGCGTTTGAAACGCATTAATTGTTAGTCTAAGCAAACATTTTTATCACATAGTCCAGTAAATGTTACATTACTATTCCATTTTCACATGTTATGAGTTAAAGCTCAACCATAATGACTTGTTGGCTGACAGGAGCTCCCTGGTGACTACAAAGTAGTTCTTTCCTTTGGCACAAGAGATCTAGCTAGTTTCGATTCGAGGTCACAGCGTATGTGTTTCGGATCCCAAGTTCAGCTGTATGTCTACGTCTCAAATAGCCTAAACTAGAATACAACATTTCAGTTGATCGCTGGCTGAATTTTTGACTGATATACTGATACAAATCCTTTTCTGAAATATGAATTTCAGTATAACAACTCATTAAGTAGCTAAAGCAGAAAATATTAGTTATAGACTGTTTATTCTAACTAATCTAAGCTAAGTAGATAATAATGTGATGTTGAATTTATCTACACCGTCATCTAGTTAAGTATCACCAACTGTAAGTCTTTAGGAACAAGCTATAACACTGACGGTTACAACTTCTGTGATTGAATTAAAATGCTCTAGGTTAAAATGGGCAGTTTAATAAAATACGGTTGTTATTTCAGTCGGCTGAGCTCCTGATATTGCTATTTACGTTTGCAAATACAATTGAAGAAAGCAGGCACATCGTTCATTATTCCGTAGCACTTTGATAAATCAGTACCTTAAAAGAGTTTGGTTTAGGTAAAAAAAAAAAAAAAAAAAAAAAAAGCAGCTAAATTCGTGATGGGGGAAGAATCGAATTTTGGACAATTAGAAAATTTTCAAATTACACTGAGGAGGAAAAACGTATGTGGAGTACGTACAAATATAGGTTACATGCGTAAATCATGTAGCTTTTGGACTTAACTTACAACCCTCTGTAACAACATACAGCAAACGTATAACTGAAAATATATGTTTTATATATAATTTCCATAAAAGTGTTCCAAATAAACGTACTTTCCGTACCATAGAAAGAACTGTATGTGTGCGGTCATGATCTCACATGCAGATGGACGTATATAACATATAGGTGACGTTTGGACTATACGTGTACGTATTAATATACGGAACTTCCTTACTTCTTTATCTTCTACCAAATCATATTACATCTTTTATAATAAGATTTGCTCTCGAATAATATCCTGCACAGTGTTTTTGTTCTTCATTTAAATGTTGTAAGAAACGAATCTCAACGACAGTGTGTATCGTATACGATTTATAGAAATCAACCGATCTAGCCCAAACATGGCAAAATGTATAATTTGTCTTACTTACTATGCATGTAAAATAGATCTGTGGTCAGATCTTTGCTTAGAATCATCAAAGGTTTTTTTTTTTTTTTTTTGCTTGTTAGTGAAAGTTTTGCGAATATATCATTAATTGCTATTAATTTGGTTAACGTTAAGAAAATGTGGGACGTACTTTACAATCAATAAAATGACACGTTTTCCTTTTCACAATAGGAAAATTGACTGCTAGTATGATTTTCTAAAACTATGCATATGTACTGTCACATTTTACTCCATTTATATTCATTCACAAATAACTGTGAAAAAAAATCTTTAAGACAAATATGTTCATTAGGTTTCCTCTCTGTTACCTAATCTGTATTAGGATTCATCTTCACTTCTTGTATCAAACAGCTTTTTTATTAGAGTAGGTCTATGTACTATAAACTTTCCTGCTGAAAATGAATCCTAATACACTTGTACTTTGTATTTTTATATACTGGTGCCGACGAGACGACATTTTTTAGTTACCACAAGACGTAACGAGAACATGACAATTATTTCCAAAACGTGAAATTTCATGAGTGTCGTGGGTAACAGTAGTTTACCCACTGTTCAAACACTATGTTAGTTAATTATGAATCGTAATATAAAAACTGTAAATTGAGAACGTACTTGTACAAACACAATGAAGAACAATTATCAGCATTTAAAGATAAATAAGTCATTATACAATATATTCTAACTGTAAGTTAGTTTTAAAAGTTGTTTGTCATATTCTTCGTGAATCTCTTGTGACGAGGAAGGATTTTGATAACTTCTAGATGAAATGTAATTAGCTCCTTAGTGGTTATGTGGATAGCATACACGCCTTTGACGTGGGAGACCGGTTCGATTCTCGATCGAGTTCATGTCGTTAGGATTCCACTTTAATCTGTAGGCTCACGTCTCACATAGGCTCATTGCTAAAAGGGATGCAAAACGCAAATCCAAACCAATTGATAAAATTAGGAAGAAAATAAGGACATTAATATTGTACTTATACATAATAAGGACATTAATATACTTATACATATACACACATAAGACGAGACGAGAAATACTTTCTGAAAACCGAAACAAAACGGGAAAGAACCGTTCAATAGTAGAGACGAGAAAAGATATATACAGTGGAACTGCGTTGCGTAGTCGCTGATGCTCCCACATTTTTCTCATTCACACCAAACAAATGCCACACCCCCACTTAAAGCCTTCCTTTCTTCTCCATTCCCTTCTTCCTCTTCAATTGCCCGGACAGTGTGACCACCGAAAGAAGTCATCTCTCATATCTGACCAATTAGCCCATATATGTCCTTACCTTTTTTTGCTTTATATTTTGATCTATTCTGTAAAATAGACAGTTTTTGACTTATTCTTGGTGAATTTAGTGTCATTTCTTTTTGCTGATCTCCCATCGGCTAATTATGATACTAGGTCTGACCCCGGGGAGCAAATATATAAGCATTAAAAAAATACGTAAGGTCGTTTTCGACTCGGGGGGCTTAAATGGGTTAACGTGGTCATGGCTGCTGAAAGCCCAGACATCTAATAGCTAAACCTAATACTAACGAGACATCTACAAGATTTACGAGATGAGACAAGAAAACCCATCTCGTCTCGTGAGCGATCCAACTTTTAATCTGTTTTCAAAAATTTATGTTTTGTTTGTTCAACAGGAAAGTCTCTGTTTATACCACTCACACACACATATAAATATTTTTTTTTTTTAAATCAATATTTTGTTACACTTTCTTCCACTTTTACGTAGTTACTTGTTAACAATAATCAACTCCCGTAATTACATTTTCGAAAACTTTTATTTTATTCATGGTATTTCTGGTTTATAAAGATTTACAATGTAAACCACATTAGCATTTTAGACGCGTGCAAGAAAGAGAGAGAACGAGAGAGAGAGAGAAAAAAAAAGAGAGAGAGACTATTCTAAAGCAAGAAACGCAAAATTGAAGAGAGAGGCGAGAAAACGGGTGTTAGAATTGAGGATTCAAACAATACTACAATTGTCCGTTGTGGTGGGTTTGGTATATTCCAGCACCCTCGCATATATATATATTGGACAAAGTAGCGAGACGGCAAAAGGTAACAAAAATAAACACTTGCTGAATTTCCTATTCCAGCCACAACCACCTCCTTCCCGATCCTCCCTCTAAGCATATCTTGGCATCTATCCCTAGCACCTTTTCTCAGTTAAATGAACGAAAAAAAAAAAAGTTTCTCTTGGTTTGTGCTAACTAAACCACCATTGTTGTGAAGTGTCTGGAAGGACTTTTCGCTTTACTAAAGTAGAAACGTACCTACTACCTACTCCAATTGTTCCTACCCTAAGTGAAGTGGACAATGAAACTAGTACAGTTTCAGTTTCCCGTGTTTATATGTACGTTTATTTCTCTCTCTCTCTCTCTTTCTCTTGGCTATCGTATAAATTTCGCTTTCGTTAGCAAATTGACAAACAGCCTGATTTACCCAAAACAAGCACAGGAATCTTGATTAAACAGGACACAAACAACAGCTGCACATAGCAGCAACAACACACACACACATACTACATCCATAGTTACCGGTAACCGTTGTATTGTATTATTCATATCCACAAATTTGTGCATTTCGAACGACAAACAATATTATCTTTGTAAAAATACTAGAAATACTGTATTTTTAAGCAGCAATTAGTGGGTACGAAGAGAAACGTCATGGTTAGTTTTGAGGGTAGTGTAGCAATCATAGTTTAATATAAATACCGATTTTTCTTTGTCCCCAAAACATTTAGCAACTTCATTTTTTTTTCATTGCAATTAATAGTAGGCCTCATAGACAGGATTACCATATGTTAGGATTGTCACCGGTTTTAAGTTCACTGTTCCTGTGCCCTGACAGATTCATTTAGGAGAATCAGATGTCACGAATTTAAAATATAACTTCCTTTTTATTTTATATTGTATGTACTTATTTTGAGGTTACTACTTGTTGTTGGTAAGTATTTACTAGTAAATTTAACCTAAGTTACTTGGAGATTTTTAATTAATGAAATCCTTTTTTTTTATCACTGCACGAAATTTTTGGTCCGAAAATGTATGAGAATAATAATATTAGCAACCTCAAAATTGTTTCTTGCTGAGCATTCTGTAAATGCACGTTGATCATATTGGTATTGAGAAACTATTTATAGTGGTTAATTCTATTCAAATATTTACCAATTAGCATTCAAATATTTCACACTGTTATTATTCCCGAAATCATGCATTATTATTATTATTATTATTATTATTATTATTATTATTATTATTATTATTATTATTATTATTATTATTATTATTATTATTATTATTATTATTATGCAAAATATTGTACCTAAATACACGTGTTTATATTCCATTGTTTGAAGGGCCTACTGCACACTTGATACATGAAAATTGGTATAATAAATGTAACACAAAATATTTCAACATTACAGTTCATGTAGACCTACGCATAGATATGTTATCTAGAATTTTAATTAACGTGTTTGGTGCTATTGTTTGATTTGGGTCTGGAAGATAAAACAATGCTTGTTGATACATTGTATTATGTAGCAGAGGCGGATCCAGGAGCGATCGGGGCAATCGCTCCCCCTCCCAGAAGAGGAAACTTTCCTAATTTATATATAAATAAAACCCATCCCAGAGTTTGTAGTTCTTAAAAGTAGCACTAAGTAGCAGTATTACAACCCACCGCACCCCCCAGAAATCCGTCCTGAATCCGCCCCTGTTATGTAGTGAATGATAATGATGATTGATGCATTCCCACTTCCGTACATACACACTTTAACCTCTATTTATGTTATGATTACGTCTCTTTTTTTTAACTTAACGTCTTACGATTATACTCTTTAAGCTAAAGCAGGCGGATAAATAATGAAAGTTAGTCATTGTGAAATTAATTTTTTGTGCTCCCCCACCGGGAATATAACCAGGAATATGCACCAAAGAAATTTACGCTAACCATCAGGCCAGCAGGAAGGTTCTATTATGTCTGACAATAAAATTAAAGATGAGAAATGATTTTTAAGACGATGAAACCGTGAAATGTTCTGCTACTGTGTCTGACAAATACCCTTTGCACATGAATTTGAAGCTGTAATAAGTATTTCTGTGAATAGGACATGATTGACATTTATAAAAGACTAGAACTGTATAATAATAAAAATAATATTAATAATAATAATAATAATAATAATAATAATAATAATAATAATAATAATAATCATCATCATCATCATCATCATCATCATCATTATCATCATCTGATTTGGATACGTTATATACTTAATTAAACGTATTTGAGTGTTATTAACATTATCAATTTAAAATGATATACATTGACATATCTGTAATTTGATCAGAATCAGTTTAAATCAAGGAATAAAACAATGACTTTTTTCTTTTCGGTTTCAGGCATAGATATCCGTATCTATGTTAATTCACACTTTCTGTTCTGTATTTTGTAATAAGAGTAAACCAAAAAGTTGTTTATCCCTCTTTTCGGAATTTCCAGTATCGTCTGTCGTGATGTATCTATATACAGTACTAGTTCATTAGCGCATTATCAAATGAAGGAACTGGGAATTTATTGACCGGCCGTGACAAAACTGACTGACATGTATGGACCAGGGTTGTTTTGTTTAAAAGAAAATGTTTAAAACAAACGATTAAAACTTGTTTTAAACAATTGATTTTGTTTAAAACAAATTTTGTATACGTTTTAAACATTTTGTTTTAAACATGTATTTTTGAAGACTTCTTTTAATCATATGTTTATTTTTATTTTATTTTATTTTTGTAAAAAAGAAATCTGACAGAGAAAGAAAATTGCCAAAAGTGCTCCCAATTCAGAAGACTATTCAGGTCAATGTGATGATCTACAGTTTATTTTGTCTCTTTCCCCCCTTATTTTAAACGTATATTGTATTGTTTAGATGCTTCTCAGTTAACTTGCGAGAAAGTGTCGTAGTCGAAGTTTGGACTACTTGTAGAACTGATATTAAAAAATAAATAAAATAATTCTAATGCAAACAAATTTTTGTTGTATTCAGAAAACAATCAAAACGTTATTTGCTAAACTGTGGTTCTGAAATTAAAATATCGCAGAGTTGATGCAATACATGTTGGTTCTCAGTCTCCGTACAACCTGGAATCGTTTAACATGAGTTTAACTGGAAGAAACAATGACATCATTTGGAGCAAATTTATCTCAAACTTCATCAAGTAAGAAAACGACTATACGAGCTCGTCGCAAAACGTGTAAGAAAGAAATAGTTGGTTAAGTTCAAAGAATGAAGAATTGCTATGAAAAATGCAATGCTTGAACAACTGGAAACCCAAACAAATGGTAAAAGTGTTGATCCGAAGATTAGTTCTGATGATTCTAACATCAGTGATGCGGTTGAGATGCAACTGGAAACTTCAGGCAAGAATTAATTTTATATCAACAATATCTTTTTCATTATATTATGAAAATTTTATTTCGTCCCTCTTTCCCACCTCAGTTCTAAATTTCTTAACAGCTTTACATGTTGGCATAGCTTGTATGAATGGACTTGGCGAGAAAGCGCAAAGTATGGCAGTCGCCCGCGTAACTATCCATTAAAGCGTGATACCTATTGAAACATCAGTGCCGAACTTTAGTGTCTGGGACAATTTAAACTCAATTTGTTCGTTTATCTGTATGTATGCACCACGCTACAGGGTGCAATTTTCGGTCTTTTAATTAAATTTTGAGGGTAGAGGTACGAGACGTCGGAATTTGCTGTATAGATTTTGACTGCAATCGGACGTAAAATTTCAACGTTAGTGGTTCGGATCACATTTTAAACAAAAATCCCTGTCTCATATAGCCTTTCTACTGATGCAAGACTGCAATCAATCAAACGAAGCAAACTAATTTTATGCGTTTCGAACAAAATTGGGTTGCAGGATAAATTTGGCTTCAACTAAGTTTTTATAACATATTTTTAGAATGGGGCGCTCAGAGCATGGGGGATCCAAGTCCATTTTCAAAAAAGTTCACTTTTGCTCAGCAAGCATAGTATCTTTATAGCCAAGAGTACGAAATAAATGAAACAAAAACCACGTGAAAGGGTGTGGATTAGAGTTTTATAGGACAACCGAATGCCATAGTCAATGATGAATAATTACTTTAAATAAATGCAGGGTGCACCCAAAAGAATACACCGACGGAAACGTCATATTTTCACAACCACGAATCCGAGATGAAAGAAAGAAAAACTACATGAGAAGATGCAATCTAGAATTTTATATAAATGCCACTAGAGAGGGGCGTTCGTTTCGAGGTCTAGCCCTTAACCTGGATTTCATATTTTGGAGCAGTAATGCAGATTCAGAAACCTTTTGCTGAGCAAAGTCCAACATAAAAAATTTGAAGTCCTTACACCGAATAAATATGAATTTTGATCAGTTATAATCTATTTCCATTGGCCGTAAAGAGCTACAAGCCTATATTGCTCTCTTGTATTTTTTTTTTTTTTTTTTGCCCTAGGACTCCAAAGATGGCTCTACTTCCGAGTTTCTGGCCTGCTTAAAATTCTGGAAATTGGGCCTAAGCAACTTTCTAGTTTTAATCATCTGAATGTTCTCCGTATTCATTCGCTGTAAGGACCTCAAGTTTTTTCTGTTGGACTTTGCTTATCAAAAGATTTCTAAAACTACCTTACTGCCCCAAAATATGAAATGCAGCGTGGGGATGGGGGCGGTTACCCTTCTGTCCTACTGACGCCCCTGTTTAGCGGTTGTCATATGAAACTATCCCACGCCCTTTCGCGTGATTTTAGTTACATTTGTTTTGGACTATTGGCTGCGAAGATATTACGGTTTGAAATAGAATTCATCTGCTGAGCAAAAGTGAACTTTATTGAAAGTGGATTTGGATCCATTGTGCTCTGAACGCCCCAAACATTACTTTTCTTCGATCAATTATTGACTTAAGAACAACCAATTACATAGGCTTGCAGAAAATATTCTGAAGTTAGCACAACATGAAGTGTGCTTTAAACATTACTTTTCGAAAATTTATTATTTTAAAATAATTTTATTATCATCAGTGTTCTGAAATAGTAATCAAATTTTGCAACAAAACTCTCACTCGTCTCCACTAAACGCGATCTTAGCCCCAAAAAGGCATAACTAGAAAACTTTCAGAAGCGGTAACTCCGAAATGAGTTGCTTTAGGGATAAAATAATAGCACAACAGTATTTCTCTTAAAATTCTATCCTTAAAATATGTAACATGACTCCCTTTACATTTGAAATTTCGAATACTAATCAAAAGTGTCCACCATGATGCTTGATAGCAATGTCTGAGGTGTCAGACCAATTCCAAGTTTCATCATTCTCCCTCAACCCGTTCTCAACACACAAGAATGGTGAGGACTTTTGTTTTGCCATGTATATTGATAGATTGTGTGAAATCTCCATAGTAGGTAGATTTTAAAATCTATCTAAAATCTATCTAAAAAGCTTATTACAACCAAGAAGGTACTTATGAGATTCACTGGCAAGAGGGTGTAATAAAAGGGGGTCATGATATGAAATAAGTTGAGTATTACTAATCTATACTGAAGTATTCTGTACCGAATACAGAATAATCTTAACGAGAATAAAACAAATGAAAAGATGAGTTGCAAGAGCACAAAAAGTCTTAATAAATACGTTTTTACACGATTTATAAATATGTTTAAAATCATGTTTTAAACTGTTCAAAATGTTTAAAACATATTTCTTTTCGTGTGTGTTTTAAACACATTAAAAACATTTTGAACATCTTTTTCATGTTTTAAACTCATGTTTTGTTGTTGTTGTTCTTCTTCTTCTTTAAAAAACTGTATTTTTCCAATCCTGGTATGGACTGAAATGATCATGTGCAGATTCCTCTACATGTCACGAAGTCTTCGTATTTATTTTCTCATCTTGAACATACTTCATAAATTAAGAGGCGACAAGTTTGACGCTGCAAGTACACATCTTTGGAGATAACTACATATTGGCCGTTCATAAACATATTTACTTTGTATATGGCCAATGTTTTAAAAATTATTGTGTTCTACGCCATTGAAGCATCATCGTGAGGTTTTCGGCTAGCCACAATCCTCATTACATTTCTCCAGCTGACCGACTTCACCAGGGAGAGATGACCATTATTGAAAAATCATCTTATGAATACATTAAGGTGCTGTTTTGATGCTACCTTCTCTTACGTTAATTCCTTCTTCTCACACTTTTCTTACCCTTCTCACATCACGATCTGTTTTCTACAAATGCCTTGGATGTTATTTTACAAAGAAACTTAGGTCTCTATTTAGTACCTCAGTTCTAAGTATTTGTTATTCAATGACCGATATGAGTTGACATAATTTGATTGAAATGCGTATTAGAAGTGGAAAATAGGGTTTATTTTTTTTTCGAAAGGAATAATGACATAAATATATTCTTTCCGTGTTAACGACGAAAGTAAAGGCTGTATTATAAGATACAAGGCCACAGAATGAGCAAACATAGCAATAAGAAACATCTAATTATATTTGAAATAAAAATCGGTCAAATCAAGTCATTAAATTTCAATTTATTTGAAAGAAAACAGAAAAAATAACTTTTTTTTTTCTAAATTAGTGACGGACACAAAAAGCAGTTTTTCGATTTTCAGAAAAATCGAAACAAGTTTTTGAAACCTTTCTAAAACATATTTTCTGAAATATCGGTTTTCCGGTTTTCCTATGATCCGGTTTCCGGTTTTTATAAGTCCACCAGTCCCAGTCCCAGATCCCTAATATAGATGAATGGGTTATAAAACAAAGATATTGCAGGTATCCAATATCGTTAATAATATTCGATTTTTTTATTTTATTAAATGAATGTGACACATTATATTTTCTCATATAGAACCTAAAGTGAAAAGATTTTTTTTTTTTTTTAAAATAAGCTTCCCCTGTTGTCTCTGAAAATCAATTTTCAAACTTCGCTCTATTGTTGTAATATCATGTTGTATACCATTGATAGTCAAACTGCAGCCCGCAGTCTGTTAATAGCCGTGAGTGTGTTTTATAAGTTTAAACGAGAGCTGATCAATAAGGAATGATTATAAATGAATAAAACCTAATTACCTGTACTAATCCTCCAAATTTCGATGGTCTTTTTTAAAATAGTCCCCTTTACATGCAATGCACTTGTCACAACGTTTCTTCCAGTCATCAAAAACATGCTAGAAGCCATATTTGGACAGATCATTCAGAATCGCCTCATCATCACTGCACCTGGAGACGCGAAACGCCGTCCCCGGAGGTGTTTTTTCAAAGTTTGGAAAAAGAAAGAAATTACAAGGGGCTAAATCAGGGATATATGTAAAATGGGGTACACATGGAACGTTGGTCTTTGCAAGATAATCAATAATAACATTGGCAATATGGGGCCTGGCGTTATCAGGATGATGTAGCATCTATCCTGTTTCTTTCAAACGTGGTCGCTTCCAATGAATGTGACCTTGAAGGGTTTGCAATGCACCTTTATATTACACTCCTGTAACAGTTGTATGTGGTGGGATGACATGTTGGTACACCATGCCTCGAATATAGAAAAATGAGATGACCATAACTTTGTTAGCAGAAGCAACCACTCTCGCTTTCTTCGATGTTGGTGATGAAGGAGATTTCCAGACAGAACTCTGCTGCTTGGACTCAGGGTCATAATGTTAAAACAGAATTTCAATGCACTGTACTGTTCTCTCTCTCTTCTATTCTGGTTGGTTATTTAAAGTGAGTCTCCTCGCCTCTCACTAGTCGCGGTGATTTTTGAAAGTGAGTCCCCTCGCCTCTCACTAGTCGGGGTGATTTTTATAGTAATTTATATTATATTTTGGACCCTTATTAAACATTGAAGAATGGAATAGGCGTAAAATTCAGCCTCTTGATGCGTTCTTCTTTAGGCCATGGAGAAACTTCTTGAGACATTTTTCTGGCATTGTTCTTCTCTACAACTATAACATAAGTTTACATTTCCATAATAATATAATTAAGGTCGGTCCTAGGGGTGGACGGTTCCTGAAAACGTAAACCGCGGTTTCGGTTTGCCACTTAAACCGGTTTGGAACGGTTAACCGAAACCGAACCGAACCGTTTCCAAACCGAACCGAACCGAATCGTACCGTTCAGAACTGTCCGTAGAACTGTGACAAACTAAACTGTCCAAAGGGTTTGGAACGTGGTTTCGTTTACTATTGGCTAACCAAAACTTAAGCAAACTCCGTCAAAGCAAATTCAGCTGTGTCCACATAGAGCTGAATTTAATCTTTAACTCACTCGTAACATACGACAAGTTAGCAGATTTGTATATAATAAAAGAATAAAATAGCAAAGAGCCTGAAAGTACTCATTGGAGTATATATATGCCAATGCACCAAAAAACATTCTGGCAATACAAGTATTTAATGGAGAAACGATCCCAATAAATTCCTTCAAATTAGAAGCATTTCATATGTCAGCGGAATAAAAAAATCACTGGTAGTGATCAGTCTTTGAAAAAGATGAAATTCGTTGTGTTAAGTTCTGACCTGTTAAGCCCCTATTCTACAACTGCTTCAAATTCGAAAATGTTATCATTATTCTTGTTTATCTTCACTTTTAATATTCCTGCTCAAATAGCAGCTTGCATGTGTGTCTTCATTTCTCTCATTTTTCATACTTTCATTCTCACCGTCGTGATTAATATTATAAGAAAGGCGTGATTAACTAACCAGACTCTTAATCATCAAAACGCCGAACACATATTTCATACTTTGACCGTTTCTGATTTTGTAAACGCTCCTACGTACAATGTAAGTCAATACTCGGCACCTTGTATATCACATCGTTAACAAATCATTATATAATTACTTTCTGTAAATAATAAGTAAAAACTTCTTGTGAATTTTGCTGAAACGTTTGGATTGCGAGCGTAGCGAGCAAAAAATTTTTAACAAATCTATTACTTTGCAAACCGACAACAATATTGATTTAATAACTCATTTTCAACACTTCTTTTTTTCTTATTGCTTGTTCGGCGCCCTCTTGCTACTAGCTCCCAGCTCCCCCCCCCCTCGTAGCTACGGCTCTGGGTGTGGTATCCTCCGTCACAATGTAGGTTTTGTACATTTGCTAATCGTACACATAAATATCATTCTCTGACAGAAGAGTTGCACTAAGTTGCAATCTCGCTATCTTCGATTCTGGACAGTGAACACAATGGCGAAGAAACATCTACCATTTCCCACTTTAATTTCTCTTTATTTCATCACTATACGGCCAATGAGTGTGATTATAGAGATAATAAAGAAGTATACACGTGAGAAATTGTAAAAGATCTAGGCTTAATAATAGACCATGGGCTTAGCTGGAACATACACATTTTCTGAACAGTCTATTAAAGCTAAGCGCATCTTACGACAGCTTTATAAATTAAAAGGCTATTTGCCGCAAGAAACTTTTTAACACTCTCATTTTGCCTCTGTTCGATTACTGCGATTCAATATATGGTAGCTCTTTCTCCACTCAAAATACTAGAGCAATTAAGAAAATACAGAATTACTCTTTACGCTTCTCTCTCAATTACAGAAAGTCTTAGCATATTCTGTCGGTACTTAATGAAAACAATATCCTAACCATGTCCCGAAGACGATACCTCCGATACTGTTGTTTATTCACATAACACAAAATAAATTCACATAAAACACCATCTTACTTGCATCATAAATTAACATGTAGATCAGAAATTTATCGTTACAATACCCGAGGAAGTAATAAACTGAATATGCCCCGGCATTCTTGAAAAATAACAGGGAAGGCATTTTCAATTTCGGCAGTAAGAATCTGGAACTTCCTACCACAGTCAATCACTGACAAACCATACAATTCATTTAAATCATCACTCCAAACATTATTATTTAGACATCAGAGACAAAAAAGCATTGGCACACATGAAAGGTTTACTACAGTATGAAATTGGACTGAAATTGGACTAACAGTATTAGTTTTTTTTTTTTTTTTTTTTTTTTTACATTTACATTTACTGAGTGTTTTGTTTATCCTTAGTTTATTGAATGTACCATGTTATGTTGTTATTTGTATCTTGTATCTTATCTGTGTCTTTGTTTTTTCTTTCTTTTCTTTGTAATGATGACAAGGGTTAGATGGCAGAGCAGCCTCCGGCTGAACCTCGCCCGCTGAAATAAAGAGAAATTCAATTCAATTCAATTCAAATCAAATTGGCAGACATTGATCTGGCATACGGGAAAGCGGACGGTAATGCCCGTGTGGCACAACGGTGTACAGACAACAGTTTCCTAATCTTAGAATTCCACACCACGCAACCTTTTTCAGGTGTAGACCGAAGATTACAAGAAACAGGATTACTGGAAGCACACAGGCCTAATGCTGGATGAAACAGAACCGTATGGACTGTGGCTTTTGAGGATTAAATTCTTGCTTGAGATCAGAGAAAACCGTCCACCAGCACACGGGTAGTAACTGCTGAAATTAACACCCATCAATGGCAGGTTTGGAACATGCTTCACGAAAATCAGATGTACTCTTTCCATGTCCAAAGGGCGCATGCATTACACGCCATCCACGTAGGCGGGAGTTTGTCCAGTGGTTACGCGAACCATGCTAATATATCCCGCTTCATGTCTCGTATTCTCTTCAAAGATAAAGCTATGTTTTCCCATGATGGAATGATGAACACTCACACTCAACTTTTTGTGGTCTGAGGCAAACCCATATGGAATGTTAACTCGTGCCTATCAGGAACTGTGTTCTGTGAATGTGTGGGCATGAATCATTGATAATTCTCATCAGACCGTACCTACTACCACAATGACTAACCGGGTGGGAGTATTGGATATTTTTGAAAGAGATTCTGCCTGAACTACTAGAGACTGTGCCACTGGCTCTTCAACGAAACATGTGGCTTACGCACAACGATGCTGCAGCACATTTGCTATGGAGGTGCGAAATTGTCGCAACGCATCCTTTCCGAACAAATGGACGGCAGAGAAGGATCGGTATCTTGGCCACCTCGCTCATCCGACCTTAACCACTTAGATTTTTTTTCTGCGCGACGCCTGTGCAATTGGAGGAGGATTAGGTTGCTCAAATTGTTGCTGCAGCGTGGAGCATTCAGGAAACGGCAGGAGTGTTTCAACGCGTTCGCAGCGTCTTTCCCTTCGACGCCGCTGTAACCTTCGCATTGAAGTGGTGGGTTGAAACTTTGAACACCTTTTGCAGTGTCCGTTCTGACAACTATCCTCTCTCCATGTAAACAAAGACTCCCCTCTGTACCTTCCTCCTTACAACTACCTTCTGTATGCAGTCCCGTTATACGATTTGGATACGAAATATCGGCCCCTGTTACAGTACGTACAAATATCGTAAATGGAAGGAATATTTTGTTTCACACCCGTCAGTTTAGAACATTGATTGAAAAAAAAAGGTGGCTCAGTGGTAGAGCGTTCACCTCTGGTGCTTGGGGTCCCGGGTTCGATCCCAGTCCCCGCAAAGTAAACTTTGTGGTGGACAAACACCGTGCTCGTGGGTTTTCTCAGGGTTCTCCCGTTTCCTCCCACTTTCTTCATTCCACCATTTCATTCATTACTCATCATCACCATCTCCTTTAGCCTAACCGGCATAACCGTGGGACGTAAAACTCAAAGATTTCATTTCGATTTCAAAATAGAAGACTTTTTCTAATTGTAATCACCATATTAGATCTGCTATTTTGAAGTTTGTAATTTTAACAGATTCTGTATCAGCTGTCCTAAAATCCCCCTGGCAGTATGTTTTCTTCTATATTAAGTGATCGTATTCTGTCTATGCTTGGGAACCATGCTTAACGTTCAAGGGATGGTTTCTACCCTTAAATCTGCACTATTGCTGAAATTTAAAAAAAATACGTTTCGATTGTTTTTCGATCTTCTACAAGTATGCGAAGATCGAAAAATCGGTGAGTTACACTTTCGTAAGTCTCCTTGTAAGTAAGAAAATATCAAAATGATATTTCAGGTAGGAAGCCGAATCACCTTATTATTATTATTATTATTATTATTATTATTATTATTATTATTATTATTATTATCTTTTTTATTAATGATATGTCGAACTAGATATATAAGTTTTATCATGGAGTAAAATCGAAGATATGACGGAATTACTTTGCCATTGGTTATAGATATTCGCCAGTCCCTTGCCTTTCAGTTTTAATGGAGAATGGCCAACGTGTAGTCACATTAGTTTCTGCTATGGTTTCTTGTTTACAACCTTCTGGAAGGAGCTCATGGAAAATTCTCTTTGTACTTTATGTTGTACAATTAAGTAAAGAGAATGGAAAGAAAAAAAAAGCTGCCTTCAACTTAACATAATTATCCTATTATCTATGGACCTGACAAGTACAGAAGAAGAACACATACGATCAGAATATACGGCAACAGCTTTTGATGCGGTTTTCTTTTATGAAAGTATCCTTTTTCTAATGGATACTATGTAGATACTAGCAAGAAGGATATTTTCTTTACTTATATTGTTATTCGTCCTATTAAACGTTAAAAGATGGAAATTACATCAACGTACACACACATCGAATATTAATACAGGAAGGACTATGAAAAACAAAATTAATCTTTCTTCTTTGACTGTCTCTACGTGTGTTGTTTAAAGCTTTTGTTATTGATGAACATCTCTCACTAAACAAAGTCCGACATCTGCAATGGACATTTGACAACATGACACATACCAAAACAAAAGCACCACAGGACAAATTAAAATTGATTATATATTTTTTGTAACCTTCTTTTTTTTTCTATTTTGAACAGCCTTTTAATCCTTATAAAAAAAATGACATCAAAAGACTTTGAGAATGTCAAATTTCTACTTTTTCTTTTCAATTTCAGATTTTTTCCCTCTCAATTACTTCCTATGTTGCAATTAATATTCACCACTTAAAAAGAAAAGTCTTTTGAATCTGTTGAGAAGGTCCAGTTGTATCATATGTTAGTAAATGTAATTTCGATATTTTTGTTCTTCCACTTTTACTGTGTAGTATCATAACTTGTTGAAAAATACAGAAGAGAAACATTTTAAAACGTTGAGACTTAACTTTATTTTTGAGTTATAGATGTATCAAGTCGTTGTCATCGTTTTCTATCAAGGGATCATAAAACAAGAATCTAATGTAATTTTAAATGTAATCAGAATTGAGAAATGATCAATCTCCTGTTTCATTATTTTGTTTTTTACAAAATAATAAAGTAAAGACTATTTCAGATAATTTAGACATACTGTTATTCTATTACTGTGTACAAAGAAGAGGAAAGCGACTTTTAAAGAATGATATTCAACTTGAGAGGTTCTTAATTAAATTTTTATTTGAGTAAAATCACCAAAATAATTTTTATAATATAAAATACAGAACATAAACAAATTAATTTTTCGAACTGAAACGCATTCAAATTATATATAAAAATGAAAATATTATACAGAAAATAGAAATCAATATGGTACATGAGAAATCGAAGATTTCAGTTGCAGACATCACAGTTGGTAACATTGCTGTGCAGCAACATTGCTCGCAACTTTGGTAGATACACGAGGGTGATTCAGAAAGTGATACATTCAAGTCCAGTACTTGGCCAATAGTACTCCAAACGTTCAGAACTGCACTGATGTTTAAGCTAAAGAATGTCATTTGTTTCACCTTCGTATTTCCTTTTGTTCCAGAGAAATGGGTCAATCCATGATATTTCGTGATGACCTCCAGTTGAAACAGCGGGCTGTCATTGAATTTCTGACTGCGAAAGGTTTGCGCCCAGAAACATTCATCACCAGCGACTAATCATGGATACACCATTACTATTCGGAAAGATGCGCGAGTTGATTGAGTACCGCTACACGTCTTCTCCTTTAAAAGGAAAAAAAAAAAAAGTCTGCCGGCAAAGTGTTCTTGACATTCTGCCTCATTCTCCTACAGCTCGGTTCCTGCGCACTGCGACTTATGGCTCTTTCTCAAACTTAAGGATAACCTTAAGAGTCTTCATCCCGGCGAAATTAAAATATCGCTAATTTTACAGTAATTAAGTGATATTTTCAAATAGATAATAGATAATCGAAATGTGGAACAAGAGCGCCCTAGACAATATTATTTTACATGAAAAACCGTTATCACGACTCACTTATCTGCTTTCGATTTCGAGCCATTTTGAAAATCGGCATTTATTTTCGCGTTTCTAAACAGCTGAAAACGGAAAGCCACTAGGTGACTTGTGATAACGGTTTTTCATGTAAAATAATATTGTCTAGGGCGCTCTTGTTCTATATTTCAATTATCTTTTATCTATTTGAAGATATCACATAATTACTGTAAAATTAGCGGTATTTTAATTTCGCCGGGATGAAGACTCTTAAGGTCCAACGCTACAGCTGTGATGCGGAGGTGGAAGCAACAGTTCAGCAATATTGTCGCCAGAAGCCGTCCAATCCTTCGCCGACGGCATGGAAAACCTTGTTTCGTGTTGGCGCAAATGTGTTGCCTGTAATGGGGACTATGTTGAAAAATGATACCACAATTTGTAGCTGGCATTTCAAGCTTTCCACTGGGCTAACTGTTAAACACAAATAAAAGTATCAGCTTGGAGGCATTACTTTATGAATTATCCTCGTAATTGACGATGGCTACCATCGTAAACAAGAGATGTGTTCCTGTCGAGAAGTTAGTCATTTATAAGTCTGTATTAGTGTCCAACAGTATTTGAGAACAACATGTGGAACACTTTTAACCGATTAAGCACATCCTTTGTAAATTATATTTCAAATTTAAATTATGGTATTACTAAATGTAAATCAATAAATAAGCATAATGGTGGTTCTAGGATTAATTATTGCGACCCTGTCGACGGCTTACTTGGTCCCTAGACGTGTTGCTCTGTAACTTTTGTGTTTTTTAACTACATGGATTAGATAATAAGCGGTGGTAAACACTGTTCTTACGTCAGACGGCTGTGTCTTAGCACTACAAGATTTCCGTACCTGATAAACGAATATGTGGCAATAAAGTGTGACGAGTGGAAAGGTACAGTGTTTTAAAATTGTGAGGCAAAGCGTAAGCGCCATATCAATATGTTTCGGAGAGATAAATAACGTGGGAGGATTAAGCTTGAAGTGGCACGTTGAAGATAGGGCACAACAATGTTTTCAGGAACTTCACGATGACCTTTTCGCTAAAATGAACAAACAATTTCACAGGATTCACTATAATACAAGAGTAATCATCATCCGTGCCATATAGAAGTTACTTTTGATTACTTTGTTCACTGCAAGTGTTTCAAGCAAATCCACATTGTGTGTTGGTAATTATGACCTTACTAAACGGTGTCATATTGCCCTATGTTCGCGCTTTATGTTTGTGTTTTCTTCTTTCATCCTCTACGTAGTGTTGTAAATTTCCGGAAATTTTGAACCTGTCAGTAAAAAGCAGTTCTTGTCCGGTTTCTTTCCGGAAAAATTGGAAAACTGGGAAAAAAATAAAAATCTTTGTATTAGGTTAATTTTACTGTTACTGGAACCTTTATATTTCGAACGCGTGAAAAATGTAAGTTCAGAAATTTCAATATTGCGAATATTTTTTAAAAAGCAATCGATAATAAAACTGTTAAATTATTCTTGAAAATTAATAGTCTGTACTCATTTCCGTTGTGTGCTTTTTAGTCGTTTATTCATGGATGTGCATCAATTACAGAACTTTTACAGTTACATACAAGCCTACTATCATGAAGCATCTTTTGATGCAACATAGGTCTCTTGAATAAAAATGAGTTCTTAATATGCTCTTTGATCTGGTGGAGTGTTGTCAATTTTAACCAAATTACTTCTTAAGAGAAAGAGCAACACGCAAATGTCACTAATACTCATGCACTGAAGCATATAATTACTATTACTTAATATTCTAATATAGACTTTTATATAAAATTTGTGTGCAAAATCCTGTATGTAAACAAATACCTATTTTCTAGTACGACAAATTGTCTATATGTATCAATATAAAAAAGTGACTAACTTAGTGATTCTTGTTCCACCCGATCTATTTCGATAAAATTTTCAACATAGAACAGGTTCTGTTTTTTTTTTTTTTTTTTTTATCATTTCACTTTGCAGGTGCAACTTGAGGGAAGGGTACATATATATATATACCTATCGAAAATGACCAATATTAGCGTCGAATTCTTAATAAACAGCTAATGCCGTTTAAATTCAAATTCAGCCCCATTAGTACTTCTAAGGGAGGATGGTGACATGCAAAGATAATTGTGTCGAATTAGTGTCGAATAGTTTTGAGATCCCATAAGTTGGTTTCTGAAAGCTCGGGTGCCCTTTATGTTCAAAATGAAACATATACTCCCCGTGCTTAGAAGGGGTATTCTGCTAGTCTGTAAAAATAACGAACAAAAGTTTCACATATTTAACCCTTTAATATATTTCTCGCTGTTAAAATTTACTCACTTATGCGGTGTATGTGTAAATGTGTAAATACGATCATATCTCTTTTTGAGTTACTCGAAAAATATTACAAATAATAAAGAGGGATTTCACTAGAAATTAGAAAACTAAAAAGTAAAATTGAAACCTGTTGCTTTAAGTATTTTTCCTGTTAGCGAAATACATTGTCCTCGCAGACAGGTTACAGCAAGTAAGATTAGAGCGTTTGTATTTCAAGAGTGTTCTCGAAAAAAAAGGTGAGGGTGCGGTGCTCAGTGGTTCGGTGCTTGGGGTCCCTGATTCGATCCCAGCTCGTGCCGTGTGAACTATGTGGTTGACAAACACCGTGCTCGTGGGATTTCTCGGAGTTCTCCCGTTTCCTCTCACTTTCTTCATTCCACCATTTCATTCGTTTCTCATCATCACCATCTCCTTTAGCCGAACCGGCATAACTGTCGGACGTAAAACTTAAAGACTTCATTTTCGGCAAAAAGGTGAAAAATTCTTCAGAATTACTCCGCCGCCAACCTCCTACGGAGGAAACCTTTCCTTTGCTTTGGGGAAAGAACTCTGTCCGTATCCAACTATTGAAGGATCTCGGCCACAGTAACTTGTCCCTCCATTTTCGCAGGAGATATGGAAAAACACATCGACAGCAGCGCAATCAGGGGTACAATTGAATTAGAAAAGCTCTAGTATCAGGCGAAGAAATAGTTTTTAAATTATATTTTCCGGTTTTTACCAATATTTTCGAACAAATGATTTTTTCTAATTGATTCGAGATTTCCGGGAAATTTTATATAGCATCAGGAAGATATCTCTATAAAATATATATTTCATTTAACATATTAACTAAAATGATTCTCGCCCCGTTATTTTAACTTCCCTGTCATCAAGCACGGAATTCATAAGATTGCTTAATATAATATAAATGTGTCTATATTAATTAAGCTAACTAGGATTATATTTTAGTTTCTTTTGTAGCTATAACTCCATTCTATCACGGTGCTAACTTTAAAGTGTTTGGATGAGTGATGCACATATATTTGTTTCCACAAAATTTTCCTATTCTTATACAAGAAACATACGAGTACATACTTAATTATCTTAACTCTAAACTGATAAGTATTAAATGGCTTTCATTTTAAAGCGCAATAGAGTAATTCGGGGGAAAGTAACCATAGGAGTGAAGTGAATAGAGTTCAGGTTAGCGATATGTGGCAACAAAGCACGATCGGCGCTGACCTTGCAGCCACTGTATGTTCAGTATTGAGTTTGGGGCTGACAAAGAAGATAGTGTAGAGAGGAAAGAAGCGAACTATTGAATACAGCAAGCACAGACAGCAGGGAAGGTAAGTAGTTTTGTAGCCCTTTTGTTGTTATTGTAATATGGAACAGTAAAAAATTAGGGCAACTCTTTCCTGAAGTGATCGTGTTGTACTCAATGCTTACACAGCAGCATGAGGTGATTATTAGATATGCATGTATATAGATATGCCACAATATATTGAGAACATAAAGATACAAAATATATTTTGCAAAAAAGACGTTGAGGTGGGATGAAGTGACTAACATATTTTGGGGTGATGTAAATAGTTCTGTTAATCATTCCATTTATCATTAATCATTCCATGTATACAATATGGACCGAAGAACATATTTACATCTAACTATTTCTCGTCTGCCCTCCAAACCACAGTCTCGTATAGGACAAACCTGGGATCAAGACCTATTGGAAACTCAAATATTGTGCCCTTTCTTATAAGGTCAAACTACTCAATGCTCCCGGGACGGTACTTTAGACACGATCTCGGGTTGATATGTCTATTTGCTTGTCAAGCATTTCTACAAAAATAGCCTATGTGCCTTTACATCATGTAGGTGTTCTTCGTTAGCTGTATACTCAAAAAGCGGTCTGTATCTTGTTATTTATATTATGTAAAGGATACTTCTTCTCAACACTTCACCCCATATATACATTCACTTCATCCCACGTGTGGGGTGAAGGGAATAATTTATCTTGTATGATTCATTTCTTTCTGTAAAAGTTACTTGAGACACGATATGAACCATACTTGTATTTTAGAATGCAGAAGGTCTGTCCTATTCATATATAGTTGTCAATCAGCCGTGCTACAATTTTTGTCAGATTTTTTCACTTTCATGCTTACTATATTCACTTCCCCCCGAATTACTCTATAGTAAACTATTCGAAATTTTTAATTTTTCCCAAACTTTCTGTTTTTTTCCCAAGCTCGGGAATAACCCGTAAAAAACTGGTTTTTACCCACAATTTCCGAATTTTTTCCAGGCCTTCACATCACTACCCCCATGTTGGCCGATATAAAATATATACGTATGTCCTGCTTTTGATTGCTTTATTCGTTCTAGGAGTTTCAAGCAAATCGGATTGTGACACTTGGAAAACCTTGCTTGTTAGTAATTAGAATACACCTCCTGCATCAAAGTGTACACTACTTTTGTTTCGTTTATATTTATTTATTTATTTAACCTAGAGATGACTCTAGTGATAAAGCAACCATATGAGTTTCTTTTCACTCCTGTTTTAGCCGCTGTTCAAGTACATATATCAATCATATAGAAAATTACTTTTTTCCTAACTACTCTGCAATTACATAACATATTAGATAGAAATAGGTCTAGAAGTTATATAATACGTGAACCTACAGCTGAATGTGGAATTCGAACCTCATGAACTCCCAACAGGAATCGAATCCGTATTTTCCACACCGAACATGCATACACTAACGATATAACACGAAGGAGAATTACGAAAGAAAAGAGAGAGCGAGAGAGAGAGAGAGAGAGAGATATGCAGGAGGGAAAGCCAAAACTAGTAGCATTACGTTAGCTCTTTGTTTGTCCAGGTACGTACTGTTTTAATCACCGAATATCAGTACGAAAGCTTTGTTTTACTGGTATCTGTATTTCCACCCTTCTCTTCAACATAGTTTTCTTAATTCCTTGTGGTATATTTGGCGCGAGTTTCTCTATTATATCTCACAGTGTTTTGATTCCTTCTGCGTACCTACATCCATTTATCTTATTAAATAAAGTGATTGATCTAAGATTATCATAAAGGAAATACTTTCAAATTATAAAATACTTTCAGACTATAAAATAGTATTGCAGACTTTATATTTTAATAGAACTATTTAGTCCCTTGTTTTACATTATTCATTTAAAAAATACCATCCTTTGTATATGTTTGTTTTAACCAATCATAGATGTCCATGAAACAGCGTATACCCTGTGATAATTTTAGGACTACAGCATTGTTCGTAAGTAACACGAGAGGTGTTGTAATTAGCATTCATTTCAACGAACTGTAATAGTGTTAGTCTTTAAACCTTGGTATCGATTGAAATATTGTATTACGGACTTATTATCAGTTATGTCGTTTGTCTCGCATAGAAGACAGTGTTGTATTGATAGATCTGGGAGAGATCGTTTAATTTACAAATTGGACAAATCGCGGACAAAAATGATCAAAACACCCATAAAAATGGTCTAAAACGCCCAATTGCTAAATTGGTCGAAACACTCAAAGGACAAATCAACTAACGTGAGAATTGGGCGTCTGATACATTTCTTTGGGTAATCTGATCGTTTTTGTGAGCAATGTGACCGTTTTGGGCGTTGTCATAGTTTTGGCAATCGGGCGCTCTGACCGTTTTTGTGGTAGATTTGTCCATTTTGATTGTTGCACATTGTAGCCGTTCGACGACATGTGGTCCCAATTTTTCTTTTGTTGCATATTCTGAGCGTTTTCGCGGGTGTTTTGACCGATTGTATGGGCGATCTGTCCGCTTTACCGTTCTGGTATTTGGGTAATATGATTGGTTTGACAATTGGGGCGTTTTCACCATTTTTATAGGCGATTTGTCCGATTTTTAAGTTGGCCGTTCTGACCGAGTTTCTTATTTATGCGGAGTTGCCAGGCAGAGGGGATGTTCGAAGATCAAGCAAGGGTGTTTTTTTTTAAAATATTAATTTACAAAGTTACTAGAATAGTAGATCACTAGAGATAGCCCATTCCTCGGTTTGTTTTGTTTTCAGATACAATTTTTAAAATGATTACGGAAACAACATTAAAAAGACTCCACACAAATAACTCGATCTAATATTAGAAAAAAAATTATAATATTAAAAGTCTGTAGGGAAGAAAAACCTACAATATAGATGTATTAACATTAATACTTTTGTGGATATTCTTTAGTGTTTAGCATTCATTTCTCATGTAGGAGAATTAAGTTTACAGTCATTTACATGTTTCATAATATGATGTTAAGTAGTGTGCACATTCAGCAACAAAATAACTTACAAGACTGTTATCAACTCTCTCTCTCTCTCTCTCTGCTAGTATAGTGGCTACCACGTGGGTCCGTTGGGAGAGCATACATTTTTTTTGGATGTATTACGATGGTTCGGATTCCACCTTATACTTTACGCTCGCGTCTCATATAACCTCGATGCTGTAAAGGAACGATAAGTTTTCACAAACAACAAAACGGCTACCGTCACACAAATTAAAAAAAAAAAGTTTCGACTTATTCCTAAAGTAACGAACTTTGTAAAATTGGTACACATCAAAAAAAATATTAACGAAAAAGCAATACTCCTGACAATCCTTGGGGGAAAAGGGGCACGGTGGCTCAGTGTAGAGCGCTTACCTCTGGTGTGTCCCCGGCCTAGGGGCACTCACGTTTCCTGCCGCAATCTCATTTCACCAATTCTTCCATCAATATACATTTACCATACTCATCCGTCTCATTTGGCCTAAATGGCATAATCGGTGGGACGTTAAATTGAAATATTCCATTTTCATTTCCCTGGCAACTCTGTCATACTTCCAAATATGAAAAATAGTTCTCGACCTGCCGTCTGCACATATATCAGACGCACAATATTGGAGAAAATAGGCCATAATTTCTGAACAAACTACAATTCTTTTTTTCTTTTTTTTTTAAATAACAAAATTTGAACAGACATTCATGAATTAATATTGCAAGACTGTTAACTCAGACAACTCAGTAAAAAGACAATCTATATGGAAATACATTAGGAAAACCCTTTTTCGTAATTAGACAAGAAAATCTAGGACAGGATCTCATTAAACGATCAATTAATACTTAGATTAATTAGTTATCATTGTTGACTTCAGCCATTCTGTGTGTGTATTGTAACAAAAAAATTAAGATGTAGTAATATTTGATCTTCATTTCAAGGATACGGAGTCAAAGGGAAGTGGGAGCCAGGAAGGCAAGAAAGAAAAAAATGTATGGAATGCTACAATATTCCTTTCTGTCAGCTGAGTGTGTCTCTTTCTCTTATTCCAGCGAAAAGAACTTTCCCCCCTTCTAGCGCTACGTAGTTTCTTGTTCCCGGGACCAATTTTCTATTCTGATGCCAACTTCATTTTCAAGGGAAACCAGTTTTAGAGAATTCATGCGAATTAATTGGTTTCTATTTAATTAAAAGAGAACTCACAAGGTGGCAGGAAGTGAAGTACTGAGAGAAAGAATCAAGCAGTAGGGTGAAGGGGGTTGAGGGAGGAGTTTTGAAGGCTGAAAAGTTTTTGAAACATAACGAAGATACCCATCGTTATTAGCTTTTTTTTAATTTTTGCTTTTATTGTAAAACAGAGTACGGAGAGAGAGAGAGAGAGAGAGGGGGGAGAGAGAGAGGAAAAAGAACGAAAATATTGCCTATACAGGATTAGATGCTTATTAAATGTATAAATATAAAAGGGAATACGAGTTTGTACGTTACCTCATGACGCAATAACTACTGAACCAATTAAAATGATACATGGTATAATTTTCTACCTTACGCCTCCCAAGAATTTTGTGTTATATGGTGATTTTCGACATGTGTGGAAAGGGATGGGGATGGGAAGGGGGTAATATATAAAAGTAACAGCGTGTTACAAGAGTTCTATTTCTGGAACGAAAATTAGTAATTCTAAAGAAATTTAAATCTGAAATCAGAATGGGCCGGGGTGGCTCAATGGTAGAGCATTCACATCTGTGCATGGGTTCCCTTGTTCGATCCCAGTTCGCCCCAATTGAACTTTGTGATGGTCAAGCTAAACTATTTCAAACTAAGATTCCATATTTGGGATATATATTAGAAGATGTTAATATATATTTATATCCTTCTCGGATTGAGGTTATAAGGAAATTATCGGCACCACGTGACAGGCACGGTTTAATAAATCTACTATGTTTTCTCCAATATCATGCAAAATTTATACCTCATTTTTGAGAAATTGTGAACCATTAAACAGGATGAGGTCCCCCTAAGGTCCGTTCAAATGGGGAAAAGAAGAACATAGGCATTAGACCATGTAAAAGAATTATTTGAAACTCATGTAATTTTAAAATTACCCAATATGAACGCAAAGTTTTGTTATCAGATCAGATGCCACATTAAGATGTCTTGGGGGAACGATCCAACAATATGATAAGAATAATATATTAAGACTAGTAGGATTCTTTTCTACACGTTTACGTCCTTATGACTTAAATAAACCCGTTTATCTTCTTGAATTGATGACCGCGGTCGAGACCATTGAACGGTTTATAACATATTTGAATGCAAAATTTGAAAGGGGTAGACAATCTAGGCCATAAGGAACATGAAACGAATTAAGAAGTACGGGAGTTTATTATATCGATTGTTTTCATTCGATTTTGACGTTAAACGTATTCTATCTAACTTAAATATATCTTAAGGTTCTAAACAAAAAGTATATATTCATAAACATGTTACGTAATTACACTGTACAATACAGATTTTTGACAAGCAAACTACAACTGTAATACACCATTCAACACGGAAACAACTTCTTAAGGTTATATTTCAATGGTCCATGATCAAGAAATGTTCGAACCTGTGCACATTGAAGAAACCCACGAAAATGAGGTAAAGAATTGCTTGTTTGTCCACCAAGGAGCATCAGAGGAAGGATGTAGACTTGAATAGTATAATCAATAAGTTAGAAAAGAAAGAAAATATTGAGGATTATAAACTAATAGAAGGTATATTGTGTAAGAGAACAAGGGCTATTAGGAATCCATGGGAAGTATGGATTCCTAAAGATCTTGCGAAACCGATTATGAAATTCTACATAATTCGATTTTACCCGGAAGTCAGATGGGGTCAGGAAAACGATTGTGGATAGTGTTTGAGAATACGTACATAGTTGTAAATTGCGTCAACTGAACCAAAGCTATAATAAGTAAAAGATGGGACAATTAGTATCCACTTACGATAAAAACATAAACGGAAGATGATATACCGACATACATGGACCATTAGTTCCATCTCGGTCAGGCAGGTTTGTCTAATTGTATTGGACTCTTGTTCCAAACGCTTTTGGTTGGAAGCAATAAGGCAATTGTCAAGCCACACTATAATTAACAAATTGTATAAGATCAGGTGTACAATGAGCCACAGAAATTCTTGATGTACAAAGTCCGCGAGATAGCCAACCCAACTAATGCCTGCTCCAAGATTAATTACGCCTGGTAGTAGCTAGCACAGCAGCATGAAATTGCCCCCAGCTGTTAAAAGCACAAATCGTAAAGAGTGCTTTTGTGCAGAAGTGGAGCAAAACGCTGGCTGACGAAATGACACAAGGAAGTCTTTGGATACTTGTACTCACAATAATTCTTGTTTATAGGATACACACGTAACATTATACACAGCCACTTGAAAAACGATACGGATACCAAAGGCGCCGATGAGTGGATAACAGTCGAGGGATTTAGTTAATCTTATACTGTAATTAACTCAAATGAGGGAATATATAAACAAGTTTACTTAGTTCAAATAACTTTACATATCCGCATATCAAATAATATACGGAGAGATTATGTGGTATATATGGTAGGTTATTTTTTTAACTAACTCAAAGCTTTGTGCTGAGTTTTGAAACTGTTAACAGTAGTCCTAACTGCAAATGAATTAAAAATATGGATGGAAGAACCCAACCCGCAATGAAAATTTTGGGGGTCTAACAAGGCCTGAGCTTCTAGGTTCCGGCGCAACTGGTTGATGCGTAATAATATTTCGAAAGAAGAAATTGTCCGATGAATTTTGAAAGATTGAATTTTGAAAAATGCTAAATATTGGTATACAGTAATTTATTTGTAAATATTAAAGTGCAAAATTCAATAACACATCAAACGAGTTGGAGAACTTATCCGTATTAACATATTTCCCGTTAGGTTGCAAATATAACTAAGGGTTCCTGATTTGAATATTTTATTGAGAAAATTTACACATTGAGATACAAAGAGAAAGAGGGAGAATATAGAGTCAATAAACAACAATTTAAAAATTCACGAAATTAACCGAAGATATCAAATATAGAACCATTGACAGAATTAACTTTGCAACTCGTTTTCTCCATCCACTTTTCTTCCTTTCTTCTCAGGATTACATCATCACCGAATTTCTCTACTGGAGATTTTTCATTTAGCAGCATCAAACTGTAGCTTAGCCTTCTAAATAACACATAGTATAAAGTGAAAACATCTAGAAGCAGAATCGAACTCGAACTGCTAGATTAGAAAAGCACAACTCTAACTACTCATCCACAGCATTACTTGTTCTGGCTTGCCTAAATAAAGGGCCTTTTCAATTCGTTCAAAATAGTTGCTTGATAATAGTCAAATTGCTTGGCAAAGAACAGAAATATGTAATCGACATTTCGTTTTTGACCAAAGGTTGTAATTTAAAGACACCATCGTGCAGAACTAGTATTAAATATACCACATACCAAAAATCTCAGAAAAATATCTTCGTTACGGAGATATAATGCTTCAAACAATGGAAAAATGAGCTGATTGCGTCACAGCAACACAGAGAAGGATTTTGACGTGACGTCACCGGTCCGTAAACGCGCTGTAAGTGGCATTGGAAGCTTCAGGGAATTTTTTCATATTGCAGTTTCTCACTGCAAACTACAAATAAATTTATTAGAATAGTGAAAGGAAAAATTTCAAAATAAGTAATACACTTACTGTACATAAACGTAAAGTGTTAATAAGACCTATTTTCCTAGCTTGAAATACTTTAATTGCAATTTGTAATGTTCTATGATTACAAATATTTTAGATACTTATACACTTAAGGAGGATTACTTTACTATTGTATTACCCCAAAAACATTAGAGCCTAAGCACTATATCAGTTCATGCGCAGATTGAGAATATTCAGGCCATCAAAACTTTTCTTTAATTTGAAGATTTGTCGTTAATTTCCATGCTATTATGCTACGGCTACAAATAAGCACTTTATGCACCAAAAAGCTCTTAATCCCTTGAAAAATATTCTTATTCTATTACATCCTTTCATTTTTCTACTATTTATTCTGCATATTAGCAATCGATCACCCCACACCATTGATACAAATATTCTTATCTTAATGCTACAAGAATCGTATTATATAGCGCTTTACTTTCATATATTTCTACAAGAGAAATGCTGTTGTGGTCACCGCGGTGGTTTGAAGCTGAAGGAAGCTGTAGCGAATAGAGGCAGACAGACGGTTAGACTGCCAAAAGACCATCATAAACAAGATAAGTGTTCGTTTGCAGTTGCTACAGGTCTAAAGCCTACAGACTACGGTTTACGTGCCAATTTCGCAAGTGAAATATTCCTGTATAACAATGAAGATTTTCTGGATCGTGTCGTCTTCAGTGATAAATCGACCTTTCACCTAAAAGCTAATGTGAACACTCATAATGTTCGGTCGTCTGCAAATCTTCAGGAGATGGTACAGTTGAAACGAGACTCCCCTAAATTGAATGTGTTTTGTGCCATATGGCGGAAAGTTTATGGACCTCTCTCGCCTATCGTTTAGATGTGTTCCGTGTGACGAATGAATCTCACATTGAACACTTATAGCAAAGACTGTTTGAGGTGCTCTTTTACTTGATGCATTGCTTATAATTGTACGTAAAATGTAATGAGTTCTACGAAGACTTAAAACTCCAAAATTTATTTTGAAACACCCTGCATTTCTCACCAACAGTGTTGGAACTAAGATGTAAAAAAGAGAGAAAATTTTCCTTATAAAGTTATTGCTTACAACGATATTATTATTAGTCGAGACTATAACTACAACAACACGAGTCAGTAGTAAAAAAAATGTAATCAAATGTATACTCGTTGGCCCAGGTGGCCAAAGTGGCACACACGGGTGTGTCACTTGTTTAATCCGCTCCTGTGTGGACACTAATTAAAATATTGGGATATTATTCTTTCAAAATATGGCTGGACTATAGTTTATCATATTAATTTCTTTTTCTTTTTGTGTCGAATTTCCTTCTCAAATTTTACCCCAGTCAAAAATTTGAGAATTTTCTAATTTCGAATTTCCTTTACTTCTTTTTTCCCTGTAGCTTCCTTCGTTGTAGAAAGATATCTTTAAGACTTGCCAGGTAGATACCTCGGATGGATACCTAACTGTTGATATCAATTGGGCGGGTCTGCGTGCAGTGTTGCCAATTACGGAAATTAAAATTCTTCTATATTTGGGCAAAAAATTAGAAATTTTTGTTTATAAATCCGTACCTATACGTCCGAGTGCAAGTCAACTTACGCCAATCGAACATTGGCCGTTACTTAAACGCAAGTACAGGTCGTTACAATGGGATAATTAGGGGGCGCACGTAAAATTCGTATTTAGGTTCTAACCCTTGATTTTTCTAGTTTTTCCCTACTTTTCTGTTTACCGTAATATATTTTTGGTAATTAGAATGTTTGTTTCTTAAATATCGGCATGATACTTGTAGGCTATATTAATGGTGTACGAATGTTTAATTTAAGATAGTTTGCGTCTGTCTGGTAGCAGTGCTGCCAGCTACAAACATTTAATTCCAGATTTTAGGGGGAAATTATGGGAGAATTATTTGTTTTTTCTCTATTATTTCCCTCTTGTTCGCTACATCGGAACAAACATATCAGTAGCTGAAAGTCTCGTCTTTGCCCTATACAACGCACTATAGGATGTTTTAGTAGGATAATTAGGGAAGTACAGTTGAGGTTTACAGTAGACCTTGTTCTCTAATTGTAAAGATAACTGTGATTTTTTAAAGGTAGAATGAGATATTTTTTATTGACATGCTTACTTTATTAGATATCGTCACAATACTTGTAGGATATATTAGAGGGATACCAAAGCTTATTTCTGAGATAGTTTGTGTTTGTCTGATAGTAGCGTTGTCAGCTACAGAAAATTTTAATTCCAGATTTTAGGGGCAATTTAAAAAATATCCCTTTTTATTTATATTATTTACTTCTTGTTCGCTACATTCGAACAAACGTACCAGTGTCTAACAGCCTCATCCTTAGCCTACACAGCGCACCACAAAAAGTTTCACTAGAGTAATTAGGGGAAGTATAGTTGAGGTTTACCATGTTCTGTAAATGGTAAGAAAATGGTGAGTTTCTGAGGTAGAATGTGATTTTTTAAAATTTCATACTTACTTTGTTATATATTGCTATGATACATGTAGGATATATTCTTGGGGTACTACGGTTTATTTTCAGATAGCTTTCGTCTGTCTGATGGCAGTGTTTCCAGCCAAAACAATTAATACCCTCTATTAGGTGAAAAATTCGGAAAATTTCCATTTCCCCTCTATTATTACCCTCTTACTGGCATCATTGAAACAAACGTATTACTACCTGAAAGCTTCCTCTTTGCCCTACAGAACGCACCATAAAAAGTTTCAATAGGATAATTAGAGACGCTATAGCCCGGGCATATTTGTTTGCTTGTGAGGCGTAAAAAGTGTCAAAAGTTCATGTGTATGACAGAATTTTTACTTTCCCTCTATGAATGAAAGCCAGCGACTTCAGGATTTCACTATACCTTGTCAACACATCAAAGATTTGTTTAGGTGACTTGAACCCATATAGCAGTAGTGGTGCTAGATACAAAAAATTTTGAAATTCGGTTAGGGAATTTTTTGTAAATTTTCACCCCTACATTTCCCTCAATAATTTCCCACCCGTTGGCAACAATGCAATGCAACTTACACCAAAAAATAGCCACTTCTATTTTGTACAAATCAAGGCCTTAACCATATCAATCGAATTAATATTTTTGAGCAATAAGTCACTAACTGGAAATGTAGGAAAACGCCAAAAATGACCTGGGGCCGAAAGGAATAATCACACAATTTTGCTCGTATAGGTACAAAGAAACAAGCGATTTGTAAGTTACGAGAGCTTCGACTCAAGTTCTGTTGATTATTTCAATAATCTGCAACATAAATCAGTAAATAATAGTTGCCAGAAAAAAAACAGACATTTGAAAAAAAACATGAAAAAGAACGGTTTTTTATTGAAAAAAACTTCACTGAAAAAAACTGTTTTTTTACAACACTATATCCAGGATGAACTTGCATATAAGAAATTAACACTCTACTATCAAATAACTATGCTTTTATATTATTGATCTTTTCCCCCCAAAATGAATAAAATTAGCTTCGTAAAGTCGGTCGGTGACCGAAACATGTGAGCTCCCTACTGTATTTGTGAATATACAATATTTGACATAATTTGAGTGCAATTTGTCATAAAATCTTCATATATATATATATATATATATATATATATATATATATATATATATGTATACCTTCTGCATCTGAATGCCCCCCTCCAAATTTACAGAGGAATCGAAGCCTTTGCATGAGAATATTAATTAGTTTCTTACTTCAGACTGCAAACAATGTCAATAATATAGCAAATTAGTACACTTCAACTTTGTCCTAAGATATTTAAGTATATTTAAATAATTGGTAATAAATATATACATAAATAAATAGTTTACCTTTTAAATAAACCTCAAATTCTGTTACTTTTCTTATTTTTGTGTTATTAACAAGTCGTACATATTGGAAAATCATCCATCGTATCTTTCGCTAAGCCGTTTCCCTAGTGAGTGGCGCAGACCTTTTCCACTGTACCGACCGGATCCCAAACGTCTCAAATATCCTCTGATTTGATTGGCCGACACAGATAAGACATCACGAGTCATGATCTACATATAGCACAAAGTAAAGGCCGCATGCTGTCGGTCCTCGTAGCCGAGTGGGACTTCGTTACAGAGCGGACGTGTGGAAGTACAGCTCCGAATACCTGTGTTACTAAGTTTGTTTAAGCAAGTGAATTTGTTTTTCTTACATTTAGTGTGTGCACTCTAATTCAGTGATTTTTGTTTTGTGTTTGAGAAGTACTGTAATCAAGTTTGATACCAGCAATGCAAGAACATAGGAAAAACTCAGTCAAATTTGTTTTTGACAAAACCACGCGCAGTAAACGACATTCGCCAGCCGATTTATATTCCTGCTTATGTATACATTTCGAGAATATATTCCAGGATATTCAAGCCTTACAATTGAACAATGAGGACTACAGCATGTACATTCAATTCAAAACTAGTGCCTTACATAAACAATTTCTCGAACACGCACCGGACAAACTGTCTTTTACCCATTTCGATCAGACCACCAGTGATGTTTACATTCTGGATGCTCAAGTACATGTTACCCGTGTAAAGATCATGGACCTCCCTTTCGATTATCCCGATGAGAAAGTTTCGCAAGTGTTAAGTGACTATGGTGACATACTCAAAATTGAGCATGAAGTATGGAATACTATCTTTCGTACACGCATCTATAATGGCAATCGAGTGTTTTCCACGACCTTGAAAAAACACATTCCTACCAGACTCATTATTGATACTGTGAAATGCAGTGTCTCTTACGGAGATCAACTTCAAACTTGCAATTTTTGTGGTTCCTTGCAACATCTTATCTCTTTCTGCCCCAAGCGCCGGCGTCCAGCTCGTCTAATGAACCCAGACATCGAACCAGCAGTGATGACGGATCTTCGGAAAGTGTCCACGTTCCATGAAACAAATTCGGGACCTGTCCGAAATCCCATTTCCCTAGTTACCAGTGTGGATGATACGCGGGATTCCGTCCCAGAACCTCCCGCTCTCACGGCCACAGAATTTCCACCGCTAATGTTGACATCACAACCTATGGCGAGTGTCCTAAAACCTCGACCCATACTCACGGAAGTTAACGACGAAAAGAACCAGAATATGATAATACCAACAACGACGATCGCATCCACGACCTTCGTGATAGAAGCCTATCTCCTACTCCTAACGCGCTTCCAGAACAGACGACCGTGGCACCAACGGATGAGTATGACGTTAACACGGATAAGTCGGCTCTTTCTTTCTCCCCTCCCCCTTCTAGTGACGCGAGTAGTGCCGTACATAGTGTTTCTCCAATATTATCCGTAAAACACGTTAAAAAACGAAAAACAAAAGAACGTGAGTTTCAAGGTGACCTTCAGGATGTTAACTGTGTGTCTATGGTGTACAGAAGTTGTGTCTAGATACGCGCTCTACATAACACGAAGGAATCCAAGGTGTTTGTGATTATAACGTGCTTCTGTTTCTTGTTGTACTGTGGCAGTGTTATTATTATTCTTATTATTGGGGTTAGTGTTATGATTGTTACATGGTCCACAGCCTGTACTCCCGAGCAATATTTCCTGCCTTGTTCACACACATAAACAGGTAAGTTACGATTGTGTTCTGTTTACTATTCATCGCCTCCAGTTACTGCGGCTGGACGTTTTGGTGCTATGTCTATACAAGGATCACTGATTTGGATAGGCGTTTTAAAACATGTTTTTATTTATATCTTATGTGTTTATAAGATGATAGCCAGTGTTAACGGACGTTCATATATGACTTTGAACATTAATTCTATTAGTAGCATGGCCAATAACAGGTTTTAGCCCAGTTTTTACTCGAGCAAGATTGTGACATATATTGCCTTCAAGAACTGACCTTTAGTGATCTATCATTTGTTTACAATTATACAGCAATAACGAATGTGGCTCCCAACGTGTTAGGTACAGCAATTTTTTTCAAACGAGGACTAGTAGCTTCGCACATACAACTCTCCTCGTCTTGTAGAGCGATTAGTTGTGTCGTAGACAAGTTGTGTATCCTCTGTGTTTACGGGCCTTCTGAAACAGCTCAACGTGTGGCCCGCGAGCGCTTTTATGCGGAAGAGGTTGTCTCACTGTTACCCACTCCTTCTTCTCGGGGACACAAACTGTATTATGTCCCCCCAGGACACAACTGGTATTTTTAATCCATGTTTAGCTTTCCAAAAGTTCGTCACTCAACTAGGTCTCGCTGATATTTGGTTACATACTCATCATAATCACCAAGCCACATATAAGTCGGCGCGAGTTCAGTCTCGCTTAGATATGTGTTTTATTTCAAAAGAATATCTTTCTAGCGTGTTTGATATTCAAAATTTACCTTTGAGCTTTTCGGATCACTCATCATTAAAGCTCATATTGAGATTTTCTCAGAACATTCCCCGGTTGTATGGTCGTCCGTTTTGGAAATTAAATAGTCAGCTTTTAACAGACGACGTAATACAACAACTTTTTGCTGCTAGATGGGAACAGTGGACACGTGCTCAGACAGTTTATCCGAATATAAATATGTGGTCGTGTCATTTTGTCAAAACCCAAATTCGTTTGTTTTTTCAAGGAATGGGCAAACAAAAACGTCAGAGATATAGAGAAACTTTTGAATTCTTATATGCCACTTTATGCGATCTCTGGAAACAACCAAGCAGTTTTTCAAATATGGCCGCCATCATGCGAGTGAAACATCACTTAAAACAGCTACAGTTGGAACATTCTCTTAGTGTCTGCGTTAACGAAGGGACACCAGGCAGAATGGTTGCGGAACCTATCTCCTTATACCATTACATACATAGGTTACGACGCCAAAACTTACAATGTATCACAGAGGTGACGTCCACGACCGGCACAACCTTTACGACAGCTGATGGACTCTACGCCCATTTTCAGGAATTTTATACCCAACTGTACTCACTTCAGCAATGCGATACCTCGTTGTCAGATTCCTTTGTTGCCAGCATTCCACACAGCCTTTCCGATGAAGACCGACAACAACTTATCACACCTGTCACGGTTCAAGAAATACATGACGTTCTCCGCACGGTCAAGCGACGCACGGCGCCTGGAAAAGATGGATTGATCTACCAGCTTTATGTGTCATTTTTTCCTTTACTAGGTCCGACCCTCTGCAATATATATAACTTTTTGTTGCAAGGTGGTCCAATGTATCAGCACGAAGGCATCATTATTTTAATACCCAAAGGAGGAAACCAAACTGGAGTTGCTGACTATCGACCTATCACTCTGCTCAATACAGACTATAAAATCTTCACTGCTCTCCTGACTCAACGTATCAAGAAGATTGTCCAACCTTACATCAGTTCAGCTCAAACGGCGCTTCATTCTGAACGGAACATCCATACAGCTCTTGCAACCATTCGAGATATTCTAGCCTATTTCAAATTTAAAAGACTCCCTGTAGGTTTATTAGCTTGCGATTTTCACAAAGCTTTCGACACCGTGTCACACGACTATTTATACAGGGTCTTGCAAGGTTACAACTTTCCTGCCCAAATTATCTCTGTAATACGTCACCTATACGCAGGAGCGAATGGGCATCTTCTTCCACCTTTGGAATAAATGGGCATCTTCTTCCACCTTTTGAACTCCTTCGAGGAGTTCGTCAAGGATGTTCGCTGTCAGGTCTTCTGTTTTGTCTTGTCCTTGAGCCTTTACTCCATCGATTGTCGACGCCTAATGCGGGCGACACTCATCCCTTTCGGCAATTAACAGCCATTGCCTTTATGGATGATCTAACTATTTCTTGTTCAACCTCTCAACAACTCATGTGTGCGTCACAGCAAGTGGAGCTGTTCTCGCGCGCAAGCGGCCTTTATCTCAACATGCGGAAAACAACCATCCTTTCTGTAAACAACTTTCATACTTTGTTACCAGAACATTTGTCACAAGCATTTGATCACACAACATAAGATTATTTTAGGTGTTCCTTTCACAGCTGACCTGACTCCTTCCTATGATCACGTATGGAGCCCATTAATTCGAACTTTGCGTATACATCTGGCAGACACTCGCCTGCGCTCTCTCACGCTTGCTCAGAAAATTCAATATTTAAATGTGTATGTCAGCTCAAAGTTATGGTTCACTACCCGAATGTTTCCATTGCCAGAAAAATATGCGCGCCAAATTGATTCACTCTATGGATGGTTCATTTGGAAAACTTACATGTTTCGTGTGAAAAGGCAGGTGCTCTATCTTCAACGTAATCAAGGAGGTTTCGATCTTTTTAGTGTCCGACACAAATGCCTAGCATTATATATGGCCACAGCCAAGATGCATATGGACAATGAATTATTGGCACCACAGACAGCGCAGTGGCTTCATTGTTGGGTGCCTCATCTCTCGCCTAACAACAATCCCGCATATGTTCGCTTTCCACATGTGTGTCCTTCGTATATTTTACAGTTAGCACTCGCATGGTTCACAATGCCTTTTGAGGATATGCCGGAACATTGGACCCAAAAACTCCTCTATACTGTGTTACTTGCGCCGACTATTCAAAGTGTCATACCCCTATGCCAGCAACGAACACCAGATCGTAATTGGATGATTATTTGGAAAACAATTCATGCACCATACCTCATGGGACGAGCCACAGACGTTTGGTATGGCATTGTGAATAATCTAGTAGTTACCAACGTACGACTTGCAAAAATAGGCCGCAGTACATCCGAACTTTGTGACCTGTGTTCGCACATCGATACTCTGGAGCATCGCTATACTTCTTGTGTTGACACTCAACCTGTGTGGCAGAGGCTATGCGGCTTTCTCGGACTAATTTGCCGCTGTCCGGCGTCCGCCTTTACCTATACTATTCTCTTCTTCCCTGACTTTCAGTGGTATCCTCCTATGAAACGACGGGCAGTAGTTTGGTTAATTGGTACTACTATTCTTTTTATAGACCAATACAGACCTTATTGTGGTCCTCGCCTATATGTAGAGTATCTTAACAGGGTAAGAAAAAAGACTTTCACTCAATCTCAAGAACAACAACTCTTCGCTCGCTTTTTACAGGTAATATTTGACAATTAATTTTTTATTGTACCATTCAATTTCTTTGTAAATTGACATTGTTCAGTGATAATATCACGTCTACCAAGCATCAATGTGATATGCTAAATAGCTTGGTCATGTAACTTGTTTTCCGGAAATAAAAAAAAAAAAGTGAGATAGCGTAGCATGCTAGTAAAGAAAATTGCTTTTGGCGTGGGTTCAAACCTTGTCTAAGGATAGTTTTCTTTATTATTTCTAAAAATTTTATAACACTTTTTTCGTTAAAATAAGATTAAAAATAATATTCAAATAGTGATTTAACGATTATTTTTTAAAAATTTCATTAAACTTGTTTCATTAAAATAAGTTTGCCCTTTTACTATACAGACCCATAGCAAAAGTAGTAGTAGTAGTAGTAGTAGTAGTAGTAATAATAGTAGCCTTATTATTATTATTATTATTATTATTATTATTATTATTATTAGTAGTAGTAGTAGTAGTAGTAGTAACAGGTTAGAAGTCCCGCAGGGGTGGTTGGGTTCTGTTCTCGACATCAAATTGGCAAAAATACTGAAACGTTTGGGATCGTCAAAAATGCCGACCTGTGACGTACAAACATGGTGGTCTTTGTTTTAAGCGCAGGAGTAGCAGACCGGAATTCAATCGCAAACTTCGACTAGTTAGAATCGTCGCATGAGCGAAAGGAAATATTCCTCGTGATCAGCTAGCTCTGAAGTTGTTTTTAGAGCAATAAAACAAATCAGTAGAAATGTCCATTGAGGACTCAGAGGGTATTCACTAAATTATCAACATTACATATTTTTTTAAATCAAAATACAGAACTCCTTTATTTTGAATGAAATAGCGCGCGTCTACTATACCAAATTTCATATTAAGTAAGTCCCCACGTTAAGCGGGTTTGCATATCTAGACTCATAAATATGAAAACATTTATGATCACTCCAACCCCAATCATTTCACAGATTGAAACTCTTCTATATAAGTTATTAGGACGTAAAGTCGAATGTAATTTTTACGAAAGTGAGTTTTATACATTGCAAGACCTGTAACGTCCAAATATCCACCACAAACTCATAGGCGTACCAACTTAATCAACAACGAGTGTGGAGCGGAAAGCCACTTTATACAAAGGTCAAAAGAGACACTATGAAGGCATGTGAAATGGTCGAGCGGTTTGAGTGAATAATCTCAATCAAAACTTTATGTGTTCAAATCCTGTAAGTAGAATTCGTCTTTTTTTAAAAGTGTGTTTCTATTTTCATCAGGGGACTGAGAACATTTCTTTGAATAAGTCTTTGGCAACTACTTTTCTTTCAAATTCGATTAGAACGGAACATTATATGAATGGCAAATCTAAAATCCATAGCTGAAAACAAAATATTAAGTATGTTCAATATTTCATTATTATCCTTTGATTTCTAATGATAAACTATTTATAAGCATTGGTGATTTTAGAAGATTCTTCCTGGGGGATTGTCAATATATGAAGGACAGAATGGCTTTGAAGGGGGAAATTTTTTAGGTCGATAGTGTCTCAAATTCTTAATCAGGTCACCCCTGAAATAATCAGTTTCAAAGGTTTTCTTAACAAATAGAATATTACATTCATTTCTCGTTCCACGTTTTGAAATGGCAAAATCGTAACTTGAAGAGAATTATAATACGTAGACACCTGTTCACAAAAGCTGGAAACTCGTTCAGAAACTAAATCCGAAAGTGTGAGTCTAGATCCGTCACAATTCCCGCAGATCTATACACAGGGAATTACATTTTCCCTACGTTCTTTATATAGACACTAGCTGCAAACCGTACTGTCATCCGAGCGATGTGAAAATGTAAAAACAAAATCAAACCACTTATTTGTGAGATTAATATTGATTGCACACTTCACGCACAGTTCCAATATGCAAAAACAATCAATATCTTAAGTAGAAATTACTGAAAAAGACCAAAGATGACTATTTAAAACTTCAAGTGGCAACCTGCGCTTGGAGCGATACAATTATCAATATTATAACGCATTTCCTTCTAAGTGCTTCCGTAGCCAAGCGGGTATTGTAATGCTGATTGGAATTTCTTTCTTCCTTTTTTTAAAAATATATGGGAACATTGTTATAAATATAAATTTCTACTTTGGAAAAACAATCAGACGAACTTTCACTTTTCAAATCTCTGTTACATTTACTAGCCTGCCATTTCCAGAATGTAAGTATGAAAACGTTAACACAGACGTCAAAATTGTAAATTATTCCTGTTCCTGATATATATATATATATATATATATATATATATATATATATATATATATATATATATATATATATATATATATATGTGTGTGTGTGTGTGTGTGTGTGTCTGTGTGTGTGTGTGTCACACAAATCTGTATACCTTTTTTCGTGAAAAATGCTGAACTACGAAAACATGACGTATGCCTTGTCACAGCAGACGAGTTTCTCCACTTAAGCCTACGAGTAACGAAATCACCTACAGCCAAACAGCTGCAATTCATTCATTAGTCATGGCTGAATCGTGGTCAGAATGTTCGCGAGCATCTTACTGCTCTTGTTGAATATGGTGGTATGAGTGTGAGACAAGCTAGCGAACGTCTTGGTGTTCCCTGTTTTACAGCATATACTTGGTGGAAGAAATACTCAGAAACAGGTAACGTGTCTAGAAAACCTGGCCCTGGCCTTCAAAGGGTTTCAACCCAACAATAAGATCGGGCCCTAGTTGATGTAAGCCGTCGCAATCCTTTCATGTCATTCCGGCAGTTAGTGATAGCGTCTCGTTTTCCTGGATCCTTCCTCACCGCCTTAAAGATGCAGGGCTTCACGCATATCGAGCCGCGGGTAAGGAGCAATTGACGGATAGTCATAAAATTGATCGACTAGCATTTGCTGAGGCAAATATTGGTCGTAACTCGGATCATGTAATCTTCACAGACTAAAAGATATTCTCTTCAGCAAATGATGGTCCTCGTCTTGTGTATAGAGCCATAGGAAAACGTTACGATCTACAGTACATGCACAGAACGCATCGAATGGGGCATATTACTATTCACTGCTCGGGATGGCTGTGTAAGGATACAGTTGGTGAATTACACCGTATAGAAGGCCGATTGAACAGTCAGAAGTATCTGGATATTGTGCAGTATGGCTTGCTCCCCGCTGTGAGAAACTTATTTGAAGACGGCTTGTAGAAGTTCAACAAGATCATAGCTCAATACATGATTCCCATCTAGTTCAAGCCTGGTTTCAAGAGGAACCCAATGTTGAGCTATTGTGCTGCCAAAATATCTTGAGCCGTGGCAAAAATGCGAACTAAAGCTCACACCCTCACACACCCTCGCGTTGAGCCAATAAGGGTTCAGCTGTTGCTATGCGAGAGAAAGCGAGTGGAATTCCTTCAGCCGATAGCAGCGCTTGCAACGGAAGACTTAGGGATCAAGTCAACATGGTATATCTATAGTCGACTGGGTTCCAAGAGGATCTGATTTGAACCCAATGGAAAATCTATGGGCGGAAGTTACAAGAACTCTACACGAAAATTGGCCTGTCCCCCCACCAAGGACAGCTGACGCACTTTGGGAGCTAGTTTCTGACGCGTAGGAATAAATAGCATAGGGACATCAATATGTCGCTAGCTTGCTTAACTCATTACCAAGAAGATTAAGGTGCGTCATCGAAGCTAACGGCGATTATACGAGATATTAATACCTGAATAAAGATTTTTCTTCATACCCAGGTGACCTTCGAGCTCTTTCAAGAGCTTACTAACATGTAAGTTTTTCTATTTTTCCTTTAATATTGCTTTCATTGGGATGTTTGCGTTTCGTCGGAATGTGCAATATATATTTATTTCTTTTCCTTTGTTTACCCTACACAGATAGTCCAGTGGTTAGCACGTGTGCCTTTGGTGTACGACGTACCGGGTTTTATTCCCGCTGGGAGAGGCTTGTATTTTTACCTATCGGTGATAATTCTGTGTTCGTGCCCTGTTGTTAAAGAGGTACTGCTAAAACTATAAAACCGAGTAAAACAATTAAAAATAAAATCAGTTACTGAGGAACGTTCGGTAAGTCAGCTTTGTTTGAATATCTAATGACTAGCGCGTTCGTTGTTGGGTCTGATAGTCGTGGGTTCAATTCCCATTAAGTGTCCATTAAAATTTTCTTGTTCCGTATCAAAATCCAACATTCAATTAAGGATGAAGCTCGAAACTATCGCCAATTCATTGTGACATCTAGATGTTTGGACAAAGCTCATCTTGGCGTGATTGACAATGAAATTTGCGAAATGCTTTCTTCACCTCTCCAGAAAACAATCTGACTGCGAAGCAACCGGCGAAAAAGCACACATTCGAACACTTGCAGTTCGAAGAGTTATAAAAGCCAGAGCCAGAAAAGTTGAAGCAACAGGGGAAGCTGATGGTGTTTGCAAATCAATATTTCTAAAATAACTTTTGAAGCTAAGGACTACATTGACATGATCGACTAGTAGACAACCCAAGTGACTCCACCACCAGTCTTGAATGACATAAAATCAGAGGATCTGCAAACCATGCTGCAAGAAGAGATTCCAACTGAATGGTTATCCACTGACTTCCAATGTTACACCCAAACTGTGGAAAGAACTGTATAAATCGTTACGGAGGTCCCCAAGAAAGTTTGTGGTCATGAAAACCGTGACGGCTTCATTCGGGCTACCTTGAAATCGAGAAAAAGTATGCGTCATTCATGTCCAAGGATCAATAAAATGTGAACTGTGAGACCTTAGCGAAATATTTTCACAAACTCAAGATTGAAAGTTCATTTTTATTATTATGTATTCGTTTATTTTTGTGTTTGCTAAAACATGAATGAAACATTTGAAGCCTAATAAGAATTATCTAGTTATAAAATGTTGCTGCTTCACTTGAAACAAATGGGGTATTGTTATTGAAAGAATATGGTTCATGTACTAAAAAGAAAGAATATGGTTCATGTACTAAAAAGAAAAAAATATGTAAGTTCAGGCCAACTGCCAGAAGAGAAAATATTATCCCAGGGTTCTGAAACATTTTAACATGTTATAGTAGTTAAGTATATGTAAAAGCAACTTTTCGTTACTACCATGAAAAATGCTGTGATAAATGTATAGTATTAAAAACTAAAATAAAGATAAATGTTGTGAATTTTTCAACGAATTTTCAAAATTTTGCATCCCCTGCCAGAACATAAGATATCATTCAAGGATTTTGAAATTTCTCACAGATAATACCTACATGTTGGTTCAACTTTTCCGTGCTACCCCAAAAGGGTCTACGATTCTGTTGAAAATTTACAAAATGTTAGATTTTTCCTATTTTTTTCCAAAATTCGAAACTTCATAGGCCTTGCCAGAATAGAAGACATTATCCTAAGTTTCTGAAACTTCACAGGGATAATACTTACATGCAGGTACAACTTTTTCGCACAATCGCAAAGGGGTCTTCAAGCTTTCGATTTTTTCGACCCCCCTATTGAGGAACTTTGTTCGATCCTATTACAAAAACAGCAATTTCGGATTTAATGTGGTAATATCCCGATATACCTGCCTTTTATTATAATTATAAAATGGAGGGAGTTCTATACTATGTTCCCCAGTAACGATACTGAAGTCTAAGTACTTAGGTAGTAGGTACACTCATGTCCAAAATTATTGCCGCATGTCTAAAAATATGTTGTTGTAAGAATATAATTTGATAGTGAATTCGCCCTATATTTCTTATTATGTTAGTATGTATATAATCGGCAAAGACATGTATGTGGCAAATTTCATGTCAAAAGAGCAGTAAATAACAACAATAAAACGAAAATAAAACTTTCTTGTCCATTTAGCAACATTTTGTTTTACTTATTCTAATTTTCGTATTTATAATTCTTTTCCTTACCATAAATATACATTTCCGAATTATACATATAGTATCAGTATTAAAAGTACTCTGCAAAATCATTATCAAATTATATTCTCACAAGAACACTCTTATAGATATGCGACAATCATTTTGGACATGAGTGTACGTTACACCTTGTGATAGTAATATTTGTTTTACGCTGATTAATTTTCGGTTTTCAAACATTCTCGTACAGTAAGAATGCGAGAAATGTTCCTTTTCTTGTCTTTAAGAAAAGTATTACAATGTTTCAGTAGGATGTTAACCAACTTCAGCATTATACTTATAAAATACTTACCATAGGTATTTCTCTTCTATGATAAGCCAATTTTCTTGAACTGGATAAATTGAAGTATTAATTGATTGGTCGTAATTTAATGATTGTTTTCTAGACCTACAGGAAACACTACTACTATTTTAGCCGGAATCAGAACCATTACTTGTATTCATACGAGTTAGGCACTCCTGCCTCTGATTGAAACCAGGCACAAGGGTGTTATTCACTTCTGACTTTATTTAACAAATACAAAGCAAAAAGTAGAAGCCACACATAATATCGGATTGAAAAGAGGACTACTAACAATTATCATCCAAAGTTTGAAATACCTTGTTAATTTCTGCTATGTAGTTTTGCTAAGATTAATCGTTTTGTATGGTGTAAAGCGCAATAACTAACTTCCGTGAGAGTGATATTTTTATTGGTTATTAAAGGGACACGGTGGCTCAGTAGTAGCGTGCTCACCTCTTGTGCGTGAGGTCCATTGTTCAATACCCGGCAAAGTAAATTTGTGGTGGACAATATCCTGTCGGCGGATTCCATTTTCTCCCACATTCTCATTCCACCAATTCTTCCATCATCATTTGCTTGCCTAAATAATTGTATCGCTTAGCCCAACGGGCATAATTGTGGAATGTTAAACTAAAATATATTTTTATTGGTTATTGAATGCCAGTTTCCAACAAAGCCCTGATATTTGCGAGATGTTTCACTTTAGCTTTGACGCGTTTAACGAGTGATTTTCTTTTTTAGTTTAGAAGTTTAAATTCCACGGGAGTGGAATGGGATCATGGTGATGATGAGATAGATGATAATAGTGGAATGACGAAAGTGGGAGATAAAAAGGGATAATCCGAGAAAACACATACATGCACTGTTTGTCCACTAGAAAACCCAGTCGTCTAGAGCTAGGATCAAACCAGGAATCATACACGCAGAGATGACTGCAGGTTAACGTACTTGTTATTGTTAAGGTAGTATTTAGTGTACTTGGTTTTTATCAGAATATATCGGACAGAATGTTAATTTGTGGAGAGAACAATTGAAGAACGTAAATACGTTCATGTTTATGATGGATAAAACTGTTGTGAGTGAAATGAGCGAGTAGCTGTGGTTGTTACATGTTTGTTGTGAGCCATAAGTGGCTGAGTATATGGAAATTGTGTTTAGTTCTAAGGCAGGGATGCAAACAAGCAACAAAATTTTACTAGCCCAAGAATAAAACCACTAGCCCACATTCCACTATAGAATCATTTACTTACCTTCAGTATGATATTAAATACTCGCCTGCACCGATGAACCACTCGCCCCGGGCGAGTGGTTATTTGCATCCCTGTTCTAAGATTTTTCGTAAGGCAGTTGTAGAGTGGCTAAAGTGGAGAGTCTTTTAAAGAATAAGGTACGAAAAGAATAGATTGTCTGAAATGTTGACATTCCTGGTACTTAGTTACTGAGTGGATTATAGGCATATAACCAGAGGTTCTTAGGTATATTAAAGGTTGTGAAACCGAGAGGAATAATACTACGTTTATAGATAACGCCTGCACCGATGAACCACTCGCCCCGGGCGAGTGGTTATTTGCATCCCTGTTCTAAGATTTTTCGTAAGGCAGTTGTAGAGTGGCTAAAGTGGAGAGTCTTTTAAAGAATAAGGTACGAAAAGAATAGATTGTCTGAAATGTTGACATTCCTGGCACTTAGTTACTGAGTGGATTATAGGCATATAACCAGAGGTTCTTAGGTATATTAAAGGTTGTGAAACCGAGAGGAATAATACTACGTTTATAGATAACTTAAAGCAACTAATTAGAGACCCTTAGAATAATATCCTAACAGTTATGATGTAATTTTCAATAAACTTGAATAATATATGCACCCGATCAACAGATTTACCTCGCCAGGAGTGCTCCCACTCCAAGGGCTTGGATGCAACTACAAATTTATCGTTCTGCTCCCAAATTTGCCATGCTGCCAAACCAAACTTCTTAAAAACTAGCCAAGTTTATCAAAGTAAATAACGGTAGACCGACAACTGTGCAGCCTCAAGCTACTATCCATATTAATTCATCATAATTTCTTACCGAAATATTATTCAACATTTTAGTATCTACTATTGTACACTTTTTTTTTTCAAATTTTCAGATTTAAAGTTTTCTTTGACATAGTAATTGTCTAGTATCAACCAAATTCGCAATTGAAACTTGATCCACGGAACAAGCGCCAACTTCAGCAAAGCTGAAATTGTTAGTGGAATGTCGAGATATGGCAAAAATAATCTAAATAATTACTGTAATATTTTGTACATGTGAAGTTGAGTAAATCAACTGGCAGCATGGACAGACCGTTCTTAGCAAAATGAGCTGATGCTTATTGAATTGGCTCTGCTACACTCAGTGATATTTATTCTATTGAGTTCCGCACACTTAAATTATTTACTATGTACTAATAGCTTATTCAACTCTGGCTATCATTTAATCACAATATTCTATCAAAATAAAACAAACTACCGGTACATTATTATGTTTTTCTTATTCTAATTATTCTATTATAGATATAACTTCATTTAACACTTATAAGTACACATCGGTCAAGTTGACCGATAGGCATTTTTACGTTCTGATATAGGCAACACTGGTTCATTTTGGCGCTCGCGTTCACAATAACTTCCTGGCTCCCCTGCCCCTATCACCGCGCAGAATATCGCAAAACAATACTCTTCCCCAGGTTGGATCTTGCATCGTTTGGCCTAATCCTCGTTTCGCCTAACCAATTATCTGACACTTTTATGACAGATAAAAGATAAGCTTTATGTCCGCCATTTTAGGGGAAATAAGGATACTCGTTTGGCCTAATCCTCGTTTTGCCTAAAATGGTGGACTATAAAAAATCGAGGAGATAAAACTGGAAGGAAATTTTTCGAAAAAAAAAATATTCCCTACTATGTGAAGAACTGAGAAATACAAATGCAAAACCAGTTAAATCTCTCTTCTATATTCAGTTTCATAAACTGTTAAATCCCAAACCTGCAAGTAACCTAATGAGAAAAGCAGAATCAAACTCGGTTAATTCCATATTTCAAACAATTTGAGGTCTCGTACTGTATAGGATTAGTTTAGTAATCTGAATATTTATTGCAACTCTTCGTAAATCATTCGAAATTTTATTTGGCAGAATTTGAAGCGTGTGCTTTCATTATTTTTTTTTTTAATTTTTGGACTGAAAATTGAAAATAAAGAAAATGAAATCTTTAGTTTTACGTCTCACGGTTATACCGGTTATGCTAAAGGAGACGGTGATGATGATAAATGAATGAAATGGTGGAATGAAGAAAGTGGGAGGAAACGGGAGAACCCCAAGAAAACCCATGAGCACGGTGTTTGTCCACCACAAAGTCCACATGGCGCGAGCTGGGATCGACCCAGGGACCCCAAACACCGGAGGTGAACGCTCTATTACTGAGCCACCGCACACCCTGGACTGAAAATGGAGACACTATACGTCTTAGCGTAACTGTTCGTGAAACTTTTCTGTGCTTATTTGCTTTCTTTAATAATTACTAGACAAATGCACGCAAAATCGAAAGAAAACGATACTCTAAGCAGCGATGATCATAATTTTGTTATCAGACAACACCAAAATTGTCTAGAAAACGTACAAGACACATGAAAAACTGGAAACGAAATGTAGCCAAAAAGACAAGGTGAGTGGACTATCCATGGTTAAAAGTAGTTTGTTTTGTATTTCAGGATAACTCTTTACTTTGAACAGAACATTGTTGGATTAGGTTCTTCTCTAAACGCCCTCTTCAGCTTCAGCAGAACTTCTTTCTTAAAATGTCTCGTGTCAATTATCATTTAAAATTATAACATGCTTCTGGTACAACATGTTTAAAAATTTTGCCACTTATTCACCATTTCTGATTCTCTTTCTGCCACTGTTTTGCTCAAACTCAACATTTGCACATTTTGTTTTGTTATATTTCAAATTCATATATTTGAATAATTGGCAAATTAATATTCACCCTATGTTAGTCCATAAAAGGTTACAAACTCTTCCAAAATATAGTCATTCAGTTTAGAAATGTATACGGATAGGTATAATTAACTCCGCTGGTAGTTACGAAGGGTTTGACGATTGAAAGCAGCTCAAAGCTCAAGTTTTACAAAGAGGTTTTTAGGAATAGAAAACCGAGAAAATGGTGATGGACCAGAAGACGACGACGATATGGATTTCCATTTAGTAGATGATGATGGAGAGGAGGTTACATAATTCAATTTTTTGCACATTTGGATCCATTATTTTCAATTTAGAACAAAATTAATGTAGCATTTATGTATCCATATTCATTTGTGCCAATCTTGTGCAATATATAGTTGATAATACATCCCCCCCAATATTTTAGTAGGCATAATACTGATTTCTGACTCTGAATCCCTTTCTTTTTGATAGGTTTTGTATCTTGAGCCTCAACAAAAATGGCCACTCGTCCAGATGCAAAAGCTGTTATTTCCATTTACATACGCAAAACCTGTTAAATCCAAACTATTTTCTTCAATAACGCAATTCACAGACTAGTGTGGTTATACAGATTTCGACAGACCAATACTCACATTATTCTTAATTTTTTAATGTTCTCTAGTTTCTAATGTTATTTTACAATTATGACGTGTTTAAACAGTTTTTCTCGATTTGTCACAAATTTTAAATGTGAATTTAACGGGTTTTGCTATTTACCTACTCATATATATATACGTATATATCCATGGTCCTAGTAAATACATAAAGGAGTTTTGGTAATCCTAACTCCTCGAAAATAGTTAACATAATAATAATCTACATATATATTTTGCATTTCTTAATTCTTTATATACTAGGGAATTTTCTCTTATATAATTTTCCTCTAGTTGGATTTCCACGATTTTTTTCTTATTGTCCGCCATTTTAGGCGTAGCGAGGATTAGGTCAAACGAGGATCCTTTTTTCGCCTAAAATGGCGGACACAAATCTTATCATTTATTTGTCATAAAAGTGTCAGATAATTGGTTAGGCGAAACGAGGATTAGGCCAAACGTGGCGACACGCCCAGGTTGAATGCGTGCCTGATGGTCGATTCCAGAAAAGGAAAACATGTGAGAAATGTTCACCAGGAAATGATAGAAAATGCATCAAGATAGCACAAATGCATCAAGTGCCACCTCGCAAAATATGCATAATGTGATAGAAGAGTATGTACAGACTGTGCTGAAGAATGTGTGTGAGTGTGAACAAAGAAACTGAGGGAGTTTGGGAACTTTACCTTACACCAGCATATAATATATCAATGTTTGATAATTTTCAATAACAAGTTTCTGCTTTTGTAAAAGTTTCAAAATTGTAATACATTTATTATCAGTCATGTCCAATAATCTTTGTTTGCTAATTTAAATGTTCTTTAATCTTTTTATTGCCTTACGGTGTTTGTAAATAGTAAAATAGGTTAAAAAACATTAAAAATGCATACACGGTCAAAATGACCGCATGTGTACCTTTACGTTATAATGAACATGTGTTCCTATAGGTGTTAACTTGTGAGTGATGCAAGGGTCTTAAATCGTGACCGTACAGACTGAAGGATATTTCAAGTCTGAACTCACATTTTACCAAAGCATCCTCTTTAATATTACGTTGGGTACATGTCTGGAAAAGCCATAATGCTGCACTTCTTGATTGGAATATGCCACTTTCTGTGGTCATAATTTGTCAAAATGTAATATTTGAGCCAAAGATCCACCGTGAAATCCGTGTAGAATTCCAAAATGGCGGCCATTCCAAGATGTCCGCCATGAATCACGGTATTGACTTTTTAAAGTACCTATTGTTTCAACACTACTCATCCGAATTTAATGATTAGTGCCGCATTCTCTTAACAATAAAACAGTCTTTCAACTGCATAATAGTGCATGTTTGTATGAGAAAATGGAAATTTGCGGAAAATCGGGAAATTTGTCAGGAAAAATATCTTTTTTGAAGTTTGGGGACATCTAGTAGTGCGACCCCAGATAAGAGCACACAATAACATTGTACCCTGAAAAATACATTTATTTATTTATTGGTAATGTTTTTTCAATTATGATTTTAATATCTTAAACATAATGACGTGGGAAAAATATTTCCCAATCCTATTTGGAATTAGAAAATATATATCAATAGGGAACATTATGATCTAAAATTTCTTGAGGGAGTACAATCTATCCAAACGTTAAGATTCGTACGCCATTCTCTTCGGAATGATACAATTTTTCAAAAGAAATATTGTTTATATCCGATTAAGAAGTACGAAAAGGGGAAATTTTGGAAAAAGCGCGAAATTTGTCCGAAAAACTCGTTTTTTTAAGACTTTGGCATCCTCTTATAGTGAAAATAGGTAACCCTAATATACCACATAAATACGTCAGATTATTGTTAATGCTACCTGCAAACACCATTCCGATATCTTATTTAGTGATGTCGCGAAAAAATATTTCCCAATCCTGTTTGCAAGTAAAATAGATACAAGTAGGGAAAAATTACGATATAAGATTTCTAGACAGAGTTCTATCCATCCAAATTTTGTGGTTAGTACGTCATTCTCTTTAAAATGATGAAACGTTTCAAATGCAATATTTAGCGTACTCGCCTTTGGCGTGGGAGATCCGGATTCGATTCCTGGTGGAACTCATGTGGTTCGGATTCCATGTTAATCAGTAGGTCTACGTCTCATAAAACCTCGCTGCTGAAAGGAAAGTTAAACTCAATATCAACTCAAATGCAAAATGTTCATGACACTATTACGCATAAAAGAGGGAAGTTTATGCACCAAATTTATTGAGAAGTAAATCTTATGGGGTTATTCAGGACATTTAAGAAATTCACTAATTTCTTTTATATCTTATCTTCTAATTGTCCGATTTAGATTATTTTATAATTCGGAAGCTCCTGTTAAGAGGAAACCTTTTTGTCCTTATACCTTTTAACTCTCAACCGTATGGAAGTTGTAAGTGTCAGTTTGTTATCTTTTCAGTTTCAGCTTTCTATTATGTTTTTCTCAAAAATGGAGTCTGCTCTTAGAAGCAAATCATATTGTAATGTTCTTTTCTTCTTTATTGATTTCTTTATATATGCTTTTATAATATATATATATATATATATATATATATATATATATATATATATTATTATTATTATTATTATTTTTTGTGCAAAACATAACAAAGTAACATAACTTTTATTTTTGCTTACAATTGACAACTCTGTTTTAGATGATTTGACTTATATCGGGTTACTAGTTTCTATCGGTAATTATAATCAGTTAGGTTCAGCGAAACTGAGAATGACTTCACGGCATCTACGGTTAGCAACTATGAATTTCGAGTCTTCTCCTGGGGTTACAGATTGAACAAAATTGTGGTTATGCCAGAAATCTAGTGGAGAGCTATCAGAGACTTTCTCTTGCTGGCTTCTCTGATAGCGTAGAACTGAATCCGTTCCTCGAGTGTGGCGATTTAGTTGCCAAAGAAGCAAAATACCACTCGAAGTGCTATGAATATCTGACAAATTGTCTGAGAACATCAAACAATGTAACAGAAGAAGAGAACAACTCAATCTGCGAAATTATGGCATTTCCTTCCGTTGCACGCCTCATAAGAGAGAAAATTGAGGCCTCTGAATCTGGTAAAATGGAGGTTGTATTCAAAATATCGCATCGTAAAACTATTTATACAAACAGCCTATCAAATGTTTTGGGAGTTGTAAGTAAAGACCTTCCAAATACATATAGTACTCGTGAACGTAAAAGAATTCTCGACCACTTTTCGCAACTCAAAGCTAAACTTTCATGCAAAAAATACTTTCCCTGCCGAGATGGTGCAAATATGTTTCAAAATATTACTTCTGAGAACCTTGACGATGATGCAGTTGCATGTGAAACATTTATTAAACACATTAGAAGAGTTATAACACAGAAGAAATTTACGTTTGATTGTCGCCTAAAAGATGATCAGAAAGCTGCAAGTGTTTCTCCAGAACTTCTGGCTTTAGTGTGTAATTTACTTTATAGTTACAGTACAGCAGAGAACACAACTAGATCAGCTCAGCCTGTTTTGACTATCAGTCGATTAATAGTTTTCAACATTGCGATAGGCTACATTTTTCGCAACAAGAAAAATCATGAACCATCTGTTTCTGTATATGTGGGCCTGTTTGTATTTGGAAGAACACGAATAATTGAAGGCATGCATGAAAGAGGTGGTTCAAGTCCATTTCAACTAACGGAATTAGGAGATGATATCAAGTCTTGCCTACTTGGTGGTGCTTAGAGCTCAAGAAGATGGTGGTGTATGTCCCTCAAAGTTGCTTCATGGTCTCTTCGTGATTGGCGTGTATGACACATTGATCATAACTACAGCAGCACGACGTAGAACAGCAATTTCTATATTTCAAATTCCTGCCAAAGGAGAAGTTGGTGAGTCTCTTAAACTTGCCACTAACATTTCTTGTGTTGATGAAAGTAATATAAAAGTACCAGAGCTTCCAGACAATTACAATGTTGCTGAGCGTGTAACACTACCATCGAAGGAGCCATTTGTGCCAATAGCAAACCAAAACATATCTTCCGAAATATCAATTACCGAATTTGGATCTGAGTGGAAAGCGGAACAGGAATGGCTAAACCACATCCTTACTGATAGAAAAGACGGACCTGCTTCAAGAAAACATTCATTATTGTTTGAATTAAGACGTAGTATTCCTCTTCTCCTATTCAGTGAAAGTTATTCTTCACCATCAATGCTGAAGCATGCAATGACACAAATAAAATATTTACAACATTTTTAAATTCAGGACAAATTCCTGTGATATGGTGGACCAACCTCTATTTGCCTTGACTAAATCCATCCAGTGAAACTGGTCAGATTCTTATGGTGAATTCAAGTTTGTAGTCATGTTTGGAGCTTTTCATATTGAGCAGATCTTTTTGTAATTGCTTTGTCAGATTGTCAAGGTAGTGGCTGTTTGATAGCAAATTCTGGCCTAGAAGAAATTTTTTGATTGAAATATATTTTATCTTTAGATCCAAAAACAAATAAAATTAAAAAAATCTACTTATCAATGAAATTTATGAGTAAAGAGAAATAATTCTGGTTTTGAAAAATGTGCAAAACCCATAAGGTATAGAGTTGAATGCGTAAGGACAGAAAAGTTCCCTTTTAACAAGAGATTGCGATGTTTTTTTTCACGATTTCACTAAATAAGATAGTATTTTTCACGAAGCATACTCCGGCGTACTTTTGTGGTATGTTAGGGTTGCAGTATCCAACGTTTAAGAAAAAAGGAATTTTTCAAAACAATTCGCGGTTTTTCCAAAATTTCCCATTCCCCATGCTTTATCAGAATGTAAAGAATATTGCATTTGAAAGATTTCATCATTCTGAACAGAACGGCGTACGAATCATAAAATTGGATAGATTGTACTCGCTCCAGGAATTTTAGATCATAATGTTCCCTGTTGATATATATTTTCTAATTTCAAATAGAACTGGGAAATATTTTTCGCATGCTACTATATTTAAGATATAAAAATTCTATTTAACATAAACACTACCAATAAACAAATATTTTTTCAGGGTACAATGTGATTGCATACTTTTACCTGGGGTCGCTCTAGGTGTTCCCAAACTTTAAAAACATGTTTTTTTTCCTTAATAATTATCGATTTCCCGCAAATTTTCCTTTCCTCATACGTCATATAAGCATGCGCTATTATGCAGTTGAAAGACGTTTTATTGTTAAAAGAATGTGGTACTAATCATTAAATTCTGTTGAGTAGTGTTGAAACAATAGCTACTTAAAAAAAGGCAGTACCATGGCTCATTTCGGCCATCTTGAATGACCGCCATTTTGGTGTTCTACATGGATTTCGATGTGGATCTTCAGCTCAAATATTACATTTTGACATAAACTATGACCACAAAAAATAGCATATTCGAATCAAAATGTGCAGCATTCTTTCATGTACCCAACGCAGTATAAGATGAAGTAAACTCTGACCCAAATATGTTAAATAAGTTAGAAGTTACGACATTTCAAAGACTGCACTTCAAAAGTCATGATGCCATAAAGAACTGGAAAGGGAATCTCACTCCCATGTTTTTGCAGTAAGTTTGAAGCATATGCAGAAAGGAATGTCACTACCCTGTAGATAGGTCGGAAACATATGAAGAAGATGATCACACTTGCTAGTAGATAGAAACATATGAAGAAGATGATCACACTAACAAGTAGACAGGTTGGAAACATATGAAGAAGATAATCACACTACCATGTAAATAATTCGGAAACATATGAAGAAGATGATCATACTACCAAGTAGGTAGGTCGGTTATACACGATGAACTGAATCTCTGTACCATGTAGGCAGGGCGGGAACATGTGAAAAGCAGGATGTCACTGCCACGATAGGTCAATTCTAATACTATGTAGTCATCTTTCTTTCAATTCAGAAATTGATCTACCATACACACACACACACATATATATATATATATATATATATATATATATATATATATATATATTCCTAATTGAAAAAGTCCTTAAAATCATTACATAATTAGCGTAATTAAAACATAGCTTATTACTGTATTATATTTGTAAATGAATAGTTTAGCAGTTGTTTTAATTCTAGACAATTCAGCTAAAAAATTGATTTAATTTTAATATGGTACTCTTTTTTCTAAATTGTCTCTTGTCGTTCACGCTACGTAACTTAGTTAAAAAAGAAACTGAATGACGTAAGAAAGTTAGTTACATCTAATTCTTTATTTATTTATTACTTCTGTCTCGCGTCCTATATATCGCTACGAATCTCTTCTTTTTCCCCGTTCTTTACTAGTATCACATTTCGTTGGACAATTTTATACTTAAAATCATTTTTTCTTAATTTTTCTCTCTCTTTTATTCTGTGTTTTGACTTCATTAAGGAAACCCTTTTACTGCTTTTGTCAAAGAAGATTAACCTGTTTATACGTATATATATATGTATATATATATATATATATATATATATATATATATATATATATATATATATATATATATATATATATATAACATTTTACATACAATGATTTAAAAAGAACTAAGAAATGTCAAAACATAACATATATCCATGTTTTTGTTTGTTTTTGTTAGTTTGTTTTTCATTCTTCTCTTTGGTTTTTCCTGATGAGGCTCTAGTTGGTCTTTAGGTAAGGGAAGAGAATTTATATATATATATATATATATATATATATATATATATATATATATATATATATATATATATATATATATGTATATATATATATATATATATATATATATATATATATATTTGTGTGTATGTGTAAAAGTGGAAAGTCTTTTTCTTTCTTTTGCTCTTCTCCCAAATGTCTACTTACCAAAGGATAGCATTTCCCACGAAGAAGATGACGTTTTCCTTCTCACCCCTTTTTGCCCCGCAATTTCCAAAGAGGACTAAAACCTCTGGTCTTCCTCATCTCGGTTGCAAGTAGTGTGAAAGGTGAAGAGATATATACAGAAACGAGAAGTAACTTATAAAAGGTAAGAGGTGAGGGGTAAAAAGAGAGGACTTTCTTTCACTGTATGAGTTTATGCCATTTCCTCAGTAATTCAGGTATCTCCTTCATATTTTTATTCTTCTTTCTTCTGATACTTCTCCTTTCTTTTTAAATTTGGCGTATTCCTCCTGTTCTTTCCTTTCCTCTATCTCTCCTTTTCTTAAAAAAAACGCAGAGTAAAGAGTACAAAAATAACATTTTTGAATTTTTTCATTTATTCTTTCATACTTTTCCTCTTATCTTATGAACTTTCTAGAAAAGAAAGCGTTTTTTTTTGTATCATTTTTTTTTACTTAACATATTTTTTCAACTTGGAAAAGATTCTTCGGAAATAAAGCAAGACCATTTCATTTCTAAGGGAGTTTTCTAAAAAAAAAAAAAACCTGGGCCGTTAATTAAAATTCAATTAATTTTCACGTTACCCCTCTTGCCTCCCTTTCTTATTTCCTGTTTCTTTAAAAAAAATTAAAAACGTTGAGGAATACTATATAAGGGGTTGGCCAAGTTAATACAGAGTTGAGTTAGTTCATAGCTTCTGCTTCCAGAAAAACTCATTATATATCCTTTTCGTTCTTCTTTAACCTCTCATGTGCCTCTTTTACCCCTCTGCTCTCTGAACGAATTTTTGCCACTACTTCTTTCTTTCTTTCTACCTTTCAACTTTAAATTAGAACTGTAAATTATTCCCAGTTTTGCTTTTACTTTCTTTTTTTTCACGTTCTCAAAATATATCCTCCCTTCTTTTCATTTCTTCCTGCCTTTGGAACTGAATTTTTGAAGAAAATGGGGATACAAACACCCCCTATATATATATATATTTGTAAACGATAAGAAGTGCTTCTTAATGGTAACAGGAAGAACCATAAGTTATAAGATTAATCAGTGAAAACTTACCTAAGAAACCCCACTTAGTTCTTTTTTTGGGGGGGAGGGGTGAAAGGAGAGAACGTGGGTAGCTCATGCTATTATCTTATTTATGTATAATCTAATTCATATGAAATAAAGTTATATAGGTGCTTATAAATAATCCTTCTTTTCTACGCCCAGTTTGCTTTCGAATTCTTATCATTTTACCCGTTCCTCCTTTGTATTTTGTACTATAAAAATGTATTTTGTGAATAATAAATTGAATGTTATTTACTATCTGAACGGTTTTGGTTTAGTGCCTAAGTGAATTTTTTAGGTTCCCGAAGAGTATAAAATACTTAAACTGATTCCATTTTTAATACATTACTGGGTCATTGAAGTAAATGATTTATGCACACATATAAACATTTGTGTATTATTATTACTTTTGATGAAAGTTAAATTGGGAACATTAGTGGTTAGAATATTAGACTCATGTCCACGTGGTCCCGGGTTCGATTTCTAGCCAGTGCTTCCCAATTTTCGGCACCTACCCTGCGTGGTGAGGCGAACTGGGAAGTCACATGAATAAAATACGTGACGGGACACGAGGTCACGCCCAACATACCTGTTTCTGACATGGGGACGAAGCGCGCTGACCATGTGTACGTCGTAGTTCAGTCGGTCGCTGACAGATGGCACTGGAACGAACTAAGGCCTACAATGGTCTGTTACTACTAATGATTTGGTTTTTAAAGTGAAATTGTTAGTCCAACGATAAGGCATATACCAATTAGAGACCATGCTACTTACTGAGGTGAAGCTGATACTGAAATATTCATCCATTAAGCTTTTCATTAAGACATTAACAAAATTATAGGGCATGGAATGGTTAATAAGATAGAGTCTAAAATTATCATACACTCTTAAATATTAATTTCTGTTTAATTTAAGGATTGTCGAATCATACTATATATATCAGATATGACATCACATTGAACTGAACAAAATTACATTTTTTAAAGGATAAATCCTAATGTTTAGTTTCGAGAATATGAAAAATATAACTTCTAGGGACGTCGTTCATTAGGAATAATTGTGACTATTGTTAGTCTTTTTTTTTTTTAATTGCACACATACTCTTTACTCAAAAACTATGCTGATTGTAACATTATACTGTGTGAAGTTTGATGGTTTCATAGTCAGCGCACACTTTGAATCAGAACTTGTTATCTGCTTCAGTTGGGAAAAGATTTTTTTTATAACGTTCAAATGGGTTTTGAGTTCCGAAAGGTCGTGTCTGACAGAAGAAAATCTTGAGGGTAATCCAAAACTTATAAGTAATGTTGGCGAAGAGACTGAGAGACGGAGAAAGATTGTCATTTCTATCCTAATAGTACTCAAGACTTTGAATAGCCTTACTGAAGCTTTCAAGGGGCTGCAGTGATAGCTCGCGCTAGCCAAGTGAACTTTATGGTGGACAAACACTGTGTGCGTGGGTTTTCTTGCGGTTTTCCCGTTTCCTCCCACTTCCTTCTTTCGACCATTTCATTCATTTCTCATCATCACGTTCTCCTTTAGCCTGCTAGCATAATCGTGATTCGTAAATCTTAAAGATTTCATTTCATTTCATTTTGAATTTTCAAGAATAAATCTATAAGCGTGCTCATGCCTGCATTTATACGGCTTTAGATCTAACTAACGCTATAGAAAGCTTGCTAGTATCTCGATTACAATCTTGTTTCAGACTTGCCAGTACATAATATAAGGCTATCCTTAAAATTCTTTTAAATTAACACACATGCCAAGCATGAGTTAAAATTTACATTTGACAAAGCCATACACAGAGAGAAACTCAAAGTCTAACGCACGCACATTTTTGTGCAACCTTTGTTCTTATGTTTAGTCAAGCTAAGGTTTATATCGTGAAGGCTATCTGGAGTCAAAGGATAATTTGAAATTTACATTTATGGAGCCATATACAGAAAGAATCTTAAGGTATTTTAAAGTATGTTCACAAATAGTTGGCTACCATTCTTTGATCTTTTTTTTTCTAGAAAAATAGGTAAAGTTGTATTGTATAGTAGTAGGGTTCTTAATGTTAAATCGATTTATGCAATTTTGATAAAGTTATCAGTTTACTTGTGGAGAAAATTTTCATTTTTATACTTTCCTGTTCTTTTATTCACTCATCACTTTAATTGGGAAAGTAGTAACAAAGAAATAATTATATGAAAATAACCTTAAACTTTACGTCTGAAATTTGACTGACAGACACTGTACTGGTATTTGAAGTAGCTTGATTTGTATTGTGCGATATTTCCTCAATTAATACTGAAGCCGAAAGTAGCAGTAGAGACTTCCTGTTCAAGTAGCGGGGTTAGAGTGAAAAATGAATATATTTTGGGACATTTAATTGATTACTGACAAACCACTTCTCTTCATCTATTACACGTCTTTTGTTCTATATTGAATAAAATTACAACACAAAATAGTCGATTGGTAGTACTTCCAGTGAATGAATCAACATCATGAACGAACTCAATTCCTAAATTTTGACCCATCTATATTCTGGACAAGATTGATGGTGATCTATTAAGTAGTTTTTGGGACTTTTTGCCTTCCAGACAGACAAAACTTCGCAAAAATTGCAAACATTTATGGGATAAGTATGAAGTAAGTAATAAACTTCAGCATGAAATAAGAATGAAGTAGTAAACTTCAATAAGCGATAAGTATGAACTAAGTACTGAACTTCAATGTAAGTATGAAGTTATTTGTATACTTCAGTATCGCATAAGTATGCAGTAAATAGTAATCTTCAGTATGGGATAAGTATGAAGTAAGTAGTAAACTTCAGTATGAAATAAATATGAAGTAAGTAGTAAACTTGTTATATTTTGATTATTTCTGTTTATATCTAGACTCCTCAGTAGTTTCAACTGTCTCTGTCGCATGGTATGAAATAAAATAATAATAATAATAATAATAATATTAAAAGTATGAAAAATCTGAAACTAAATACATTGTACTTCTTAATTTTTTTTTAAAAAGGAGAAATATTTCATGTATAATCTTAAATTTGAAAGTAAATACTAATGAGCTTTTATCAATATTATCATATTCGTATGTCTTTTAAAGAAAATAGTATAACACTTATACATTTTAAACTTTTTTCTAAGCCAAACAAAGAACAGAGGTACAAAAAATAGAGGTAATAAAATTCTATGGCCCTCCTTTATATACGTTTAGTGTTTCATTCGTCTGTCAATACCAGAAAGTGTATAGATTTAACCATTTTCGATTCTGATATTGACCTCCAACAGAGAGAAAAAAAAAAACTAAAATAATTAGCGACAAGTTATTATTTCAACATTGAATGCCCTTTAGTTCGGGAAGTGTCTTGGGGTACCCACTCCGTAACGGTTACCATTAACGCAAGGGACAATCTGCTCTTTAGTTTAGGAAAATATGCATGGCAGCTATTATTGATTTTTGCAAATATTGTATTGCATTTCCCTCTCCAGTTTTTCGTGAAAGCTGATACAAAATAAACCCACTGGACTCACAGTTTCGAAATGAGACTTAATTATAATAAGCCAAATTCCTCTGAGCAAACTTTTCGTCATGTACAGAAATTGAAATTCTAATAGACGAAATAACATTGTTTCAAGTTCTTCAATTTAGTACATCAGTAGTTCTGCTCGAACGTTTGCCATGTGGGTGTTCAATATTACAATTAGCGTAATACTTTTTATTTCCTCTTAAGGATTACAACGTTAATTTGTAAGACATTAATTATTAACTACTTTCCTCTTTCTTTCTTTTATTAGATTATAATAATTATTAATTTTTCTGCATAGTTTCTTCAATGAAATACAGTATTCTTCTTCCACATACTTATGTACGTACATCGTAATACTTAGTTTATGACTAGTTATTTTCTTCTCCACTCTTTATTGTCACAGAAATTACGTTAGAGTGGAGAAGAAAAGACTGCGACTTATCGTAAGAGTAAGAAAAAAGAACAAACTTTATTACGCAGTCCTTGGTTAAAGCAGTTAACATAAAACTACATTCATTTTGTGTATATATATAAGGTTTCATTACATTACATTAAAGAAAAGCAACCCTTATTTCATTTTCTTCTTTCCGAAAGGTAAATTGGAATACGAAAGCCGTCGAGAGAAATTTGTTAAAACGAGACTCAAGAAGCGTGATGTCTTATGTCGTCCAACATTAGAAAATAGGAAAAAGAAGTATTTATATTACGTTAGGAATGTAATTAGATGAAATTCTTCCATGCAAACGTTGCTTTTTTGTCTTTCTTTGTTATAGCTATATGTACTATTTTCGATATACGACTACTCCATATATATATATTTGTGTGTGTGTGTGGGGGGGGGTGTCTGTAGTCTTAAGGAAGAATTAAAGGAGTATGGGAAATTAAGTTATAAGGCGTGCAACAGGGATGACGCTGGAAGTAATAAAGCCATCTTCACGTAAAAGAGAATTAATATATGTTTACAGTAAAACAAAGAGAAGTCGGCCCACACGAACTACAGCATAATTCTTATCATCGCCTTGTAGGCTTTCTATGAAATTAATTCATTTTGATCACAATTCTGCACTGAGGAATATATAATACCAGTGTGATATCTAGATGTAATGTATTATTATTATTATTATTATTATTATTATTATTATTATTATTATTAATAATAATAATAATAATAATAATAACCTTTGCTTTTCTAGGTAAATTGTAATTTAAATAATTTCACATTATAGTATATATTCTTTGTTGAAAAGTAAATATTGTAATTTGTGTCTTTAAAATTTGTATGCAAGTAATTTAAAGCTTTATTGCCTTTAACAAAAGAATCACTTTATTGGCTGTAAAATATAAACTGTCTGAAGTAAGTAGATGAAGTCAAGGTTCTTTATCAGATAGTTACTAAAGGCTCCAGAGAAAAAAAAATAATATGAAAAACATGTGGGTTACACTCTGGCGATTCATATAGTAAAAGCTTCAGAAAAAACAATATTAATCTACTTTAACAAAAACGGTAAAAGGAAGAAATTAATAAAGCATTAAAATCTGATAATAATAATAATAATAATAATAATAATAATAATAATAATAATAATAATAATAATAATAATAAAGAACTTATAGCCAGAGGTAATTCACTACTATTATCTATGAAGAAAATGAAGTTTGTGTCAAGCCAAAGAACTTAATCAACATACAAATAAAAGTAGGTGTGGTTGGTCCGTGCGTGCTATAAAGGCTTCGAAACCAAGACCCAGAGCCCCATGAGAGTTAGTTACATGGCATTGTAGCCCTGTATCTCCCATCCATGAAGAAAGTTTCGATTTGGACCATCAAGGTTCCTGGAGGGACAAAACGCCCTAGCAACTGTGTTACTGTGGTAAAAAATGGGTTAAATTTTAACGATAATTTGTGCATTTTTTTAAATTTTCAATTTCAATGCTGGTTTTCTTTCTACAAATATCATTATTGATTGAATATTCCAGAATGTTCTAGAATTATCAACAATCTTGGGAAATGTTACAAACTCTTACAGTTTCCGAAAGGTTCGAGAATGTTCTAGAATTTTCAGGATGCTCTAGAACCTTTTAGAATGATCCAAGATGTTCTAGATTGTTCCAGAATGTTCGAAATCATTGTAGAAAGTGCCAGCATGTTATATTATTTTCCTATAGGTTCGAAAATGTTCTAGAATGTGCACCACTACGAAGGTACGCATTAAGAATACGGGGTCATTTTTATTAAAGTTTACAGGTACTATTATCATTATGCTCACGTTCTTCTCAACCTATTTAATGTTTTGAAAGGAAAATGGTGGGGTTAAGTCTAGATGATGGGAGCCAGACAACAGAACCTACCTTAACCTAACCTAACCCAGTCCGAGCTACTACTACTAGCCTACTTACTACGACTACCAACTACTACTACTACTACTGTTTCTACTACTACTACTACCACCACCACCACTAACTACTACTACTATTTGTTCTACTATTACTACTCCTACCACTATTACTAGCAACTACTACTATTACTATTTGTGTTTCTTTTCTTTCTACAAATATCATTATTGATAGAATATTCCAGAATGTTCTAGAATTATCAACAATTTTGGAAAATATTACAGACTGTTATAGAATTTTCCCAAAGGTTCGAGAATGTCCTTGAATTTTCAGGATGCTCTAGAAACTTCTAGAATGATCCAGGATGTTCTAGAATGTTCCACATGTTCGAAATTGTTGTAGAATGTGCCAGTAAGTTATATATTATTTTCTTATATTTTTGAAAATGTTCTACAATGTACACCACTAGGAAGGTACATATTAAGAATACGGGTTCATTTTATTAAAGTTGATAGGTATCATTATCATTATGTTCAGGTTCTTCTCAACCTATTTCATATTTTGAAAGGAAAATGGTGCGGTTATAACTAGATGATGGCAGCCAGACAACAGACCCTACCTTAACCTAACCTAACCGAATCCGAGCTACTACTACTATTTGTACTACTATTAGTACTACTTACTACTACTACCAACTACTACTACTACTGTTTCTACTACTACTACTACCAACTACTACTACTATTTCTTCTACTATTACTACTGCTACAACTATTACTACAACTAATACTATTATTCTTTTTACAACTATTACTACTTCCACTAAAGGCTGCCTCCCATATCTAAACACAATTCTCTGTGGCACCCCTGAAGTTTATCTGTTCCAGGTTGAGTATCGCCACGTGCCAACACAAGAAGAGTCTATATAGAGTCTATTTCCACAAAGAAACATGTTTCAGAGTTACGGTAAGAATAACTCATTCAGAAGCATAATTAACTAAAATTATAGATTACTGAGAAAAATCTTTTCTCGGAGGTACATTGGCAGAAAGTTAAATACATGTCAGTTTCATTTTCAATTTACTTAATGCACTTTGGCACCGGTGTGCTCAAATAGCACCAAGCAAATTTAACAGGCAACGATGGACCGGAGTCTGAGCAGTAAGATTAGCATTCAGCATCACTATAAATAAGTCACAAGGAGAAACGTTAACATATTGTGGTATTAACTTAAAAGAGACATGCTTTTCTCACGGTCAGTTATATGTAGCTTGCTCTAGAGTGGGCAACCTAAAGAATTTATATATCTACTCACCAAACAATAAGATAACAAATGTACTTCATAATAAAACAATTTAGTGAAGTATAAAATAAAATAAAAATAACATTAAATGCAAACCAGACTTTCATTTCACTACAATTTTCTTCATTCGAATTTAATAGCATTATTGTTGCTTTTCTTTTTAAATGAATTTCCGTTCTCCAAATTTTAGATTCTTGCATAACCGTGTACTTCATACATAAAAGTACGAAACTTATTAAATAGTCACAAATCAATTTATAGCGAGTCACCTATCTCCTATAAATATATTTCTCCCGTGCGAAGAACAGTTATTTGAACTAGTAATTAATATAAAATGAGTATAAACGGCAATTTTATTAGGCAATTATTTGTTAGACTTCGCACAGATTCCATTTTTTCTTACACATAACACTAATGAATTACTTTCTGGTTTTAAGCTCTTTATTATTATTATTATTATTATTATTATTATTATTATTATTATTATTATTATTATTATTATTATTATTATTATTATTATTATTATTATTATTATTATGCTTTAAACAGCATCTTTCTTTGGTAATGGCCGTTTCAGGTCTATGAAAATTATCTTCCTGTGATCCGGAAAGATCCGGATTTAAAAAGAAAAGCAACAATAATGCTATTAAATTCGAATGAAGAAAATTGTAGTGAAATGAAAGTCTGGTTTGCATTTAATGTTATTTTTATTTTATTTTATACTTTACTAAATTGTTTTATTATGAAGTACATTTGTTATCTTATTGTTTGGTGAGTAGATATATAAATTCTTTAGGTTGCCCACTCTAGAGCAAGCTACATATAACTGACCGTGAGAAAAGCATGTCTCTTTTAAGTTAATACCACAATATGTTAACGTTTCTCCTTGTGATCCATCAGTTTATTGTGTGACCTGGGAAGTCGCAGCTCATTTCGATGCGGGTATCCTGTATGCCTTCATCCCATCGATTACGTTTTGATCTTAGAATAGGCAGTGATTTCGTAGGTTAAAGAAGAAAACGAGAGAAGTAGGAACACCAATAAAGAAAAGAGGAACATGTAATACCCCTCAAGTTTTCGGAAAAGCCAAGAAGAAAACTACGGAGTCTTTGCCTAAAAGCCCAAGCAAGCAAAAGTCTTTTGTGCAAGAAATAGTGCGGTGTACGCTAAAACCTGATATCTCCAAGCATTTATTCAGTGCGTCGGTAACGAAAATGATTAAAACAATCAAAGAAAGAGACACTAAAGTAATTGTATTTTACTGTGGAGATGACTTAAGTTGCCAAACTCCCAGTAAGAATTGCACACCCAGCCACAAAAGTATCTTCCCCCGCTAAGTGCTCTAATTCCATTACTTGGGGTCCAGGTCTTTTATAGTTGTGAGAACGTCTAGACAGATGCAACCCAACTTACACGTAACTTTTCTCGGCACTGACAACAGTTGGTAGCACTGAGTCAAGTCCGTATGGAAGTAAAATTGTGAGTAGATGACGCACGAAACATTTTTCCATTCTGAGATCAATCTCTCTGGTTCAGAGCGTGTTGTGGAATAAACATCATATGTTAATATCAATATTGCTGTGTTTGTAATGTATTTTTCCTTATATACTGTATATTCAAAGATATAAAAACACTCATCACATATGAATCAGAAAATGCTTGATAGTAGCTGAAAATATCAAATCTAGAACAACTGCTTGAAATAAGTTAGTAAAGATTGCCTCCATTGAGAGACCTTCTCCAATTCTCCTCATTCCAACATCTTTTTTTTTCTGGAGGAGAGAAGATCTTGCTTGTCACACTGAGTATGCATTGAAATTCAAATTGAAACAAAAACACTAAAAAGTTTCAGTCTGGCCGGGATTTGAACCCGGGTCCACCAAACAGAAGTTCAATGCCCTTAGTATTCACCTACCGCGCCATTTAAACTTCCACCCAAACTAATACCTACTAATACTCGTTTCATGGAAAAATATAAACAAGATACTCAAATATAACAAAAACAAAGACTATAAACAAAATATAAGTAAAAATATAAATAAGAAAATATAAGCAACTTGTGTGAGTGTCTTAATGACTTACTCAATATTTTCTTGTTTAACTCAAAAACAAGTTATATAGTCGTTGCTCAATGAGGAAACTATCACGAAATGTTCTTCAAGCTTAGCTACGTCATCGGTAGAGCCGTAACTTGTGGGAGGGGAACTGCCCCCCAGAAAAGCTCCCAGCCGTTGTAGGGGAGGCACTTTGAGACAAAATTTTCTTACTCCATATACGATACGAACATGAAATTAGAAATGAAGCATCAAATAGAGTCGCTACATTACACAAACAAAAAAGCACACAAAAAGTAAATAGCACAAAAATGAGTCATGGACTATATTTGAGTAATATTTATTCGTATGGCTTTGTGATTTATCAATATTGTCCCCTTAATAACTTTGTCATGTACGGAATGGGCCCAGGGAGTAACTAATGGAACCCCAGACCTTGTCGTGCTCCGAGGGGCCCATAAAGATTAAGAGAAAGTTGGAAAGAGGGGGCTCAATAATTAGAAAATCCACTTTCTCTAGGGGGCTTATTAATGCTTGCCCCCCAGAAAAGAATCTAAGTTACGACGCTGCTGATCGGTTGCAGGGATGGTCCCGATTTAAATTAAATTTCGTCTTTACCATAACTTCTAATTTCCAAAGAAGAAAAGACGACTGAAATTATTTTCACATTCTTTGAATTGTATCAACACGTGTAGAAATATACAGTTCAATGTTTTATTCCATAACTACTAGTTTATATTCTTATATTCATATGAAGAGTTTGTAGCAAATTGAACCGGTGGCACTAGCCGAGTGATCTCGGGCGTTCGGCTTCTGATCATGAGGCGCAATCCACTAGGGGTTCGAATTCCTCTGAAAACCAAGATCGGAATTTTAATTGTCCTAAGTATTTCTATGTTCGTGTTTCTGTAGTCTTTGGAATACGTCGAAAGCACATTATTCGCCAGTGGCGAACAATAGTCCGGTTGGGGCGATTTGTTTTAAAAACTTGTGAAAGCAGGAAAGATATAGAACATGGCGACATAGAACAAATGCATAGCATCCATTAAATAATTTGCTATTATTATTATTATTATTATTATTATTATTATTATTATTATTATTATTATTATTATTATTACCACAATGGAAAGAAAAAGTAACATAGTCGTAGGTATTCATAGAAACAGAAAAGATATAGAGTATGTGAGATGTTTCTTAGGTTTACACATGAACGCAATAATAATATTACGTTTATGGATTTACATATAGAATTATAATTTTATGACAAGAAATGGAATATAAATATTTATTAGCTGATAAAAGTAATGCAATTTGTTTCGCCCTTCTTCTAAGAAGAAAGGTAAGGTGACATCTTAAATAGGATCATTCCCGTAACTAGCGATCCCTATTGTAAGTTCGATCACTATTTGCAATTTGTGCACAGCTAGGAACAATTCCTTGGAACTCATTTTTGGCCCATACTACAGCAGTAAGGACATGTTTAGCCGTTCTGTGTTCATCAATTCTTGCCCAAACACGTTACTTACCAGACAGTTACGAAGGTTGAAAGGATGACGTAATTTTGTGTTGTTGGCCTTTCACCTGTAAAGGAAGTTGTCTCAACTCTTAGACCCTTTAATATTTTTCATGTTAGTATACATCAAAAGTATCAGTTTTGTAGATTATAAAAAAATTCCTGAATTGCCACAGCCGGAATCGAACTCGCGTCCCCAACATTATGAAACTAACGCTTAAGCCACTACTCTAAGATGTCAGTGTTCTGGGAGAAGGAAAAAATGGAGCTGCAGTGAATTCAGTAATTACACACTTTTACGATTCCAGTGTAATAATGCTGAAACTTCCTGATTTCAGTCATGAAAAATAGTAAAGTATTATGTTGAAAGAATAGTTCAGAGAAGTCAACTTTAAATTGACAACTCCTATGTACGGAGGCGCTGCAGTATGCTCTCGCCTCGGGTCCTCATTTTTCACGGCACGGCATTGGACATATACTTATATTGATTGGAATCTGGTGTTTCAGGGTACTGGATTATTTTTTAAAGTTAATTAATGTAACGAACCTTCCTCAGTACCTTGTTTTCTATTTTGACGCGTTTAAATCATTTTTAGTTTTTCCACTAACTCTTTAAGAAGAGGGACAAAAACACAGAAACATGGAATACAGTAAAAATCACAAACAATATTCGCGCGTTCTTCCCTTGCCTGAAGTAAAACAATAAAATATGGTGAACATGCAATTTTCGGTCTTCCATTTTCCATTTTCTATCTGGTGTCAAATCCAGAGTTGGAGTGGGTCAATAGTCAAATTCATCGAGTTTTCTCGGTGGGTCAGTTGGTCAACAGCATGTCACTCACTGCGACCCCTTCATTCACCGTGACCCACCACTCGGTATGACGCACTTTCTGATCCAACGACCCTCTCTGGTCACTGCATTGTAGACAGCACCTTCTGACGCGACAAAACGCCAATCAACCACAAAATTACTCCCCCCAAAATATGCTAAATCGCCTATATGTGTGATTTGTTTTCATTAAGATGAGTCTAAAAAGCACTAAAATGTACCACAAAATATCCCGGAGAGAGATCGAACCACCAACCTTATGAATACTGGGCGGGTGCTGTTACGACTTCGCCACGGAGACGATGAATTAGACGTCGCTTGTAAAGGGATGAATCGTTGAGATCTTTTTAATTTGATCAATCAGAGTGCTCTTTAAACGGTATATATGAGACGATAACTGTTTAGGGTAAGATGAAATGCGTTTGCCATGTAATTTTATAACAAAATGACGCCTGTCTATTTACTTTATTTCATACCTCTCCCATACTCACTTTCTAATGATCGAAGACAGTTGCCATCTAAATTCATACAATTATCGCACTCAACGTTTTTCACTTCATGCTGTTGAGGTAGGAGTTATTCTTGACCCGCGGAGTTCATTTTAGGAACAATTCGTTACAAAAAATAATATATAATAAAAACCACATGAACATGACTGGCGATAGTTCGTGTTGGTCCCTTCGGGATTCTCCGTGACGAATCGAAGGAGCGCGGACAAAAACAAAGTCCTCGCTGCTACGCGGTGGTAACTTCAACATCCCGACGCGAGATATCTGTTTCGACTTGAAGAAACCCTGCCGGCAGTGGGACACTTGCGGCAATCCTTCGACTCGTCTCTATATTGATGATCGACGTTTACCCGCAAGTGGGCCACTAGGTGTTGGCGACATTTACGGCATGGGGTAGGTACATGTTTCATATAATCTCGCTGCTGAAAGGGACGTTAAAATCAAAATCAATTCAACTCAACAAAAAATACAGTGCTTCGCATCATATATCCATATATGCTTACCATGCACTTTATAATAATTGCTGAAGCTTGTTTATTATATGGAGCGCTTAGAGCATAGGGCAATCAACCCATAAAATTGTGAGAAAAATAGCCATAAAATTTGTAATGTAAGCTTCTGTATGTTGGTCTACGTACCTTGATTTGGGACTTTCAAATTTCACCCGTTTTTCTACTGAAAAGTATCGATAATCAAAAAGGAAATAATTAGACCATGATAATTTAATTAAAATTCATCGTAAGTTTGCCCATGACAAACACTTTACCATTTTATTTCGTAAAGGTCAGATCCATCATTATGGTAATAGAGTGGTGCTTGAGGGTTGACCGTAGAAATTCAAATCCCGAATAGTTAGAATTTGACAACCTGGTTTTATTATAAATATAAACACTTTAGTCGGCAGAAAAGAGGTCGTGGGTCATGTGTCAGACTTGATGACGATGTGTTTTGGTGGGTCAGTGGTTTATGGTGGGTGGTGGGTCGGAGTGGGTCATGGTGGGTAGTGGGTCAGAGTGGACCAAGGTGGGTGGTGGATCATGGGTCAGAGTGGGTGTTGCTGGGTCAAGTGTTCATTGACCCATGCCATCTCTGATCAAATCTGTAAAGCCAAACCAAACAAAGAGCAATATTACTGCACTAAGACTCTTAGCTATTCATGACAAACTATTGCATGATCCGAATAACTCTAGTATATCCAAAAACCATCATTTGTCATATTTTACCGAAATACGTCATGACTTTTCTGACAAACTGATGTTTGAAATGTTGTTAATACGCAAAGTTCATTGATTTCATCATTTATTCACTTATTCTCTTATGATCATCACAACCTTTAGGGTACTTCCCGTAGATATAGAAAGGTGAAATGTAGTATTCAAGCTTGGTGTAGCGTGCAAGTAAACAAATGAAAAGCAAAAGGATAATATTTCCCTCCTCCAAATCCCCTAAGGTGGAGTGTATTGATTATTCAAGAAAAAGACTTGAAATCCAATCAGAAAATTCATAAAGTATAAAATATGTAGCCAAGTCTCGACTTTGCAATAATAATAATAATAATAATAATAATAATAATAATAATAATAATAATAATAATAATAATAATAATAATAATAATAATAATAATAAAGGTATATCAGAATTACAAAACCAATTACGTGAAAATACCTTCCAAATAAGAAAAAAATATTGCCACGACGCAGGGCAGTAACTTGTTTGGGCAGGGAAGCTCTCTGCCGTTCGAAAGGTTTCAATTTTAAGACAAAATTGTCCTACTCCGTATACGATACGAAAATCAAATTATAAGTGAAGTATGAAACAGGTTCACTACATTACATAAACAGAACAACACACTAAAAGTAAATAAAAAATAATGAGTCGTTGGCCCATTTCAGTAAAAAAAATGTCTACTATTATGAGCACTAGAAATATTATATATATTCGTATATCATTGTCAGATTTGTCAATATTATCCCCTTAATTAATTTGTCATGCACGGAACGGGCCCAGAGGCGTAACTAACGACCCCGCAGGCCTTGGTGTGTGGGAGATTCCAAGAATTTCAGATATCCTCTGATTTTATTCGCCGATACAGATAGAACATCAAGAGTCATGACCTACATATAGCGAAAATTAAGACCAACTACTGTCGGTCCTCGTGGCCGAGTGTTCTAGGGCAACGTTATAGTAATGAAAATAGTTTTCGGCGTGGGTTCAAAACTAGCCCAAGGATTTTTTTAAATTTTCATAGCACTTTTTCATTAAAATAAGCTTGCAGTTTTACTGTACGGATGATCCATAGTAAAAGTATTATTATTATTATTATTATTATTATTATTATTATTATTAATAATAATAATAATAATAATAATAATAATAATAATAATAATAATAGTAGTAGTAGTAGTAGTAGTAGGAACGGGTTAGAAGCCCCACAGGGGTTGCTTAGGTTCTGTTCTCTTGCTCAAATTTTTCTGTACATTTTATGACCAACTTCAAACAGCTGGCTGTTGATAAAGATACAGGTATTTGAAGATAAAGTAGATTTTGAGCATCTTCCAAGACATCAGCGTGTAAGGTACACTGGTGTTTATAGTAGTGATGATGATTGATATTTGTTTTTCATTTTGCAACTTCTCATAACATTCTTTTTATTATATTGTAAATTGTACTGTTATATTGTTTGAAATATTTAATCAACATTCAGTATTATTTACAGATATGTTGAATATTCTCGTTTTTTAAAACATAAAATATGAAGGACTCTAGTATTAAGTTAAATAAATTTTGCTGCAATAAAACAGGGCGGAATCTACTTACCTGTCAGTATCTTATTATTCAATGTTAGATTCGTGTGTTAACTGAAGAGTTTGATATGATAAAATTGTACTTGTCACGTCCGTTACTTTCATCGGTCACCGTTACTCCAACTGGGACGCATAATATCCTGATTAATCTCAATCATTTAATTATGATATAAATATGATAATTGATTAAGCTTGTTAATACTTTAAGCAATCTATAGGAGAAAATTGGCTATCGCAGGTGCACCAGAATCGCAGAGATGTAGCACTTTGTAAACATATGTAACACTCTTGCTTCCGTGCGAGTCACGTCCGTTACCACTGTTCCAATGCCTACATATACATGAAATTATGTTTCAATAAATATTTGAAAACACCTGTATACAGAGTACATTATTATCTATCGAATGAAGATTTTCTTAGTTTGTACGTACCACTTTTAAGTCGGGGGTTGCATTAGATAGCCGTGCGAATGTCACGTCCGTTACTTTAGAATGGCTGAATTGTTAAATTAGCCTCAACACTGATTCTTTTGCCATACCTGTGTGCTCCATGATCTGTCTCATAGTGATGAATTTCTATTTTTAAATCAGTTTCTCAATGACTGATGCGTTACTTTTGTTACGATGGAAGCTCTACTTGACGGTGGCTACAATCACCACAAGAAAACCTCTGAAGCCATAGACACATATTACATCTATTCACTATGTTGTCTACATATACTGGCAAGGTATTACTGTGAATTGATATTGCTGAGTTACACTCGAATTTATAGAGGAATTCGATTACTGCACATTGGCGTTCCGCAGTAAGGTGTCACATTGATAATTTATAATGGCTTACCTGCAAGAACAGAAAGTACTATGTGATAAAGAGCCAATGCTTCTATGTACGTTTTAATTCTCTAGTACTTACTATTACCAAGCTATGTGTGGGAGTTACGATTTAGCTTACCTTTGTATAACACAAGGTGTGACTGGACATAAACTGCATTCACCATTTCCGGCCATTGATAAGGCTAATTACAGCCAAACAGCAACCTCCATGAAAGATTTCAGAGCTTCGTGCTGCTCTTGGGAAAGAGTTTGAACATTTACCAGATGACCTCATCATCGCATTTATTAAGACAATCCTACGACTGCCTCTCCCTTTTCCTTTTATCTTTTCATTTCTTTCTTTCTTCTCTTTACATTGCAATGATTATGTTTTTCCTTCTTCTCTAAATCACAATAATAATGATAATTATTATTATTTACAAAAGTGCTATAAATAAAAGTGAAATTGTTTTGCTCTTAGTGCTTCAACCCTTCTGATAAACGTGCAACTATCCACATAAAGTTGCAAAACTTGGCTGAAATTCTACAGCTTGATGATTCTGTAGTTCTCCTCTCTTCTCTCTCTCTCTCTCTCTCTCTGTATATATATATAATGGAATAATGGAATAATGTATATATATATAATGGAATTTATATCACAGGAGCTATCTGATTAAAGTAAACTTTAACGATTGGACATGTAATGTTTATTTTCAAACCACATTCTCATATATATATATATATATATATATATATATATATATATAATATATATATATATATATATATATATATATATATATATATATATATATATATATATCTTTTGATCCGAAAAAGAATGACCGAAATCTCACCACAACTCATCTCTCTGTTTGACTTCAATGACTGGGTTCGGTGACCACTGGAACTGCATCTGACACAACAGGTGAATAACAGCACCATTAGTGAACGTTCGACAACCATGCATTTGGTTTTAAATAGACCAGGGCACTTCTCCCTCCCTTTTCTCCCCCAAAAAGCTTTCTCCTCTGAACCTTTAGAACCTTCTCATCCTCTCTTTCACTTATTGCACGTGGCCTCTCTAAATCGAACATTCTGACAACATATCCACAAGGGAGAGAGAGAGAGAGAGAGAAATGCCATGAATGTAACTCACCTTATCTTGGACACGTTCCCAACAACACTGACATTTAATGGCGAGACTGTGTGAGATTGAATTTTTACTATTTTCGACCATAGAGGTTACAGCCATGATGCCTTGCCACTTTGCTTCGATTAGTGTTTGAATTTATACCATATCCAAAGCTTAACGAATGGAAAATTCTCCATTCGAATGATTCCAATCTGTTTTATTTCTTGTTTCTAGCTTTTATAGTTATGAGTCAATAAAGCTTATTGTCATTCTAAAAAGAAAATGTAATTTATTTTATGGTTATGATATGAACTAGTTAAACGGGGTACCACCCGTTTTTAAGAGCGTCATTTATAGGATTTGAAAATTGGTATTAAACAAAAAAAATCTTCCCAGAGTAATAATAAGGTATTTATAACATTTAATGTATATTCACTGTAACTGAATACCTAGAATTCATATGTTTTGACTTGAAGTAAAATGAGAAAAATTGAATATCCCGTAATGTATTTTAATGCTATTTTCGTTACTTATCAGGTCTTAGTACATAGGTATGTCCGTCTATCCGGTATTCCACGCGGTAAATCTTGAATGAAAAGGAATATTTAAATTCTGTTTCTTGCAACAGACAATTGGGAGGATTATCTTAGCCGAGTTTGCTAATAGACCCAATCCATTCATACCTTTACTGGTAACCATGACATGAACGGTGGAATCTATAAGAAGGAAATATCAGCTGCGGTTAGGAAGTTTCTTTTAAAGTTAAAAGTAAACTATTTTTCCTTTTAGATTAAATGTTTCTGAGCTTAACAGACTTTTTCGTTAAACCTAAAAAAATATTGATGAGGTTAAAATCTCACATACTTGAGGTATGAAAAGAGTATCTAATAGTGGCTGCATCAACCACCAGCACAACTTCATTCATGAATGTACGTAAGTTGCAGTGACCATTTTTACTGTGTTTACGAGATATTGTTTTTTTCCTTATCACTGAACGTTTAATCTGTTAAACCGTTGTCAACAATTTTCTTTATCTTGAAAAGTAAAATATTAAAATGTGAGTTCATTGCGATGATTGCGACAATTTTTTTGGTAAGGAACAACGCTGTGTAGGATGAGATTTACAGCTGACAATTGAATTTGAACCGTTGTGTTATATTTGATGGTCTTTTATCAGAAATCAAACATTGGAGCTCCTGTAATACCATTGAGGAGAGCATGATAACACTCTAAATAAGGAAGATTTCTTGAAAAGATGAATAATGGGGAAAATACGAGTATGTAAAAAGTATATCATAAATATAATAAGTTATGTTTATATATAGAACATAAATATATCGATGTTCTTCATTATATATCATGTAAACTATTTTACACAATAAAATTAAGTTTATTAAATATATATATAAGTTGTGATGTGTGATTCGCTCTTGAATGTTATTATTTTATATTTTTGTTCTTCATTTGTTTTTCTAACTAAAATCGATTACAAAACTAAAAGGATATTATAAATCGTATGCGATATACACAACTTATTCAATATTGACCAAACTTAACATGGAGGTATACCTTGATTTGCACAGTATACAACGGTATTTACAAGAGCGTTAGGCTTGAAGCTCTGGTAATGGTACTGCCGACTGGTAATGAGCCATTCGTGACATATACCGTAGTGCCATCTATGGATGATATAATATACCAGTTTCAACTGTCTAGCTGAGTCAGTTTGTTGGCAGCAGTCACTGTGTGTTGAGCTCGAATACAGCCTGACAATGCTTTAATCCACACAGCTTTATTGCCAAGGTTGAATTACTAAATTTGGTTTGTAGGGTGACAGTTGAATCTTCTCGATATCACAGTCTTTCACCGCAGCGTTAGCAACAACAGCCGTGTGGACTGGAGCACTGTCATGCAGTAAGCCCGCTGAACGAATGGAGACTGATTCACAGAATTGTTTTGAATGAACTGTCACAGGTAGACAGTTGAATCTTACGTATTGTTTCCTTCATAGATGTCACTATACAAGGGCATGCAGTCTACTCTTCGTGTGTTTCCGTAAATCTTATTGATGATGTTTCTCAGCAGATCAAACGTCTTTCCCACGCATTCTGCAAGGTCGCATGATTTCTGTGTAACTTTGGGGGAGGGAATATTCATATGTCTGTTTGGTTGCAAACAAGGGTCTAGGAGAGCATATATGAGGATTTTAAGACAAATTGAGTTCAAATTATGCCAAATATTGTATATTCATAAAAATACATATAACAATAACAAATACATATAAAAATAAACATTCATAAAAATACATTGAGGGCGCACAAGAGCATTGGAAGGGCCCGGGAACCCTGCCTTCAGCATCGCCGCCTTTGGGATTCTCTAGCATGCTTTGTTCTTGCTTTCTGTGCTTGCAATAGTCGTTGGTTTTGCAACGTAAATTGAACCACTGATTGGAAAAAGGGAATAAGTACAATTTTTTGCGATTTTAACCTGAGATAGCAGATGTGTTCCTTTAAGATAGTTGCATCGTTGAGTAGAAAATTGGAATGTTTGGGCAACTCTATGTGACCAATGTAGAAGGCAAAATCTCTTGCTGATTAGAAAAAGGGAATAACTACGTTTCTTATTTCCTTCTTACAGTCACTACAGGACACGACCACAACTGTGAGACTGTGTGTAAGTAGACAACCACCAGAGCCCTCTGCTTTCGTTACAATACTTCGCCTTCTTTTTGCATTGCACAATCTATGGAGAACTTTTTGCTCCAATCAGTTACAGATTTACATGTTTTCAGTGATACAAGTGGTGGTTAAAACTGCAATCATTCAATGACATGAATGTTTTTCAGCCTGACCGTATCATAACGGTTCCCACTATACACCAATATTTGCCTGTCAGAGGTCACAGTTTTTACCATGTGACCGAAATTTTGCTGTAATCAAACCAGAACTCAAACGACACAATCGCATTTATTTACCAGCACAGTATAACCACATGATTACGAATGCAACAAATACTGATCCTCCATGTCAGGTTTACGAAGTTGTCAATGAAGAAATCTTAGATTTTAAACATTGGTGGTAACCGCTTTAGAAATCTTCAGGTAGCATTGTGGACAAAACAGTGAAATTCCAAGTAAGTAAATAGAGACACTGTTTACAAAGCAGAATCTCCAGGTTATGTCCAAGCTCATAAGTTTATCAATGGACTAAGAACTGATATTTTTCGATTACTCAAAAGTAATGTCACAAACGTTGCACTGCCAACGTCAAAGGCATACGATTGGCAAGTCTCGATCAATCAGAAAAAGATCAACGATTCTTCACAAATCATCAAATACATACCTGACCAATACAAACAGTTTTATAGGATGATTTGTTCATGGAAAACCACTGATCAAGAAACTGTAGAAGAAGAAGATGCAGACGGATAGGACCCTATGTAAACCCATTCTACTGTGACAACGTATTTTGCTACGTATTTTGTTCAGTTGTCTATTGTATTACTTTTCTTGCTGTACGAATAACATGTGCTGTACAGAAAAACGAACGGTGACAATAAAAGTGTTAGAAGCCTAATATGCGTGATAGTTCGAATACATATATCCAAGATTAACGTACAACATTGCATTCAACATGTACATTTTATAGCTTTCTATCAAACTGCACATTACATACCCTACACACAATTACAATTGCACCCAACTTTAATTGATTGGAAAAAGGGAATACTTTTTCCATTTTTAAGCTTTTCTAACCAATTCCAGGGCTGCAATACAAGATTCTTCTTGTTGTCTTAGTGTTTGTTAGTTGTTTTGCTACAAGTAATCAATTTTACACTTTTTGCAACAAATACAAACAACGCCTCTAGAAGGTTTTTTAGCGATATTGAAAACTTAGGTTTGATGCACTTATTCCCTTTTTCCAATCAGTGATTCAATTATCAATTTTTATCGTAATTGTTATATAGAATTAAATTACGTATTCATAAAAGATTGCCTGTTCGGTACATCAAAAATAAATTAGATTCTATAATAAACGTGCAAGTGTTCAACACATTGCTAACGAAGAAGGAATCTTACCTTATGATTTAGATGTGACAGATACTGAAGATTTTTACAAAATGTTTCAGTGTAAAATGGCCTAGTGTTGTATCTGAAACCTATTATAAATAAATAAATAGTTCTTCATGTGGTACTACATTAGTCGAACCCTTGTTACTTTCATTACCAAAGTGGTAATTGATCAGTTCGACTTTCAATATATCAGTTGAATCAATATGATAACATTTGTAAGATAACTATCTTGTTAAATAATGGATCAATTATGTCATATATTTAAAGTGGTGCTCACGAGACTGTTTTAAGGCTATCTTGACATTAAAATATATTGTTAAATTGATGTCTCTTCTCAAAAAATGTACATGTATGTTTCTAATGGATGATATATGTCTCACTTCGAATCTCGCTACAAAATTCTGTCTCCTTTCGTGACAACACTACATAGATGTAAGGGTTTTTGTTTCGTCTCGTATCTTAAAATTGTCGAGTTCTCGTCTTGTATCGTAAAATTGTCGAATTCTCGTTTCAAAGAATTCTTTCTTGTCTCGTGTCAATTCTCAAAAAGTTGTTTTCATATCGTCTAAAATTTTTTCTCAGTTTCATTTACAGGTTATTAGGATTCTTTCGTGTCACGAGAAATCTACAAAGGATGTGATATAACATTTATACGTATTTATTATTGAAGCATACTATGTAATGACGTGCGTGTTTTAAACGTTGATAATGCCCTTCATTGTATTCTTACAAATAACTAATCAGTTTATAGTTTTCTTCTATGATTCAAGTAATACTAAAATAGCATTTGAGATCTAAGACCTGTAGAACTAGTGTTGCCTCCGGGGCTTAACAGAATTCTCGTCTCTTTTTGGAAACAAAAAGAAAACGTAATTTTTGTACTCTCGTCTCGAACTTCAAAATACACTTGTAGTTTTACGTAGAATTTTGGTTTACGAAACAATGGTCAATGATAGGATTGTCCTCGTTCAGTCTTTCGACACATTGGTAGTTCATCTGGTGTTTGCAGGAGTAAATTTTAATACTTACAATTTACAAGAAACGATAGGTGTACCCTAGTTTTAAACTTTATGGATAATTGATAGACATAAAATCTTTCCATTCCACATAAACGGGGAAAGAAATTTTCTAAAATACTTTTGGTCAACTTTGCTGTCATACGAAAATATAGATATATTTTGCTTCTTTTTCTTCTCATTAGAAAGACAAATAACTACATTTGTCGATTGTATTATACGTTGCTGGAACTGTAGTTCGTTTCTGTGGCCAACTAAAACAACAAAGGACACTTCTCTGGAATTCGGGACATCGAAAATACTTTTAAATTTATAAACGAAATTTTCTCTCACATGCGAATTGATCGCATCAAACCAATTACCTACTTATTTCTTAGTTTGAAAAATTCAGTAGCTTCTTTGTTCGCAGCTAGAAAATCCTCTAAGGCTGCATATTTTCTCAAGAAAATAATTGAGTTTCATATAAAACTCGTTGCCTTTTCCTGACGGTAACTAAAATATATGTCTGTCTTTTTAAAATCTATTCCTTATCCTTAATAATTTCAGATGTCGTTTATCAGCAAAAGCGTGGATGTTGGTTGATGAATCGGTGGAATCTCATTCTCAGTATCTCCTACAAGCGCTGGAATTGCATTTTATTCATTTGTTTATCATTGGGCATCAAAACCGTAATATTGTCAAGGAATGTTAACATTTTATTCTTATTAATTGGAAATATTTTGAATTTTCATTTTGAGTTGTAGGAAAATATCAAAGTTTATTTTATTTTGGTTTTGGTATTTGTAATTTCATAAAACACAGTCTGTGGACGTTTTCAATAAATTTCCTGAAAGATTTTATGTAAATGTAAGCATTGTTATAACACAAATACGGACAGCATTATGTAAATTTATGTAAAATGCAGAGTGCTGACATGACACTCAATTTTAGGAGGAATTGGTTAACTAAAATTTTTTTCAGAGAACTCTTGTACCCACGTGTATTGATTTTGACCCAAATTTTTGGAGTCACGTGCTGAAACGCAAGTATCTTTGTTGTATACTGTATATAGAGTACACTGCAGTCTATTTTCTCACAGTTAGTTGAAGTCAAGGTCAGAGTTGAAGTTAGAGTCGGAGACAGCATCGTAAACGTTTTTAATGTACAGCACATAACGAATCTTAGTCAAAGTTTGTGATTGAGATTTAACGTAACATTTACGAAGTTACTTGAATAGACTGATAGAACACATCAAAGACTTTTGCATTTGCTCGGCGAATTTCTGGATTTTGGGATATCATCATCATCATCAGGTATAGTCCCGTAATATATCGTCTTATTGCTTGAGAATTGTCATACACTTTAAAGTTACATAGCCAACATTCGCTACAAGATCAAATAGTTAAAAGACATGAAGAAATAAGGAAAATTCATGTTCACTACTACTTAGAATAGTGTTTATCATTTACACACATGATTCTGTTTAGCTGTTATCAAAACAGTGGTAATGTTCTCGAAAGTACCTCAAAGCACATTATAGGTGTGTTTCTTTAACATAAACATTATAGGTAATTTAGGACGTACCTTCAGGTAATGAAAGTAATTTGAAAGTACTCTGAGTGCTCAATAATAACTTTATCTACATTTTAAACTTAATTTTTAAGGAGTACCTGCCCAGGTTGACAATATATAGTTTGTTTCTTTGTAAAAATTATTCACGAGTTAAATAATAGTAAATAAGGACAAAAATATCATATTCCTCATATATCTATTTCCTTGCAGAGTGCACATGCAAACATAATACTCAGGGAGAAAAATTAGAGAGAAAAGAGCGGGCTGTGATGAAATGGTGATATTTTCTCTAAATGGTACTTGTTAAGATTGCGTAAGGATCCGAATTAAGAATTTCGCCAAGATATAAAAAAATATGTATTTATTTGAGGAGAGAAATCTACAAGAGTCCAGAAAATACTGCATGGACTCCTAAAATTAAGGCAGTATATTAATATTCGGAGTTCCTGTTTTCCAACTGAGAGGTACAATTCGCAGCAAAAAGCATGTAAGTTTATTGTGAAACTACACCTAACAGGCCAGGGAATCAACATAACGTGTAAGTGGCACGAATCACTCAAGGAGAAACCTCGGCGTCTTCACCTGCACACTTATTTTGGAGCAAAAGACTTAGTCGATTCACGATAAACTTACATGCTCATGTTGCAGGTTTTTTTGCTGCGGACTGTACAAGGTGTATTTACATTCAATCTTTTCGCATAGTTACACTCTTTGCATGTCTCTTGCACTTTCCAATCCGTTCCCTGCGAATGATAGTATCTTAAGGAAAGCAAAAAATGTGAATATCTTTTGACTTCTTCAGAATTGTTCGAATTAGTAACAATAGCTCAAGTTGAAGGCACTTCCTCGTAGTTACACGCAAGTCACATCTACTCTCGCAACGTGTGTAACTGTCATTCCTAATAACAAGTAATACCGAAAGACAAGAGGAAAAAAGCAATGTAAACTGTTTCCAACATGCTACTGCAAAAAGTGCGCACCTTTAACAAGAAATACGCTTTTCTACGTCATAGCGAGGTTAGGCCCATGATACGATTTTTCCCCTTTGTTTAGCCAAAACTGTGCTACGTTTCTTTATACTTGCTAGCAGGGCACAATATTTAGTGTCAGACCGGAAATATTTTGAATTACCAATGTACGTATATATGAATCATTTTCATGTGTAAATTTTTATACTTTCAAGTCATTTAACCAAAGTTAAACCATTCGGTCGGTAACAGCATTAAAAACTGGGATCACGGTGGCTTAGTGGTACAGCGCTTACTTCTGGTGTGCGGGATCCCTGGTTCGATGTAAGACGAAATTGTTGGCGAAAGAGAAATATTTTAAATAGTAGCTTGCTTTTCCCATCCACCTTACATGGTGAATTGCTCCAGGCAAACGAAAGAAAACTCCTCAAGGAGGTATGCCACCCAAGAATATGATGGACGGTTCTAAAAATCCCCTGTAATCTCTGCAGTGTCCTGCTTATACAAGTTTCATAGCAAAATTCAACACTTTATTTCTTACATCGAAAATACTGTTCCTTACATTATCATCCTGGAATAAAGTTAATGCAATCTATTCTAGACCACTCGTTCTGAAAACACTTCAATAGGAGAACCTCCGGTCCAGATGCAAACGAAACACAACACTTATCAAATACACATTTTAAGACTAATTCATAAATATGGCGTCTACAAGGAAGGTATAGAAGGTTATTTTTGAGCTACTGCTCTAGCAGAATGCAAGCACCGTTGACATGAACCATATTGCATGGAGTAGTGTGACAATAAACTGCCTGCACGAACTTTACCAAGTTCCATTCTTCAAGCGAATGTATTATAGTAGAAACAATGTTCTTCTCTTGATGACGACAAAATGGGAACACCAATTAGATTCTCATGACCATCTCCTGTAATAACCTGTCGGCAGTCTCTCTGCCAGTCAAATTCAGCAGTAGTTTTCAGCTGCAATGCACTTGATGCACTCTGAAATTGTTTCTTGTGGTTCTGTGCAACTTCGCTACGGGCTTTCTCTCAGCATCGGTGAATGGAAGACCCATTTATTGCTAGTTCCTCTACATTATGGCCTAATGCCTCTGCTGTCGCTGTCAGAATATGTATTGCTGCTCTATGAGTGATCTTTTATCGATTAAGAGCAACACCAGTCTTTGAGTAATAAAATTAGTTTTCCCCCCCTTTTACATCTCTTGGACGGTCCGGGCACACACGCATCCGTATTTACATTTTCTCTAACATTCTCAACTAGGTTTTCCTCTTCATTACTTGAACTGGTCCATGTCTTTTGGTGTATAAAGTTCAAACAAATCATTTTCAGAAGTGCATTTTCTTTCGCGTTACTCTTTCTTTTGAAGCCATGCATATCCGTCTCGTTCTTTTCACGCCAAACTCATGTGTTTACTTTTAGTCGTGTAAGAAGAATTATTACCTCTGAAAAGGAGAAATCTTTTCAACAGGCAATAATTCTTACACGACTAAAGCTATCTTTAAAATAGTACTAGATTTGTGCTTCTGGTAAAACGATACCTTAAAACAATATGTCACATGACCCTCTTTCTATTTGAAAATTTTGACCTGAATGCAAGATGAACGCAATGACAGTACTATACAATATATATATATATATATATATATATATATATATATATATATATATATATATATATATTATATTCCCGTAACCTTGTACATAACGGAAAGTTTATTAGTATTATTATTAATGATATGAAGTGTGAATGTGAAATAAAAGCAAGGATAGGAATGGCGAAAGATACCTTTAGGAAGGAGAAAACGCTGTTTTGTGGGACTTTTAATAAAGAATTGAGAAAAAGACTCATAAAATGCTTCATGTGGAGTATTGTTCTATAGGGTCAAATACATGGACATTATGAAAAAAATGATGAAAAATGAATGGAAGCTTTCGAAATGTGGGTGTGGAGAAAAATGGAGAGAATTAGCTGGGTCGAGTGGAAAACGAATGAGAGGGTCTTAGAAATGTTGGGGAAGAAAAGAGCAATCTTAGACATTATTACGAAGATGAAGAAAAAGTGGTTGGGGAATTGGTTGCAAAGGAACTTTATCATGAGGGATGTGCTTGAAGCTATGGTGGCAGGAAAGAGAGGGAGGGACGAAGAAGACTACAATTAATGGACTATATCAAAACAGGAAAGTCACACGCGAAAACGAAGAGGTTAGAGCATGGAAGCTTCTCAGTTGCGACAATTGACCTGCCAATAATGGTAAAATACCTATGATGATTATGATGATGATGATGATAAAGGTAAAACTTGTCAAAAAAGTATAACTGAATAACGCAACTTTAATTGTTGTACACGTAAAAAGTAATCAAATGAAAATAAAGTTTAGTGCGTATTTCGGACAAAAAAAAATAACATAAAACCTGGTTCTATTTTCGTTGAAACAGTACATTAGAAAGTTCCATCTCGAAGTTCCGTTTTACCTTAAGCACTTCAGAAAACCTTCACCGTAAGAACATGAATAAATCTTAAGATATTTGAATCCATTTGAATGGCTTGACAAGAATTACTACCAACCTTTATAACAACATCTCTTAAAAGTCATTTTCTGACTACAACACTCTATAGGACGTAGAGTGAACAAAAATTAAACTAGCATGCTGCAGAAAGAAGTAAAAAGAGAAGGAAATGGGGACAAAACTTTCTCTGCCTGCAGATAACGTTTCTTAAAGCTATTTTGTTGATGTATTATAGCTTTTAGAGGAAAAAGAACCAAACTGCCTCTCGTTTAGGAAACTTCTTTCGATTATTCGTTTCTCCACCCGATTCTTCGTGCGTGTTGTGGTGGAAATTGTAATTATTCCCTTCATTGGAGCTGCAAATGATTTGTCAGAACTCGCAACGATATTCATTTCTCTTGGAACTCGATTGAAACCTGACAAATCGTAATAAATACGATATCCTCTACTTCTTTATTCTTCTCTTCTGTTCCTCACCTAATATCTCCCTTAGTGTGTGTGTGCATTGTTTGATGTTTGTTCCAAAGATGACAATGATTTGTCTTCGCTAAAAATAGGTCGATGCGGAAAGTCATAGACAGGAAATATAAATATAACTTTATAGTACTACTAACATTATAATGATTTCCTGTGCATGAAAAGAAATACCTTTCACAATTATTTCTAATTTTGAATATTAAATAATCTAATGTTACTTACCTCTGATTTGTCTTTCATATAGAAAATCTTTCCATCTATAGTATTTTGTTGGCGTGTTAGAAATATTAACTCCAAATGTGTCAAATGGGTGGCACAGCAGGTAGAGATAGAGCACTTAACCCTGATACGTGGGTCCTTGGTTATATCCTCGGCCATATAATTTTGTGGTGGACAAGATCCTGCCCGTGGGTTTTCTAGGTACTCCCGTTTCCTTCTACTTTCTCATTGTATCGATTCTTCCATCATCATCTCTCTTAGCCTAAAAGGACATATTTGTGGAAAGTTAAGCTGAAATTTTCATTTCATTTAAAAGATGTGTCAAAATGTTCATATGTGTGTAGAGAAGAAATACAAAAAGCACAGACGACCGCACTATTTTTTTCAGTCCTATTTTTTTAATTAAATTAGTCAGGAGCTGGGTTGCTCAATTGTAGAAAACTCATCTCTGGTAAGAGAGATATCGGGTTTGATCTCCGGTCATGCGATTTTGTGGAGGACAACATCAGGTCCAAGAGTTTTCTCGAAATTGTTCCACCTTCTTCCACATTCTCATTCCCCCGATTGTGTCATAATCATTCACTTTCAAATCATCATTTTAAAAAGCATAACCATGGTTGACAAAACTAGAAATTTCTATTAATTTAATTTAAATTAATATTTGTTTATAAAATGTAAATAAAAATACAATAGAAGTTTTGGGAAAACTTGAACTAAACAATTCTCATCACATAAATAGACTAATTTTTGCGGGCTTCTGCTGAAAGAAATGTACCATGTTCATGTTTAATAATAAAATATTAATTTTCAAATTATCATTGAAATTATAATTAAAATCTTAAAGAGAATCTTCGGAACCAAAGACACCAATATAAAAAAATTACACTTATGAAATGTTGTGTGGAAAAAATAAGTATTATAGGATAGGACTATTAATGAAACATTAATTTGTCAAATGGTAACGTAATAACTACAACGTTTTCTGAGAAAAGTGTTGTTTCGGAATTTTTATTCTTCAGTATACAGGAAGAATTTGAAATTCGTCATCGAAAATACCCTTGAAATACAGAAAATAGTGTGGAATATTATGGCCTTTATGCATCTACATGAAAAAAATCCAACCCAATGAAAAAAAAAAAACAAGGAATGGAATCCAAAAATAATTTCCTAAGCTTGATGTGTGTAAATCCGAGAACGAACTTGATTTCATTCAATCCTTGTTTCAAGATCATAAAGCGCCCTTGACCATTATTGTTGCTCAAAAGTATACTTTGAAAGAAAATTATAGAAATATAAAGTATCCCAGAAATATAAAGTATTCCTCCTGACTTCTTTCAGTAAAAATAGCGTGATATATTATAGAATTGATTAAAGATAAACAAAATTTTTTAAGCTGTTTTAGAGTGAATTCTTTGGTAAAACGTGCCTCCGAAATAAATCACTTCTGGATTTTCTCGAGTGAAATAAATTATGGTATATTATAATTATCAAACTAGTATTTATTTATGGAATATGAATAAATTCTCCTAAGCCGTTGAGCATATTGTCTGATAGAAGTTCATACTCAAGAGGCAACTATTCCTCTTAAAGTTTCACCAGAAATATTATTTATACAATGTTATAGAGTTTTTAAAATACTTATAAATATTGATTTATCAAATATAAACTAAATCGCTGCAGCCATTTTCGAGAACATTACAAATTTAGATTTCCAACTTCAGTATACTATCCTTATTTTTCAGAAATTTCTTTTCTGAAGAATTGCATAAACACCTCAAGTTTAAAATTTCATGCAGACACGTTAAACAGTATTCGCCTCTAGGCCCGATTTCTCCGTAAATTTGGAGGGGCCCATTCAGATGCAGAAGGTTTTAAGACAAATTGCACTCAAATTATGCAAAATATTGTATATTCACAAATACAATATGGGGGGGGGGCACATGAGCTTTGGGGGTCCGGGCCCCCTTGGCCCCCTCCCCAGGATTGGAGCCCTTGCTCTAGGCGTATACTTTCAGTTTTATTGATGAAAGTCCTGGCCATCCACCCCCTTCTCGAAAAACTTTGTACTTGTTTGAACTCTGCACTTAATGTAACTAAATCAAAGAAATGTTGTTTATTTGGCAAATTGAGAACGTTATTCAGAGCTAAAATATTATAATTTCATATATATGGTTGTCAGAGTGAAGTTTTTAATAGCAAAGTGGCTGAGCATTATTTCTTTTGAAGGATGTTCACATACGCCAGGACCCACGGACAAATATAAGTTTTTCAGAATAAAAGGTATAAAACGTGTACTTCCGTTGAAATTTGGGATTTTCACACTCCCAGAACTTTCTTATCTCGTACCGTCACTCGAATGTAAAAATTAGGTGGGGACAGTCGGCCGAAAAAGTGTCAAAAGCTTTTTCAGGCAAGCCATTCTTAGTGAGGTTTTCTTGTGTTTTCTTCATTTACACAAGACAAATGCCAGGATGGTACTTAACATATAGGTCCTAGGCCTCTTCCTTTATTCTCTTTCCTTGGATAATATGTTCGCCGAGGGATGTCATCTCTCATACATGGTACCCTAACATGACCATTGATGCCGAAAGCCCAAAATTCTAATTCCTAATCCGAACTCTCATCGAAGGTAAAAAATGTACTAAACTATCCGCGCACTTTCCGTTGTCATACAAACTCTATTACCGAAGTTCCATCTCAAAGTTTTCAGTATCTACTAAAGAACCAAGTACTAAGAGAACGTTCGTGTAGTATCTTCAAACTTTCAACGACCACATAACACAATGCATCTCTTTGTTCTTTAACCATCTAATCAATAACAAGTGGTTCAAGTGGCGAAGAAGATGATAATAAATTGGAGCAGAGTCTGTTGAGTATGAAGCATCACTACTGCTCTAACTTGTTTACACGTGGCGTCAAGTGTCTGCGATATGTGAAAATTAAATGTTACGTATAATATATAGAAATGCGTTTCTCGTATTCACCACTGCTCTTGTTAAGATGGTCAAAGTACAGAACAATAAGAAACCCAAGTCATGTTTTTCCTTAGATTTCCACTTGAATTTAAAAAAAAAAAAAAAAAACGTGAATTAAAAGTCCCTGGCCATAGGAATTTTGAGGCAGCCTACTGTAAGTGTCTCTTCAGGTCCAACTAAAACATATCTAAGTGAAGGAAAATAGTCTTGAGTAGCCATCTGGCAATCTGGACATAACTTGTTAAACTTAAAAATTCAATATGGCATCCACGTAAAAATGAGACATTTTTCTGAAACGGGGATATCTTATCAATAATGCAAATAGAAACTTCGTTCTCATGCTAAAATTAAAAAAAAAAAAAAAAACAATGAGTACTTGTCTTAATTAAAGAAAAGTTTTAAAGTTTTTACATGGTGCCACCATTTTCTAAACATGGCAGCCATTTCTCGACATTTCAGTTTTCTTCGTATATTGTAATATTTTCATGAAAACTAATTATGAAACATAACAGATACCGTAAACAGGTGAAATAAAAATAATTTAGCATAATCAGAGGTTCCAAATGTACCAACATCTTTTCTCTTCCAAATTTGAAATTTGATAGAATTAGTGAAGTTTTAGTATCTCAACGTGTTACATTTTAGATTAAATTTACAAAGGTGAAGCCGTCGTTTTCTTCAAGATTTTCCCATGATTTCAGAAGTTGTTTTAATGGCGAAATCTCAATGTCACTGTACAAAAGTCTTACAGATAAATGATTAACAAAACAACTACAACTACTACTACAGTATTATTATTATTATTATTATTATTATTATTATTATTATTATTATTATTATTATTATTATACGTGTAAAATAACAAAGTTTAATAAAATAATTGTAATAAGTTTAAGACTAAAATATAAATATTGTATTATTAAATTAATTGATATTAACAGTAGTAAATTAGTAAAAATGTTTGAAATTCTAAAAACAAACTTTTGTATCGTATATATATGCTAATATGTGCATAAATTGCAGAAGGATGTGGATAGGAACTACATGGATGTTGAATGATGGAATAATATACAGTTAGTAAAGCTTTACCGAAAATACTTGGTTTTAGATTTCTTCTAATCTTGTGTCTTGGAATAATTTGGAGGATTTTTGAGAGTACCGTAAACTTGTGTAACTTTGAAAGTTTTTCCTTAATCGATTTCAAAATGGACTTCTTGAAATCAAACACACAGAAATGTTCCAAAGCTCCTGCAATTTCTGAAAGTCTAGTTTTGGTATGTTCCGAAATTCAACCATCGCGTTGGTTTGAATGCCTCCTACGGTGGCAAAACGGTTACCTTTGAAACCCTTTTTGAGTTTGGAAAAGAGCCAGAAATCCTCTGGTGTTAAATCCAGTGAGTAGGGAGACTTGTAGAGGAGAGGAATGTTGGTTTCTGTGAGCCGTTTTGGCACCGTACAAGACATCCAAACAACACGATGGCTGAACTTTGGAACATACCAAAATAGAACTTTCAGCGTTGTTTCCAGCAATGACATTATCGGTGGAACAAGTGTGTGTGTTTCCAAGGAGCCTATTTTGAAGGAGATTAGTAAATGTGTACCTATATTGTGGTAATAATTAGTTCAACGAAATTCCGGGAACTTTCTTGACTGATCCTTGTATGTCAAATGTTTCAGACATTGACAGCCATCAAGAAATATTCTTCAGCAAGTTTCAAGGATTCCGGTTGATAACTGGTGACCTCTGTCTTGAAGAGTCTTCTTTTATAGCCAGTTTTGGAGGCGGAGTCTTTGGAGGTGTTGAAGAGGCCCTCTTCGTATTTCTTCGTGTCGTATTCGTATTTTCTCGGAGGTGGCATCCGTCGGCTGCTTATTGGTGCTTGTGCCGAAACACGGCGTTTTGTTTACTAATATGAGGAGGTATTGCATTATTTTCAGATTGATGTACTTATTAATGGATAATCAGTTATAAGCAAATTCAATTTGGAGAATCTCTCTATCTTTCTCCGATTCTTTCCACCAAAATTGAAGGTGAAACAATAAATCAGAAAACTCTTATCTTCAAAATTCGGAGTCATTTACTCCTATTACTTACTGTTTAGAAGTATAGCTGGCAGACGCTTTGCATTGTGACAGCATTTTGTCATTTGTATGGGTGCATTTAGGGCTACATAAGCTACTATATACGGCACATTTCTATCTTTAACTCATTATTGAAGAGATAAGTTAATGCATTTTAGTACCTAAAGAATGTTTCCTTCACCTTAGATAACAATTGCTATTTTTGGTATTATCACGGTTCAGATATTTGGTAAAGCACCACATCTGGAAAGGAAATGAAGATTAACAATATGAATATACTAACTACTTTACAACTAATGATTAATTAATAATATGTAAATGAAGTATAAGCGTTAAGCGTATAATAAAAACAACATGTGCATTCATCAACTAAAATATATTTTACGTGCTAGCTTCAGAACTGGACACTTACCACATTTGATAATATTTGTCGTTAGGACACTTCTAATAGTAAATATATGATTGAATATTACTTCAGTAGATACACAACTACTTACAAACAACTGCTATAATAAATCTTATCTTCAAGCTCTAACAACACACAATAACTATCTAAAGATGTTATACTCTACATTACCCACTATCTAATGTCTACTCTACACTATTTCCTATATAATACTCTAATCTATTCTACCTACTAGTGAAAGTTCTAATTGTATCACTAGATGTACCTAGGATATACATTACCTAAATTTCATTCTATGTATGGCTACTACTAAAATAACTATGCACATCTTTAAATCTATTATCCTACTATACATATGTTATCTATGTGTACTTCCCTTTAGAATTGCTTTGTACGATTACTTTAGGAATTATTTGGTTACTCACATATGAACTTACCTTGAATTATTTTGATAACTCAGCTTACTTGACTAACTTGATGCTTATTTATTATTTTATGTTATGCATAACAATCATTCGAATTTTCTATATACGAGGTTCATTTAATACGTTGATAAGAATAATAGCATAATTTGATAATAATTATATCGCTTCATCGCAGTCCATGGATTATAAAACAAACGATGCTGTTAGACAAAGTTCCTATTTATGATGCATTGTGTTAAAAGAGTTCCAGATTTTCGTTTTAGCCATTGTCAGTAAAGTATCTATGAATCCAAAGTATATTCTTCGAAACTAAGCTTTGATAGCGACCTGATGCGTGTGGATGCTCTTGTCCCCTACAAGGGGAAATATATATAAGACAATGCTGCGCATAATGAGTACTTCATCGATGATCTAACCAAATTCATCTTTGAAATAACGTTTCCTATAGGAACAAATAGAATCAGTATCCTACCAATGTCGGTGAAGCATGAAATGAAACTAATTAATGGACTACCACTTGTTAATTGTACGAGACCATTTACAAGTTTCCACTCGTCCTTCGAGCAGGAATCTTTTTGAATTTATGTTAGGATAATATATTTGAAGATACACAATTAGTCTCAGAAAAGTGAGCCCTACTCAAATATAAATAGCTAATTTTATATTTTTTTTTTAAATGAAGGATATCTTTTAGTGTTTGCAGAAAGAAATTCAATTTAACCTCCTTGTCAGCCCTTATGAAGTTCTTCGAAAAAACTTATTAGATGTAAGAATCGCTCAAAGAATTGACCCTGTTGAGTTTCCTGATCTGCTTTTGAGTGAAAACATCCACGGCTTCCAATACTTGATCAACGAACTTTAAAAAGTTCGTTACTGAATCCTCTTTCTTTCTTTCTCTTTCTCTCTTTCTCTCTGTGTGTATGTTATTTAAGAATTTTTCAATTTTGAGCTCCCCATTGATAGAACATCAAAAACTATCTAAAAGAAGTGATCAAATTTTTCGCGTCAGTCTTACCGTTCACGAGATATTCCCGAGATATTATAGGAGATTTAAGAAGCCATATCTCGGGAATCGTAAGTCATAGAGAGATGACATCAGTGTTTATCAATACAAAGAGGATAGTGAACATTTTGATACCAAACAGTAACCGGTAGCTACTGACCAACTTGCCACCGTTCCCCAGATATTGGACAAAAAAAGTTCGGATTTCGGGAGATTTAAAGAGCCATATCTCGAGAACCGTAAATCATAGAGAGATTATATTTTGAGAATGTTTGAATTTTGAGCCCTTCATTTTGAGCATGTGTCTACGTAAAACAACATATCGTAGAACTTTTTAACAGAGCTCTTAAACAAAACATGTGGAGAAAAAATGTAGCAGTCAAGGAAATTATAAATGGATAGATATATTACAAGAATTGTTTAATGAGTATAATAATAAAGTACATAGAACAATTGGTATAAAACCCATAAAGATTAATAAGAGAAATTAATACTTTTCAAGTTCGTTCTGGCAATGCTCTTGGAGCATTCTCAACTGATTTAATAGTGAAATCAACTATTTCAACTTAGTTTGTATATTTCTTGTTGTTGATTGATTCAAAGCAGCGAGGATTTCAGCGACTCGTATAGATAATTTGTAGTCATCTTCAAAAGTAAGCAAAATGGTTTCCACTTTAGCCTCTATAACACTAATACTAACAGCTCCTTGAATGACTTTACATAATTGATCCCTGGAAGGACACTTTCAATAACTTTATATGCAACATGAAAAATGTATTTATCACATAAAATTGGCAGAGCAAGTGGATCGGGAATTCAAAACATGCTTTGAGAGTTCTTCACCATGAATATACAGTATCATAAAATGTTTATGGATAAGGCAAAATGGAGAGGATAATCTTTTATTTTTAGTGGAACTTCATATTCTGAAATAATGATATGGATTCTATACGATGTCAATGTTTCTGTTTGTTAATTTGTCAATGTTGTCAATGTCGACACAATAAGTTCAGAAAAGGTGTGTCGATGAAAATAATGCAGAATATTTTTGCATTATTAAACACACCTTACAAAAGTGATGTGTTATGATTCGTGTGTGTATCAAACATTAAGATATACAGGGTGTTTCAAAACAACACCGACGATGTTTGGGAGGTGTTTCCTGACACCAAGATAACACAAAAAGTATAAATCAACCTGGGTGCACAAATGCTTTCTTTCGGAGTTTTGGTTGCTGAAAACATGAAAAAATGAACTTAGCTGGAAAACCATGGCACCTACCGTAGTCGAGCCAATACTTCACTTAGGAACTAATATCTGCGCTAACCAAAAATACATGTTTCAGAATCCTAAGGTACTCACCCAATAATTTTTATAGGGGAACTTTGTCTACTGGCATATAATTTGAAGTACTTACTAACTACCTCTATATAAAATTGTTGCGAAAGTTGCGCAGGATTGTGAAAGTTGGATATTTGGATAAGGTAGATAGTAGTTCCTAAGTGAAGTCTTCACCCGACTACGGTAGGTCCCATAGTTTTGGAGCTATTGACTTTGAAAGTTCATTTTTTCATGTTTTCGGCAGCCTATAATATAACTCCGAAAGGAAGCGTTTGTGCACCCAGTTTGGTCTATACTTTTTGTCTTACCTTGGTGTCAGGAATCACATCCCAAACATTGTCAGTGTTATTTTACAACATCCTGTATATAGAAAATAGTGCAACATGTTAGCTTGACGCTTGACTTTTGTAAATTTTATCTGAAACGTAACATACTCTATTGAAACTGTTGAAACTTCATTAACACTCATCAAATTCAATTGTGAGGAAAATATATTGGTACTGCTGGAAACCTCTCATTATGATCTATAATGTTTATTTCATGTTTGACTTCGGTATCTGTTATAACTTCATAATTGTTTTCCACGAAACTATAAAAATGTACGAAGATAGCTAAAATGTCGAAAAATGGCCGCCATATGTAAATATGGCGGCACCATGTAAGAACATTACTAACTTTTCTTGCTTACAATAATAACCGTGGAACGTAAAACTCAAAAATTTCATTTTTGCTTACAATAATAATTGTCTTTAATTTGGCAAAAGAGCGAAGTTTCTAGTTTCCTCATATGGCGAGATATTCTTGTTCCAGAAAAACATGGCATTTTCACGCGGACGCCATTTTGAATTTCAAATTTCCCAACTTACATCCGGGTTGACAGATATCTACCTAAGATTTTACTATCACTTAAACATGTCTTACTTTGATCTGGATAGTCCACTTCAAAATTTCTACGCGTCTTATAGTCAGGGCCTGTATTACATGCGCCAAATCGGTTTCAAGAAAATGCTTCAGCTATGTTTTATCATTTTTCCTCTATGTAGAGCAAACATTGAAGTAGAAGTTGTTCTGGATTTCCATCAGTTTCGGTTTTAATCAAGATTTAAGTTTGGATATGAAATATATTCGTGCGACACTTGATCAATTGCAGGAAACCGCTTATCACTATTTATGATATTTCTGTTTATGCTCTATAGTAATCAACGTTAAAATCGGAAATAATTCACTTCTACCATTTCCTGTATAAACTGTCTACACTCTGGGTACATTTGATGATGATCCATCAATTTATTTTGTCTCCGGAATGGACGGACATACATTTTTCTCCCAGACGGAGAGACAGGATAAATATATAAAGGAATTTTAGTCCTTTGTAAAATATTTTATTTAGATACCATTATAAGTTATTAAATTATATTAGTCAGAAACTCCATTAATATACTGATTAATCTATCCATGTTTTATACCTCTTGCGTGATGTTGCCACTTGCTAAATAGTAATAACACAGGACTGGTACACAAATATTCTCCTTTCCGTAAACAGAGATTTTGTCCTGATACTTTTGTATTACCAATCGGTTTCAAATGCACGCTTCCAATACAAAACAATGATAGAGTATTGGAACGCTTTCAAAGATTTATAGATTCTGCTTAAGTTATGTTGTCCACAAGGGAAGAAGACAATGTCTCTGCTCAGTGCCATCTTGCTCTCTTCTGTTTGATTATTTCATTATTTCTTGTGGTTTACTTGCGTCTATTATTCGTGTTGTTTAAAGTAGAATTTATAGTTAGAGACCATATGACCTATCTCGAAAGAAATATTGCTCGTGAGATTCCTCAAGTGAAGTATGTACCACTCGCGACTTGCTTCAAGGGAAGTATCACTCATGGTCTCTCTGAGAGGAAGTATCACTTGTACCTATCTCCTGTCGTGCCTATCGGGGAAGTATTATTCGTATCCTATTTGAAAGGAAGTATCACAGGTAACCTATGTCAATGGGACTACTGCTCGTGGCATTCCTCAAGTGAAGTATCTATTACTAGCAATCATTATCAGTATCAGGAAAACTTCTTCTGACATGTATAATTGCATCAGAATTATGAAATTTTTGTCAATAGTGTTGTGAGATTTCTTTATTCTTAATTGTTCCGATGATTTTTGACACTTGTAATTGTTTCAGTGCCTATCAAACTATCAGGTAGTGAACATTTTTAAGATAAAATTTCAGAACTAAAAGTTAAATTAAAAATTTTTGAAATTTTTCAACAAATGAAAACAATTTTCGAGCTAAAAGATTTAATAAAATATTTTCAATAAACGCAAAACTTTTTAAGCTTAAACATTTAAATAATTATGTTTAAACAAAAATTTTTGAAAGTGATCTAAACCAAAACTTTGAAACTAAGAATTTTCAAAACCAAAATATTTAAACTAAAACGTTTCAAATAAAATTTTCAAACTGAAATGTTTTAAGCTAAATATTTTCAAATTAGAAGTTTCAAGCTAACAAGTTGCGAGATGAAACGTTTTTAATGAAAATGTTTAAACTAGTAATTCTGAAATAAAATTTTCAAACCAAAAGTTTGAAAAATTAATATGTGATCAAAAAAATAAGCAAACTTTTGAAACCTTTTTAGAAAATTAAAGAAAGTTTTGAAAGTGATAGGTCAATTTACTTGCATTAAGAATAACTTTTCATCAACAACCTTAGATTATGATTAGTAACTACAATATTACGGTTCAAAAGTTTTCAAACTGAAATAAAGAAAAGCAAACAGCGATCGATAATTTTTTTTAATAAAAAAATAGGCAAAACCTTTCTAAAACTTCTCATCTCCACACAATATTACAATTAAACAAAAATAATGTTTAAGACTTAATCAAAATTTTGATTATCCCATTAAGCATACTATACCATCATTTTGTTAGTGTCATAATTAAGATTTCATGAGGGTATTCTTTAGGATCAATTTCATTTTAATAGGTGCAGTAATAGACTAATAGCATCAACTATTAGGTTTAGAGAAAATTAAATTTTGTCGATTTTCTCGGAAACCACACATGAGGACTTATACTCACCAACCCATAACATTATATCCACGTCAATGAGACACATGAACTTATGTGTCTCATTATCTTACTTTTTTAAATTGAACGCTAATAACAGCAGCTTGTTGCATTTGGGTCTTTCTATCTTTTAAACACGCCGTCCTGGATACAAAGACTATTGAGAGGAAGGACAGAATTAAGCACTGTGTGTCATGGGCATCCGAAGAAAGTTTTCTAGGGGACCATCTCTAGGGTTCCTACATTATGATTCGTACTTTTTATTTGTATTAAGAAAATCTTAAGAAATTAAATACATTTTCGTAAGCTAGGGGGTCCACCCTTCCACCTGTTCTGGCGTCCATGCTGCCTACCGAAGATAAGTGTGGAATATTAAACACTTAATTTGATTTAGTTTTTCCAACGAAAAATAACTGTAAGAAATATAGTCCTGTAGATTCATATTTATGCATTAAAAACGAGCATAATGAAACATCATCTTAAAAGATTCAGCAACAGTGATCTTATATTGAAGATACAAAAAGCGTAAATTTTGATAATTTTAAGGTATTTTGTACATATAACTGTCTTCCCATTCTGTTGATTTACACCACTTGCACGTACTTTGAGAAAGAGAAATTGGAACGCCAGGAATTAACAGGAAAGAAAAACATAACACAAACGCGTGAAAATCAGGAATTTTTAAAAGAGGAATCGCATAACTAATTCAGAAATACGAGAAGAGTGTAAAGATAGAACGAAAAGAACTGGAAGGAAATCAGGTAAAGAAAAAAGGGGTTAGAGAGGATACTAACGTAAGAATTATTATCAAAGTGAGCTCATTTAGTATTCATGGAATTTTTGAAACGGTGTTTGATTTAAAAAATGTTCTCATTGGCCAAGGATTTCGAAACACTTTTTTTTACCTAAAACTTTCCTTCGTGTATTTCTTCGTTCCTTCTCTCTTTCTTTCTGTTTTTTGCAAGTTTAAATGATCCTTGTACCAATAAAAAGGAAACGGAGGAGGGAGAGGCACAAAATCTCGTTACCACGGTAACACGCAAGATTGAGAGACGTTTTGTGATCTTGTTATGTTGCTTTAGGGTTTTCCTGAAACAAGAAAAACACAAAGTAAATTTACAGTAGTGAAAAATGTTCACAACATAGATGGTGATGATGATGATGAGGATGAGAATTAGAAATTAAAAGTTGACTGAAACTTTTATGTTGTGTAAATGGAACACGACATCGAGGAAACAAAATTACATAAGACAACAAAAGAATTGTCTATGCTTATTTTTCTATCTTTTCTCTTTTCAACACGTGAAACAATTTTGTAACTGCTGGGAAATGTTTTTTTTAAAACTTCACTTTTCTTATATATATCTGACTGCAGTCTGTGAAATATAGTTTTACTTGTTTTATTTACAATACTATATTTATCTAATTAGTAGAACAGCCGACATTTTCTTTATTTTTGTATTTTGTTTGTTTATTTTATTTTATTTTATTTTTTCTTTACAATTGAGCGGCCTGGGAGAATACAATGGTAAGCATCACTTCCACTAAAATGGAGTTATTAGATGGAATGGGTTAGGATCGAATCACAAAAGAGCTTGTAGTCGGTTTTGTTTCGAAAATACATCTACAGATTGCCAAGCGAAATTTATTTTTGCATGTGTAATTGTATTGAATTGCATGGGAATGTTGAAATGTCTTTTACAGTTTACTCGAAAGTTAGAAAATGTTACTTGCAATTGTTTCCCCCCAAGGTCGCTCAAATATGTGTTATCTTTGTATAAATTATGCTTTGTTTTAAATTTAGGTTTTAAACATAAATCAAAGAAAGCGAAACTTATTTCCGGCTATTGATTAATATTTTATACATAATTTCTTTCTGTTCATATATAATTTCAGTCAGAGTCAAGTGTGTAGGAGTTGTGACATGTTAGTTGGCTTCCAGAGGCAGAAGAGTCAGGATGTGTTAAGAATGTTTGTCACCCGCCAATATTAAGTTTTGTTCTAAGCTGCAAAAGAGTGCCAAAGAAGCTCACGAAACATCAAAATTGGTGTATGGCAATGAAGGCTATTTACAAGTGGTATGAGCGATTCAAATGCGGTAAGGGGGCGCGGTGGCTCAGTAGTAGAGCGTTCACCTCCGGTGTTTGGGGTCCCTGGTTCGATCCCAGCTCGCGCCGTGTGGACTTTGTGGTGGACAAACACCGTGCTCGTGGGTTTTCTTGGGGTTCTCCCGTTTCCTCCCACTTTCTTCATTCCACCATTTCACTCATCTTTCATTATCACCGTCTCCTTTAGCCTAACCGGCATAACCGTGGGACGTTAAACTTAAAGATTTCATTTCATTTCATTTTTTTTTAAATGCGGTAAACAGTAGGTTGAAAATGAGCAACGATCGAGACTTTTTCAACGTCAGAAACAGATGAAAACGTGCAAAAAGTGGCACAAATGATTTGTTCAAACAGGAGAATATCTATTCGATATAATTCCGAAAAACTAAACATTTCGTATCTGTCCGTTGAAAGCATTTTAATCGCCGATTAAATGGGCAAATGACTTTCTTCTTCACCACGAAAACGTGCCGTGCCACACCTTGCTTTTGGTCCTCGAGTTTCTGGCCGGAAAAAGATATTCCTGTCAATCCACATTCACTGTGCTCTCCAGATATAGCACCATGTGACTTCTGTCTCTTCCCAAAAAATAAAAACCATGCTTAAAGGAAAACGTTTTGACACCATTTTTGACATTTAAAGGGCCACGACAGAGCAGTTGAACTCGGTTCGAAAGGAAGTCTTCCAGAAATGCTTCCAGTCATGGATTCAACGTTGGGATAAGTGCATTGCTAACCAAGGACAGTACTTGGAAGGAAATTAAATTAAATTTCAAGTATGCTCATTACTTTGTGTAAAATTATTCACCATATTTTTGATCGATACGTGTCTACCATTTGTGTTAACCATTAAATGTATCAAAGTAAATACAACTCTTTTCTCATATATTCATAAGCAATGACAGTCGACTCCGTATATATATATATATATATATATATATATATATATATATATATATATATATATATATATATATTCTAAATTGATCTTAAGACGTGCACATTTTTGGGTAGAAGGAGATAGATAAAAAAGAAAAGAATTTCATGGTAAATAATTATTTTAGTAGGAATTTAAATCTTCACCTAACCAATGGTTTGTAAAATATGAATGCACACACCCATCACCTAGGAAACATAAAATAATAAATATTATTTTGCTTAAGCAAGATTTCAATATCGAGTCTTTTGAATTACAATGGCGTGAAGGTATTTTTCATAAACGTTTACAAAAGCATTTTTTGTACTGTAATAAACTTTGATATTTGTTCCCAAGAATCATACTGAAGAAGAACATCATAGCTTTACATGATGTAAAAAAAGCATATTTTGTATTTGAAGCTTTGTAATATTTCATATTACAACATTTTTTTCATGATTCTTTAGGCTGCCGATGAAAGAAACGAAAAAGGAAGAAAGAAAGAAAAGAAACTAAAGTATTGTAAGAATAGGAAGAAGACAACAGACTGATGAGGTCAGGGGGTCGGGGATCCTTTCCCTTGAGTCCAAAGACGAACCGAGAGGAACTGTATGAAAAATGACTTTCTTCGGGTTAACAAAATGAAAAGAGAGAGAAAAAAGAACGAGTCTTGAAAGAAAGAGAAACGAAGAAGAACGAACGCAAAGAAATATCAGAAAGTTGTCTTATCTTTAAACCTTTCAAAAACCTTCGCCAAGTTTAAATTACTTCCACCATGTTGTAACCCTTATTTCTGGCAGCTTCTTTAGACAGACACTTCTGCCAGTGCACTTTCCATTTTGCTGCGCTTCTCTAGGGACCCAAAAGATGTTATTGACTACGGAGAGATCACAGGAAATGATAGAGGCCCGGAATACCTATAAGGAACACGGAAGAGCACTATATGATATCTTATGGTAAAGAAAGAAAGAAAGAGAAAAAAAGCTATAGTCAATTTGAGATTTTTCCCTATGAAAACAAAGAATGAGGAAATTGGGTTGGTAAGTCTATTTCTTCCAAAATACAGTGGAGACTTCAGAAGCACATTGTCATTTCTTTACAAAATATAAATATAATATATATACGTATATATATCAGATAAAATGTTAGGCCTCTGGTTTGTGGTTAATCAAAGAGTAGCATAAATTAGCTTGTATTTAAAATATAGTTAAATTTATGTAGAGTAATATTAGCCCTTTATTTCAAATGATTTCCTCTACAGAAAACCATAAGAAACGAATTACTGTATATAGGTAACCAACAAGGAATGTGATATCAAATTTGCTGTATGATCAAAGAAAGATTCTCTGTTTAGAAAATGTTTTGAAATTTTTTTAAAGGAAGAAAAATTTAATTAAAGTATGAGCTATAGTTGGAAAATATCAGTGACTAGTATTGATGATGAAAATTAACGGTATAGGCAACTACAAGTAATCATTTCTTTCGATTGCGAAAAAAGTCTGCTTCGTTGATTTGAGACATTTTAATTACTAATAGAAGTTACTACATTATTATACAAATTATTGATTATAGATAACTTAAATAACAATTAGTTACATTTTTAACTGACTTAAGAAAGGAAGTTCACAATTTTACTTATATATATATATATATATATATATATATATATATATATATATATATATATATATACAGTGTAACAAAAAGGTCATGACAGTGAAATATCTCGAGAAATACAGTGTCCAATGTTTTTAAAAGATTTATTCAACTAACATAGATCTTTTTAAAATTAAGTTATTCTTTAAGAGAAGGGGCAACTTTAAATTTTAAATAGAAACTCCCTATTTTTACTGCAGATTCGGATTCTGCGACCGAAAAGACAGAACTTTTAGTTAAGGATCTTTTTCGTTATCCTTCCAGATGGCACTGTAATTGCAAAAAAAATGAATATCATCATGCGTCACCTGATGTTGAGAATGAACTAAATATCTCGAAAAGTACACTTGTGATTCAAAAATCACGAAACATGTATCCAATATTTTTAAAAGGTCTAGCACAAAATTAGATTGTTTTTATATATATTTCAATACAACTGTAGTAAGCCATTACAATGTGAAAAGCAATGACATAATGTTTTAGAAGTATGAAGGACAAGTAGAATATTGCATGACACATACACATCTGTAAGTAAAATATTTTTTCCACACAAACACGTAGAAGCACAAATAACATAGGAGGTGTCTCAGGAGAAGAATTTTGCGAACAGTGTATAAAACGCGCACACGCACACACAAGAATTATTGATATGCAGGGCCTATTGTAAATGATCTTCCCGATCTCAAAGGTTAATAACTCACGTTTATTTAGTCGTAATGACATGCTACTTATGTTATATGAGAGAAAATCCCAAAAAAGTTTTTTTTTTTATCTAAACACATGCTCCACATCAAAGATGCTTAATATGAGTCCCGTTTGTTATTCAACACACATCAATCCGATAGTCTAATTCTTGGCACACTCTTTCCATCATTCCAGAATCAGTTGATCGAATTGCTTCTCGAATGCGTACTCAAAGTTCAGGTAAATTACCAGGGGAGGCTGACACACTTGAGCTTAACATGTCTTTAACTTCATTGAATACTAACTACAGTCCATTGTACCTGAAATTTGAAAATACGAAAAGTAATTCTGTCTTCGTTTCTTGCCATCTTGATTTCTGGTCGCCCTAGCGACGCAATGTGTAACTACACATCAGGTTTACCAAGCACGTACTGTCTTCTTGTTCTTTTAGAAGTACTTGATGAGTTCCCTTTCTCTCTTGATTTGGTTGATTATAAAATTTGCAGCTAAACAAAGTGTAGATGAAGCTTCATAGCATGTGCTCAAACAGTGCACCTTTCTGTATCTGACAATGACCAATTCAATGGTAAAAACAACTACAACATTCCTTATGACTTCCGGTTCAATAAGTGCAACTTCATCAAGAATTCTTTGACAAAGATTATCCAAAGTGTTTGGGAATCTTTGGTAGACGCGGGTTTTCAGATAACTTCAGAAGAATCAGTCCAGTGGCGATAAATTAGGAGAACTAGCGAGCCATCCAATCTCGCCTCTTCTGTCAATCCATTGTTGCGGAAATTCCGTGTTAAGAAATTGTCGCACATTTACATCGTAGTGCAGCCCTGCACCATGTATCGGCGAATTGTCTTCTACAGCCTCTGACTGCTGGAACTACTTGATTTCAAAGCATATCATCATATAGTTCAGAAGCCAAATTGCCATTCATAGAAAAGGGACAGTAATTGTATTATTCAGCACTTCATCCCAGATATTCAGCTTTTCAGGATGTTGAGTATGTGTTTCAAAGGACCAATGAGCATTGCTGTCAGACCAAAATCTGGAATTGTGTCTTTTAAAGTGACCGGTTAGGTGGAACGTGGCTTCATCAGAAAATACAATGCTGGTAAGAAAAATAGGATCATCATCGACTCATTTCATCATATCCTCACAAAATTCTACACAGCGATTAAAGTCGTCTTCATTTAGCTAGTGTATCAGATGAATTTTGTAAGGATGGAACTTCATTTCCATTAACATTTTTGTCACAGACATGTGACTAATGTCATGTTGATCAGCAAGTTTTAAGTCTGCTGAGGTGAAGGTTTTTAAATAAATAAATAAATAAATAAAAATAAATAAATAAATAAAAATAAATAAATAAATAAATAACTGTGCAATATCAAGCTGTTTGTTTTCAGCTTGTCACGATCCTTTATAGTTCTTGTTTCCTCGAAGCGCCTTAAGGTGCACCCGACAGTAGTTCTCGAAATTGGATTGTGTGGATGACAAAACGTTTCGTTAAATATTGCTCTTAGTTCAGCATATGATCTTTGGCGATCGCTCCATCCTCATATCATCAAAATAGATATCCTTTTTTGTTCGGAACAGTAACCTTTATTTCGTCTCTACCAGTCTACTTATCTGTGTTTGCTGCGTAAAAGGTATTAAGTCAAAAATCATAAATCGTAGTCATTTGACAAAAATTGGGATTGAAACTCTTCTGCTTGAGTAAAGTCTTAAAAAACAAAATTTATTAAGCCCTTTAAACTGCTAGCGATATGTTGAGTGCTTGAATCCCTGCATAAACTATTCCCCACAAAGAATTATAAAAACGGTTCTTAAGTTCAAACGTTTAGAACATTTTGGACTTAACACCTTTTACGCAGCAAACATAGTTATTTAAGTAAAGAGTGCGTTAGAACTTTATTTTGAGAACTCTAATACAAACCAGTTGAAATACAAGAGATAGGTTTTCTGTGACAGTGATTACTACTACCATCAATATATAATCACTTCTACGTTGCTGGAATTGAACTTACTTTCAACTATAAATATTTAAAGAACGTACCATAGGAGTGACAGATATGTATGTCTTCTTCTGATGAACTGTTTATTGCACTAATTTTACAAGGGCTAATTTGCTCTCTTTTCTAAAGACTAATAGATTCAGTAATCAATCTTACAATTTCACTTTCACTTTCACCTCTCAGGTAAAATCACACAGTCTATATTTAAATCAAATCGTCATTTATTTATGAACTATCGTCATTAACGGTATTATCAATAGGTGCACCAGATATGATATTGCAGTGAGCTATAAGTGTGTAAATTATAATAGTTTGATGTAGGAAAAAGTGTACTGAAAATTAAATTGTTTGACGGCAGATCATTATTTATGTAAAAATAGCCAAGATATGAAAATGGTTATGAACTAGAATTGTTTTATTTAAAATTGATTAATCATATTATGGGACAGAAAATGGGGGCCATCGCCATTTGCATTTAATAAAATTTGGCACGACCAAAATGTCGTATTGCCTGAAGTATTAATGTAAATAAATTACAAATAACAATTATGAAATAAAAGAGTAATTAATATAGTAAAGTCATGAATAGGAAAAAATGTCACAAGCAAGAGTTGAATAAAATGTCAATTCACTCAGGAAAAGAGTTCGAGATGTGAAAGATAGCCAGTTATCCAGATGGGCGGGCAGAAAATTTAGGGAAGAATGAGATATGTATAAATAAAGAAAAAAATATAAAGAAGATACGGTTGGGTGTATTTGTTGTAAGAAAAAAAATATATGTAGTATAAATAGCAAGGAATCTCACTTAACCCCCTTCCTCCACACAGTTCCACACCAGCACAATGTGAACACTATGGCTGTTACTACCGAATTCAAAAATCATCATTATACAAATCTACATAACCGTAACAACAAAACGAATAATTTAATTTTTTTTTTTGACGGTGTGCTCGATTATTTATCTGAAATGTCCATTCTCCCAACGAAGACCTGGCGTTGATCAATTTTCATAGTATCAACAAGCTCACAGAAAAATCTCAGATTTCGAAGAATAGTATTACAAACGTGTTCTTTATCTTTATTTGTTTGCAAATCTTTGAGTCATTGCAGGTCCTATTCTTAAAGTAGCATTTATTTATCAACCTTAGATGACGTATGATGATATTCCTTTTTCTGCGATTTTGTGTTCTTTCAGTTGTAGAATTCGAATCTGCATTAAAAAGGTTTTCTTTTTTATTTGAAATCTTACAGTTGACTACTCCCGTCTCTTAGGTTTGGAAGAGACAACTTCGTGTTATGTTAGTTTAATAGATCGTTTAGACTATTTGACATGTAGAGGCTCAGTGGTAGAGCGTTTACCTCTGGTGCACGGGATCTTGGGTTCGATCCAAGCTCGCGCCAAGTGAACTTTGTGGTGGACAAACACCGTGTGCGTGGGTTTTCTCGGGGTTTTCTCGTTTTCTCCCACTTTCTTCATTTCGTCATTTCATTCACTTCTCATCATCACCGTCTGCTTTAGCCTAACCTACAAAATCATGGGACGTAAAACTTAAAGATTTCATATTTGACATGTAGACGTGGATTAAGTATGAGTTATGTATTTACGATCGTATAAACCGATTTTGCAATAAAAGTATGGAGGTTTCTATTTGAAATTTAAAGTTGCTCCTTACTGCCCCTTAAGAAGGGGAAAATTTGTTTATGTTCCTTCTTTTTAAGATATTGGACACCCTGTTTCGTGGTTTTGAATCTCAAGTGTATTTTTCGGGATATTTAGTTTATGATAAACCTGGCATAACGTACAATGAAACTTACATTTTCTGCGATTATAGCGCCATCTAGAAGGATAACAAAAAAGTACTTCAAGTAAAAGTTGCTTAGTTTTGGTCATAGAATCCGAGTCTGCAATAAAAATAGGGGATTTATTTGAAATTTTAAAGTTCCCTCCAGACCTTTTTGTTACACACTGTACATGTATATAGTGATCCTGTATACATTTCGTGTAATGATAATCTTTGGGGCCAAACAAGAGGTGGAGAACCATTTTCTGCTTTAAAGGCCACATTCACAATGCCGTTTTACCATAAAGATTGCATGTGATTGTTTTGAATAGATCTAATTCACATTTATACTTCCTGTCTATTTCTTACTAGCAGCGTTCACCCCGCTTCGCTGCGGTCACCCCGGAACGCAATAAACTTTGTTACTTAGATAATTTTTACTTTTTCGCTTTCAAGTGATATGATAAAAACCATAGAAGATTGCAGTAAATGTTAACATTATATCGCCTGTCATTTATGTTAACCCGCCCCGCTTCGCTGCGGTCACCCCGGAAGTTTTCGCTTTCAAGTGATATGATAAAAACCATAGTAGATTGCAGTAAATGTTAACATTATATCGCCTGTCATTTATGTTAACCCGCCGAGTGACACGGTCATGCGGGTTGCATATAAATACGTTTATTTTTACCTATGATGAACTAACAAAGGATTTGTACGTTATGGACACTTGAATGGTCAATTATCTCAAGACACTGGTAATTAAAAATTAAAGTGATATGATAAAAACCATCTAGGGTCCAAATCCTAATAACCCCCCAAAAATAAAAGAAATTGGTTCAGTCGTATTAGCGTGATGAGGTAACAAAGGATTTGTGCGTTCTCTTTTATATATAAGATATAATTTAGCATTTTTCATAATAGGCCGAGAAGGCCGCAAATACCCCACTCCTGAGCTAAAGCACGAAATATCCCACCGGCTGAAGTGCCAATCAGTGTTAACCGACAGATAAAAATATTTCCGATGAGGAAACAGTATAGGCAGTATGGAATGCTTTAAAATTAAAAACAAAACAATTAAACTGAATTGTTATATCTAACATATTTTTTCCATATATAGGTATATCATCTTATTTTTATTTTTATTTTCTTCTAATAAATCTGTAAGATTCGTTCATATTTTATACAGGAAACTACAAGTAAGCACAAGCTGAAGCCTTGTAGACCCTCAATATACAATACATCAGTGGGGTAACTACAATGGAGGGAATAGAGCTGTTGCTCCAGGGCGCACAGTGAAAAAATGCAAGGGAAAAAACCGGAAAACTGGAAAGAACGTTTGAAAACACTTCAGAAGTACGCTACGACTATCAGCAGTTAATTGGTAACAGCCTATACCGGGGGCAGATCCAGGAATTTTTGAGGAGGGACGCAGGTCTGAAAAATAAACTTGAGATATTTTTCGATATTTGGTTCGCTAACTAAAAATGTGGATTTCAGTGCTTAATAATACGTATTTATCTCCGCCTTCTGGAGGTGGCATTGAGGAAAGCAATGTTGTTCAACACAAGAGAATCCAGGATTACCATGAACTGGAAACACATTCATTATCCGCAATGAGTGGAGAACGCAATCAGAACCTTCCTTTTGAGAGAAATTTTAAATCTTTTTTCCCACAGTCTTTGAATAAGCGCTTCATTAGGGATTAATTTATGTATGTTATTCCTAATGGAGGGGCGCACGAGCCCTGCACCCCCTTTCAGGATCCCCACTGGGCGATGGCCGGACAATCGTCACTGAAATTCTTGTCTAACGAGCTGCCCAGTGAAAGTTTTGCATAATGAGTCATTGCAATGAGCAAGCCGCGCCGGGTCCCCCCCCCCCCCGGGAATAAAACGAAAGTCGAGCCTGTTTGAAACCTAGTTGACACTTATAAAACTATCCTGTACTCCCTACTTATATTAAGAATTATAAGCAATATGATCATTCTACCATTAAAGTATAAAAGTAGCAATTTGGATTAAGTACAGTAAACCATTTTTAATTTAATTTCCTATGAACATAATTCATATTAAGTATGTAGTGATAACATATATCTATCTATCTATCTATCTATCTATTTATCTATATATATAACGCAGCAGCTGAAATGAGTGTTTCAGGGAGCGGGTATAAGTAAAGCGATGATCAATCGATCCAGGTTGCAGTAAAACTAGTTACGCCACTGCAATATATACATACGATCATAGTAAAGCAATGGTAGTCCATGATTGCTGATTTAATTTCAGGAAAGCTAAATTGATACATGATAATCATCGGGGCTGAAATCAACCGTAATAGTCAGTAAAATATTATTTTATACATTTTCCCAACATTTAATATCTTTTTTTTGCAAACTGCCTAAACATAAGATAAAAATATATGCTACATAAGATAACTTTGTTATAAAAATATATAATTTATACAGAAACAGTACACTTTAGATCCATATCTAGAGGAAGAGTGTTGCAGTTCAGAAATATTGTGTAGGTTTAAAATTAGGTGTTGATTGTTATATTTTAAAAGTATCCGTGAAGTTAGGATATGCGTTATAGACTATAAATAGGATGGGTACCTTTGCATTATGATAATCATTAAATAGGGGACAAAATTAGCCAATAAAGTAACGTAGATGACCATACATATTGGAAACAAATACATTGCGTAAGCAAATAATAAGTCAAAATGACAAAATAAATTTGATTTTAAAGCATAATATTTCACCAAGGTAATCATTTCAGGAACTAGTCCGGTGGACGGAATCTCCCTCCGGAACAAATAAATTTCTCCCGGGACTCATCTCCAATAACATTCCAATAGTGAGTTACTAGTATTTTTACATCTCGAGCATTGAAAGACCTCCGGGAGAAATATTCTGAAATCATCACTATTTCACTCCTTCGCATATAGATGCTGGGTAGATGCTGCATATATTAAAAGAAAATCGTATTTCTTATTTACAATCAGCTATCACTAAAAGCTGACCTTAACCAATAATAATGAGCAAAGTAAAAACTTGAAACTTAAAAGTTATGTATCATATCATGGCCGCCTTCAGGTTGGGGACAAGGACCATTTACTTCCATTAAGTTTTGAAAGAGGAGTTTAGTCCCTCGATATACATGTCAAAACATATTTCATTTGCCTACTCACCCACTATATTATTTAATATATTTACATGAGATACTTTAGTACTATTACTGTAGTTAATGAAATGTGTTTTAATAATGTTGTTCTACATGGAGTATTATGTGTTTGAGTGTTAGCCCTTTGTAAACATTCTGATTAGCGTCCCTGTGTAAAGAAGTAATGTTGACATGTTGACTATAATGAATAAGTAATACAACAAATTTGAAATGTTAGTTCTACAACGTTAACAGATAACGTGTGGACAATCTTATAGACAAGGCTCGCCTTAGGAGATGCAGGCCGTAGTTAGGAACAACTTTGGTCTCCCCAAGCTTCTAGCCAACTTGCATTTTTTTTTTTTTTTTTTTTGTACTTGACAATCCGAGATGGTATGTTTACATTCCAGCATGAAACTCCCTTAAGCGAAGAGCAATCTTAAGAGTGTTCCTGGATAAAACAAGTCATATGAACGTCAACACTGGTAACATTGAACTTAATCATTCTAAAGATTGATACAATTGAATCAGTCATTGCGAAAAGGCCATATGTCCATCCCCACCACATTTTCATTTTAGTGCAAATTTGAGACGTACGCGAAGACCCATTGTATGGTGACATTATATTACATATCTTACACTATTGCCTCATTATCATCCATGCCATTGTACACGTCGTGTTTGCAATCCAAAGTTTTTTCTTTCTCCTCAACAATTTACTTTGGTGGATATATGGCCTTTTCGAAATGGCTGACTCAATAACTTTCCCATTGAAATTGTGGTTATTTTCATAATTACTTGGTGGAGGTCTACAGGTATTTTTATGAAGCGTTAAAACTGAATCAGCTTTAATTCTTTTCGTGTGATACGTTCTAGTCGTTGACTTTGTGCTCTTTGTGTTCGCCAGCTAATGATTTACACGCTCTTTGTTGGACAATTTTGCTTTAACTAGAGAAAGTTGCTGAAAGGTGCTTACTGATAAACAATGGAGTCTTTTCAGAAACAGTCTCAAACCAATTGTTTCTCGTTAGTCGATTTTCCTCGTTGAATAGAGACTAGATCTTTTTCCTCTTCCTTGTCAAGTAGTCTTTTCTGACATCCTGCGTGATCACGAAAATCCCCTCCGTACTTCATTTATCAAACCAAAAGTTACCATTTCCATTCATGCTCCTTCTTAGTTCAGATTTATGTGGTGGCACAAGTATAACTTACAAATTATCACAAACATTTTGCAAAGACCTCGTCTCTGCTGGTATTGCAACTTTTACACAAAGTATAAGTTATTTTCAATCATGTTAAAAAATATCAATAATGTACTTACACGAAGGACTTTGTAAACAGAATCTTGTACGAATTTGTATAAGTAGTAAAATGACAAATCACCGATGACTTGGATAGTTTTAAAATTACTTTCGTTCTCCAATTTGTTAGTAGTTCAATAACAACAGACAAACTTCTGAATCTGATAGCTTCAGAAATCATATTGGTTTTTATCTGACCAATTTATCAAGGCTACTGTCACGTGGGTACAGTTAAGCCAAAACCATTAAACTCTAATATATCTATTACAGTTGGGTATACTAAATGTTTTTTAAAGGTTTAGGATTAGCAGTAGAAATTGAACACTCACTATGAAAATGGCTCTGAATATTAACAAATTTTCTCTTTATTTATTAAATTCATTTATTTTACGTCCCAAATTAATTTTTGGTTTATATAATTTAATAATATTTAGGTGAAAAGACAAAACTTATAATTTCAGAAATATTTCTCTTTGTTCTTAAAATTTAATAAAATATTTTGCCGTTTATTTTCATATTTGGGTATAACATCTGGTAAATATCTGGAATACAATTTTTTTCTTTCTTTTTTCTTTCGCAAACCATCTGTCGAAACACCTTTACAAGTGTTTTTAACTCCCCTCCAATAAGAATTTTAATAAAATAGTTTATACCACCCCTCACCCTTCTAAGATTCCCATATTCCAAAAAAATGCCAGATGTTAAAAGCGTCATGATGCTTTACACAAAGGAGAGTCATGTGACTTTGCTTTTGACTATAATTGATTATAGGATTTTCACCGTTGTTAGGTCCAGCGTCAAGTGAGTTAGTTCTTTTCCGGCTCTTGAAGGAGCAACGGTGGAGTTCGCGTTTGACTCTTGGACAAGCCACGATACACACTTATCATCATTGCCGGGTTCGACATTGGACATTGATATGAAGTATACTAATTATTACCCAGTGATACTGAAATAAGACATTAGCTGTACACAGCAGAACTAAATATTTTATTTTGCAATACTTACAAGATAGTTCGAGTCTAAGGAAGGAAGAGATTGACTTTGTCACTGAATGCAATGACAGATAAGCCGATTAAGGAACATTGCATGAACTGCTTTCAGACACTGTGAGACTTTGATAAGCAGTTTAATACCACAACACGTTCCTGTATAACATCCTGCAGAAATTTTCATTGGATTGTTTGCGTCCCAATTCGACTAGGAACCATTGTAAGAGATTCGACAAGATACGATCCGGAACCAGGCAACCTCAAATCAACGAACAGTTAGTGTGAGTGGTATTCTATCCGGAACGCTATAGATTTTCGACAGTCAAAATTTAGATTTTTCTGTTTCCCAAAAGTTTTATTAATTTTATTTCTCAACCGAAATAGAATGTCCCTTATTTAAGTTTATGCAAAATCATTCTAAAGATTCTTGTCAGTTTCGTGTCATTATTCGCTTAAGACCATGAGTTACAGTGTTGTAATGTATGAAAAGATAGCTAACAAGATGATAGTTTAAATCTATCCACGCTTTCTATTCATCTGGAGTTATTATTTAACTATGTAGGGTCAGTTAGTAGAAATTCCTTCCCATCAGGAAGGAATTCCCAAAAAATAATTGTGTTGTATACTTTAGGCCTAACAAACACTAGAAATTAGAGATGAGCTAGTCAGAACCTTAGGGCCACACAAGCTCGTCAAATTCCTCCCTCCTATATTTATTTGTTTATTTAAAAAAATCCGTAGGTGTACATTCAGAGCCAGTTTCTTTTGAATATTAAACGAAGTTAGTAATTAATAGTTTTCATTTATGTATATTTATGTGTAGGTGGAAGTAGTATTTGATGTGTATTGCTATGTTTTGTTTGCTTTGGGTAGGATTAGTTGAGTGTTTGTATATGTATGTGTTTGCTGGATGATTTAATATTTCCGTGTATTTTGTTTATGTATTTGATTTTTAACAGTAATTTAGTTTTACATTTTCATCGTTTTGTTTAAATATGGAACTACGTTCAGATGTTTATAATAGGCCCTCCTCCCTCCTTTCCAGGCCACTAGACACAAAATTAGGTAAATTATAATCAAAATTCAACTTTGCGTTCAATCTTAACCATTTCGCCATTTGCATTGAAGTGGTCTCAATCCGTTTCAAACAGACTGAAATGATTTACTGTAGACATTAATCCGATTCGTTACAAAATATTAAGGTTAGTGAAAGTTTGCTTAGGACTAACTATCTGCTGACTGTATTTTCAGAAATATTGTTGTTGAGTAATGGGATTATTAAGTGATTTAAATAAGAGAACGTAGCTTGCATACTGTGTATTTTGTGACATGATAGATTTAATTTTAAGAATTGGGTGTGCTATAAATGAAAACGTATTATTGTAGAAATAAATAAATAAGTACATAGTGTTTATATATGTAATTCTTCGTATGTGTAGAGGCCACCCTGAAGTATACTTACGCCATAGGGCTTTAGCCACACCAAATAAATTATGCTACGTTCTCCTAACGAAGTATCCCTCAATGTAGAAAACACTCAACTGATAGTTTTTACCCTGTGAACTTCCACAATACTGTCTGTTGGGCTAAGTAAAGTGGTTATGTCTACTCTTTCAGATAAATCGGCAGAAGTACGCCATTTGCATTTATACATGATACTTAAAAAACCGAATAGTAAGTGGGTAGAAATGAATACAAAACCAAGTGGTTATGAGATGCCTTCTTCGGCGAGGGTCGGTTAAGTGAAGGAAAATATCTGGCTGTAGGTGAAATCAGGAAGTTTATGCTTGCGATGTGACTAAAGTGAAAATGTTAATTGGCACTAGTGGGTCCTGACAAAATCTTCTTTACCTTTTCACTATTCGTTAAAAATTAAGCAACCGAGTACTCAGAGGGAAGAAACGGTACAAAAGTGAATAACTTGTAAGGATTTTTTTCATATAACTGGTATCGTACCAGGCACTGAAGTCCCCTTTCCCTGTTTTATTTTTAAATTATAGTAACACTGGAAATTAATCGGTGCCCAGGAGTTCACGTCCCTGCGATTGGTATACAACCGGTGAGCCTTTGGACTAATTAATTCTCGCAGGTACTAAATTATTTTATTTAATATTTTTTTCTCAATTTGGCTAACATTAGATGGGATTTTTTAAAATTATACTGACTCTTATTCCAATTTTCTTCACTTTGCTCCAGACTCTTCTCAGCTTCTGAAGTCCCCTTTCCCTGTTTTGTTTTTAAATTATAGTAACACTGAAATTTAATCGGTGCCCAGGGGTTCGCGTCCCTGCGGTTGGTATGCAATCTGTGAGCCTTTGAACTAATTAATTCTCGCAGTTACTAAATTATTTTATTTAATATTTTTTTTCTCAATTTGGCTAACATTAGATGGGATTTTTTAAATTGTATTAACTCTTATTCCAATTTTCTTCACTTTGCTTCAGACTCATCTCAGCTTCTGAACTCCCCTTTCTTTGTTTTGTTTTTAAATTATAGTAACACTGGAAATTAATCGGTGCCCAGGGGTTCGCGTCCCTGTGGTTGGTATGCAACCTGTGAGCCTTTGAACTAATTAATTCTCGGAGGTACTAAATTATTTTATTTAATATCTTTTTCTCAATTTGGCTAACATTAGATGGGATTTTTTAAATTGTACTAACTCTTATTCCAATTTTCTTCACTTTGCTCCAGACTCTTCTTAGCTATTGAGGGGTCGGATAATTCTTTTTTAATTTAGAAATTTCTAAATTAGGGACCACCCTGACACTTCCGGTAGTGCCGGGGTCTCCAAGGTTTCAGCCAGTTGGAATTGCTGTGAGCTTGGAGATATTTGTCTTAGGCTACGTTCTTAGTAGACAACCTGTTTCGGTGTATGAAAGAATGTTTGGCAGAATTGGCGATTTGTCATATGAATAAATTTGACCACTTGTTCTTTGTAGTTAGTATATCAATATTCTTTGGCAGAGCTATTATCTTTTCTTTAAATTCCCTCTTGTCCAAGATTTTTTAGTTCTAACCTTCCCCATCCCAATTTTCTCTTATAATTTATTTAAATTTTTGACGTTTTAATTTTTTAATCGTTTATAATTTACGTTTTTTACGTAGTTGAATTGCAACATTCTATTGAGAGGTTGGTGATTGGGAATCGTAGGACTATTCGCTCTTGCTAAGTAGTAACAAAATTCTTCACCGGTAGTTTTGGCCGATTGAGTTCGCGAACGATCGCACAGCGGTTAATTTAATCCGACATTATTCTAATGTCGACTAATTGACTTTGCGTGCACGTTATAGTTCAAACTTTCAATACTATTTCTACGGAGTACCATGGGATGAGAAATTTTAAGTTTAGGTTCTTAGTAGTATGTGTAGGGTTAAATTAGGGTTCTTTGTAAATTGAAAATTAGTTTTTATTTTGTACTCGACCAAGTATCGCTTACCTACTGAGAAACTTTGGGAAAATTGTTTATTATATATCTGGGATCTATCGATATATTGATTGTGCATTGATATTTTTGGTATTGTGATGCATAACTACGTAGCTGCGTGATTAGTTGAATGTATGTAAATTAAATATTTCGTTACACGGGGTAGACGTTATTTATGAGAAGTATTATTGGAGAATTAAACGCCGTTCGAGATAATGTAATAAAAGATGTAAACTAATGCTTTGAAGGTTTACCTCCAACTCCGTGTTCGTCGTATATTTCATAGAATATAAATATTGCACGTAGTTTGGGCAATCACATTAATTATAATTGCAATTTGTAACGTCGCTTGTAAATCCTGCAAATACAGTAAACTTTATGTATTAACCCTTCTGTAAAATTTATGGCATGAAAGGGTAGGTTATTGGGCCTTCACTAGTTTTACTGACAACCCGTATTACAGAATCTCATCAATCCGAATTACTAAATCTCCCTTGTCCTTAATGTGTAACTCACTGAACAGTGCTACGAAAGTTGTATTCAGAAAGTGAGATAGTGACCGAATGTTTGGAAAGGTTTAAAAATTTTATCCCAGTGATTTTTCTTCTTTTTTTCGTTTAATCTAAGTTAACTTCTACAATAACTGGTGTAATTTCCCTCCAATGTTCCAAGAATTTTGTTTTCATTTGAATGGTTTTAAATTCCACAGATACCACTATTTCACATTATATCTTGATTTTGCCTATCCAACACAAATCCCGAATTTGATTATGAATGTGATTATGTTTATGTTTTGCAATTGAACTTAAATACTGAATAAACAGTATGTTGTGTAATTTTATCGTATCCTAGGTTTAATGACAATACTTTCGATTTGTGAAGTGCAAGTATGATTCCGCTAAAGGGGAATACAAAAGTCACTAGCTTATAATTAACAATTCTGCGTATAGACACCTAACATGGTGCAGTGACACGCGAAAATTTTCGAGTGGTAGTAATAAACGAAAAATAGTTGAACTCTTTCATTTTATTTTTGTGTATGAAATGATCAGAAATAGACTCTTTTTCATTTCGCTTTCTTTTTTATTTTATTTTTGTTAGCGAAAAATGGGAAACGGACTCATTTTTATTTTCGAATTTTGATAACTATGATTGATGGGCTCATATTAAATACTTGATGTCATTACTCTTCATTCGTCATTAATCTAATTTTTTTAAAAACTTATTTAGATTTTTTTTAAAATTTGAATCTTATTCTGTTGTATCCATTAAAAGTAACTATGTTTATCACTAATTTTAACGATATATCCATTTATATTGTGATTTACGGAGTTTCATCCTAAGTTTATAAGGTAAATATTTATCCATGTATCTTTCCCTGGAATACTTAAGTATACCATATAATTTTTACCTATATAATGGTCAACTTATATATTGTATGTAACTTGTCAAATATGTTTGCTTTTGCACAATAAATGTAAATCAACTTTCAGTAGATTAGTTTCCTTGAAAGTGAATTTTACCTAAACGTTGATGTGAAATATCGTCCAGTATGAGAGTGCGCGTGTATGTGGATGGATGAATTCTTAGTTTTAAGTGTTATTATCTTTAGGGCGTTAAGCACCGTAACTGCACTTATGAATATCTAATGTATACGCACCATAGTTCACGCTGGATGGGATATTTTAGGTGATCATCTCACTATGACTCTAAGAGGTGAGACAACAGCGACGAATAAATCAAATCCAGGGAAATGTTTTTTCACTTGAATTTTTTCTTCGGTTTCTAAGCACCATGAGGATTTTTTTAACTCACAGATATGTTCGACTTCATCGATGTCTGGATGAAATTAATTATTATTTTGACATAAATAAACACCGCTTCTCGTGATCTGAGCTGGGTTTAGGTAACTTCAAGTGCATAGTTACCTGGATCCAGGTCAGAGTGATATGAGTAGTGTACATTACACAGAAGAATTCGGAACAAGATTATCTCTATTAATTAGATTTTATTTTGCGTTTTCCCTCTACTGTTCAATATTCGTCCAGTATTTCTTAACTTTCTTCCTTCTTTTCCCTTTCCTCGTCTTCTTCTTTTTCTTCTCGCTTTCCCTTCCTCTTCTGTTTCCTTTTAGCTTTGTTTTTTCTTTTTTGTTGGTTTTATTCGTTTTTCTCTTTACCTTCGGAAGTCCGATATCAAATAATTTCGTTTAAGTCGAGAGTGCCGTTGAAATTGTTACCCTCTACAAGTTAGATTGGCGATACGTCACGGGACAGTTGCCATGGCGATCAAAAGTTTTCATAATCCCAGACACAACACAATTTTTTTTCATATATTTTTTACAAAACATTCGTAAGGACATATCCCGACTGTTTTCACACACATCTTTTTTGTAAGTCGGAAACAATATTAAGTATAGGTTGTAGCTATCATTAACCATACCTGCAACCTGTACTTGATATTGTTCTCACTGTACAGCTGAATAATAAAACAGTATCGAAACAATGATTTAATCATGGAATGGACCGGAGGCAACGGAAACACAAATAGGGCCCTCAGAGACCCCACAAACAATGGATCGAACACTAATTTCTGCGTTTTGTGATTTTTTTTCACATGCTACCTCGTGCCCATTCAGTATCCCATTTTAGTTACAATATCGATAGAGATTAGGTTGAATTTAAGTATACAAAGTTTGGTTGAAGTTGCTGTAGGTAACTCAAAGGGTTGATGGAACATCCATCCATTTTTATTTTTCTATCTGTCTATATTGTATTGTATTGTATTGTATTTATTTCTTTTGTATGAACTTACAAGTATGAGGAATGTCCTCAAATAAGTGTAATATGCGCCATATGTACTAAAAATTTACATGAGTAAAATAAAGTAATATTACCTTGTCATGATATTTACGTACTCTTCAATCGTATAACAAGAATTTTCTAATAGAAATAATTTTAACTTTTGTCTGAATCTTTTCATATTTTCTTCATACTTTATATCAATAGGCAACATGTTGTACATAAATATTAGAAAACTACATATGACAGTTGGAAAACATCAACCATCAACTTAACAATTTATGTTCTTTATATGATTTTACTAAATAATAATAATAATAATAATAATAATAATAATAATAATAATAATAATAATAATAATAATAATAATAATAATAATAATAATAATAATAATAACAACACAATATATCATAAGTGATGTACAAGCTCATCCAATAGTGATTAAACTTGAAGAGAAGTAGATCCTAAATGGATTTGTATAGTGCAACTTTTTAGTTCCCGAGCTATTGTCAAAAAATTATTAATTGCTCTTTAGAACAAGAATAGAGGTAAAATACTGGAGCAATCTTGTTTAACGTTAATTTGTTAAACGTTAAATAACTACAGTCTGTACTTATAACAAAAAGGTTTACTGAAATCAACGATAGACAATTGTTGTAATCACGAAACTCATTATTTAATGACGAGATTCAACAGTAAAGTTAATCAAGACATTACAAAAACTGTGGACAATAATGCAAGTGTAAAACAAGCCTTTTACAACAAAACAATTGGTCAATGGGAAAAGGGGAACATTCAACATCATCTTGCTTTTGGAAAATCTCTTACCGGAAATACTGTTGGTTATACAAAAATACTTGAATGAGACATTTGTAATGCGTGTTAAGATTTCTCATTTCCCAAAATACCACAAACATAATGAGAATAGATATTTAGTTAGACAGAGACTGCTATCGCGAAATGCTCATCCTTATTTTTGGAATATTCTTCTTTCTCCACTCACCAATTCAAATATCACGAATACTTATGTAACAATGTAACATAAACTAAAGTTTAAGTTTTGCACCACCAAATTAATGGTATCGATAGTGCCAGTGAAAGAAATGCCAATATTGTAATCGAGGTTTGAATTAGGATAATTGATACAATCTAAATTAGGACAATTAAAGGTAAATTTCAATTAGTATATAGATGCTATATGCATGATAAACTTGCCTAATAAGGGAATAGGTATAATGTTTCCATTAATTTTATCTTTAATGAGCTATACATGTGTTAATTGTTATTGGTCTGATTTTGCTGTAAACGTACTAAACAAATTGACGGATATGTTTATGTGTGTATTACATTTGATATGATCATATTTTAGTGTCTAGCAGTGCTAGTATTATTCTTTTGCCTTTATGAACTAATATGAGTCAATTGTGTAAAACGTTTTTCGTTTGGTCGCTGATTGTTCTTAATTTTGTCTACACTCACTTTATAAAAAGTAGACGAATTGGAAAAGCTTCAAGCTTAAAGCGAAATAAAGCCAGCCACAATCAGTTTTGCTGTATTGACAAGGGAAATAATCTTGCGCTGTGATTTGAGTCTCAGTAAACATCTGTGGCAGTTTCATATCATACTAATTACTAGTACTTCTAATACTAACACTAACGTTACTACTAATAACCTTTATTTATAGTGCCAGGAATAAAGGTAAGTTGAACACACACGTGTCAAAATAAGATATTAGTATATTCAAAAGTATATATAACAATTAAAAGTAAATGAAAATGTTCGATTTTCTAGTCAAACATAATTTAAATGCTGAAGTCTTATCACATATTCTATTTTTCATTTGAATATATGAAAGTACAATTATAGTAACGTAACGTCATTTTACGTAATTTCATTGTTTTCTCAAGTCTCTTAGCAATCTATTAGACTATTAACATAGTCGTTTCTTGCTATTTTTATAATATTAGGGATTTTAACTTATAACGAAGAACACAATAATAATAATAATAACTATTAGAATATAGTAAAAGTAGTGGAAGGAATCTCGAATAAACTATTGAATGATACATATTTGTTACTTTTGAAATAGTTAAAGCAGATGACATGATTTACCCCTACTAAGAAACAATTACCAACCCAGACTAAAGTTTCCATCAAAATACTTATGGGATTCATCATTAGATTCCGAAAATTGGATCGATTTAAGTAATTTATTAACTAATGACATTTGCCTAAGTTTATCTCAAAATATCACAACAATTATTAGGTTAATTATAAACATTTAGTTTTAGCGATTTCAATTGCTAAAGTTAACTTATTTATAGTCTAATAAAAGTTAAAAGAAAGAACTTAAAATATAGTAACTTCAAATTCTAAATAGCATTCTCAAATTCTAAATAGTATTCTTAGTTTTTAGCAACCGCAATGCCGGTGAAAACTTCCAATTAAAATATTCAAATATAAAAACTTCAAGTACATGTTTTACTTACTGAATTTCTATTAGACATTTGTTTAATTTTCTCCCGGTGGACCAACATAATAGTAGGAGTGAGAAGTATGAACACAATACTTTCAGGTGTACAGTAGTGTATGCTCTCAAATTAATTTTGAAGTAGAATCTCAACTGCGAAAATTCTTGAATTTTACATTTGGATCATTTATCTTTAAGAGACTTCAGTTATTGTAAACTTGAAGGAAGTTTGTGAGACGAAATGTATCGAATTTCCCTTCATGATTGCGTCTGGCAATACACTACTTAAAAGATAAGGTGCAGAGAATTTGCTCCTTCTTCTTCTTCTTCTTCTTCTTTGTTATTTCTTTTTTTCTTTTAAATAATTGTGTCTAAAATTGTGCCTGTTACTATACAATTTAACCCAATAATGTTAACCATTAGCCGAAATTTTCAACAAAGCTAATATCAACAAATTAGCCTCAATTGAAATTATCATATCATAAGTCCTTACTGTTTTTATAAGAATAGCTTTCAGGAATACCTTCTTTTCAATTTACAAGTTTAAACAGACATCTTTTAAAATAAGGTTCAATTTGTAACCATGTGTAATCATTGGTGCAGCCGCTGGAGGCGTTGACTGATACAGTCTATTTTGAGGTTGATTTTAACCAATTATTATTAAATTCTTCATGATTTGTAAATTGTAAATCCTTAAATTTCGTGATACACCCTAGGGGACAGTGTGACACATCAATATGTCGCGACACAATGGTTGAGAACTCTGCACTAGACTAATGTTGAGGATTTTTCAGTTTGTTCACCAAGCAACATTTAGTGCTCGAATGTTAATGCTCAAATCTAAATGTAATTATTGCCGTTGTCCTAATAATAAACAACAATGCACGTTCATGGTCAGTATCATTACTATCCATTTTGAAATAATTAAATTGAAGCAATGCAGGTTCATTTGCAATTAAATCACTATAATATGTTAATGCAGAAACAGACAAACATTAACTCTCAAATCTAATATGGTTTAGGCAAATGTCCCATTTTTGAATTAGTTACATTGAAACAATACGGTTTTTAAGGTTTTTAAGCTGCAAAATATTCAATAAACTAGCGTAGTATGAGTCAGATCGCTGTAACGAGTAAGGCTTTGGATCTATATTTTTTATTATTCACGCTAGAAGGTTGCACCTAGCAGTAGCTGAATTCTTTGCTTTTCTCTCTGAGAAAAAGTTTTCGCTGAAAGCGTGAGTCATCCAGTTGGGTAGTTATAGCGCGTTCGGGTCTTCAATACCCATACCACACGGTTAGTGTTACAAATTTTGTTCCGACGTATTCTAACGTTTGATAAATTTTTCGAACTGTCGTTTTATTAACCATTCTATTTTGACTAAGGTGTGTGTCTAGTGTTGTATATGATTCTTTACATTACATTTTGTGAATATGGCATACAGTTCATGTCAAAATTTAGTGCTAAGTTAAAAGGACATACGAAGAACAGTGTTGGATGAAACTTACTTGGATATCAGTGAATTTGAAAGAGATGTTTCTGAGGGTGAAAATAATCAAAAAGAGAGTGAACACGATACCGACATTGAACAATTGAAACATATAAGAAGTGCAAACGACCAATTTGTGGAAACCGCATAACCAGAGTTCATGTAAATTATCATGTAGAGTGATGTGTGCCGTACGGACAAGAACTAGTTTTTTCGTAACGGTCTGTATTGAAGATATGTTTAGAACATAATAAAAGAAACAAATTACTTTTATTATAAATAATAATTTTAGAATAACAAAACAAACAGGATGCTAAACTTTGCTATTGTAAAAGTATAGACCAATCTTTAGTATATTTTCCTAAAAATTTGTATTGTAATTTTCTATTGAATAAATAAATACAAATAGCGCGAAAGATGTGAATAAACGTAAAAAAAAGTTTCACATTGTTCATCTTTTTTATTTAGTATGTTTAGCTTCAAAAAATGTTTGGGTTATTTTGACCCCTACCACACCAGTTGCGTAGCAGATATCCACCACAATAGTTAAGGGTTAAATCGTGACAACAATTTCAAATCGGGCAAATTGTCTGCACGCTAGCGACGTCTATTACGTGACCCTTTATATTAGAAACAAATGTAACACACTGAAACGCTTCCCGCTTTTAAAAATAATTATTGAAATATATATGTCCAAAGAGCAATAAATTTTCGAAAAGCTAGTAAATAAGATCTTGGTTTGTAAACTTCCATTTAACGAAGAGTGTTCATCCATTTATATAGCCCTAATATTCTTAAGATTATATAATAGTTATTGACTTTACTGCCCTCTACCGGCCATACGTGAGACAATTACCTATAACTGTCAAAGATCTTAAAAATAAAAAAGAAGAATCTGCCTGCATCATAGGCAAAATGCGATACAAGCGAATATCTATATTACAATCGAAGCAACGAAATGCTACCGCAGAATATTCTGTAATGGGCAACCCTGTACTTGGCAGAATGCTCCTATAATATCTAGTCCGCGACCGCTTAAGGACTTGGTCGAACTACTATGTTGGTACATGTGGTAAACTAAATACAAATAATAAATATTGATTGTATTAAGATAACATACGTTGACCATATCAGAACGGTCATTGATAATTGCTACAAAAATGTACATTTTATTTGTTGTGTTACTAAGGATTTTTTTTGTAATCAGAAGATACTCTTGAAGTTTTATTATTCTTATGCTAGAGCTCAGTTACAAAATTTGTGTGTTATTTGGATTACAAATATAGAAAATTGTTTTAAAACGATAGAAAATATTCTGATGTTCAGCGCCTAAAGTATTAAAATTGTTAATGTACAAGTCTATATGACACACATATGTATATGTCGTGTACAGTAGTAGTAATGAAACCTTTAGGAGGAAAGAGCTCACGAATTTTAATTGAGGGGATCTAAAGTCGAATTTCCAGACTGGGTGAACACGCATGAGAGAAATCCTTATGCAGACTGAAAGCATGTTACAAACTCTCGATCAGGTCCGAACCCGATTGACCTTCTCCGTGGGTGCATCCTACTACCTTCATGACACATATTTCTACATAAAATTTTGAATAATAATATCAACTTAATTGAATTGACTTATAGTACTACAAGTTCCAAACTAAACTCCGTGTAACAATAGCAGTACATTTTACTGCATGGAGGAAGGAAATGACTACAAAAAATCTCTATATGGTGAATGAGTCTGCTTAGTATAACATGAAATCAAATGTTCCAGATATTGACATATTTGGAATTAATAGAAATGTTTTTTTGGAATAATTTAATGCAATGTAATGAATGGAGACCATACATAATTGTAAACAAATTAACACCACGTCAAAAATTTATCTAAAATCATAGTGATGTTGAATTATTATATATAATAATGATTTTGTACGCAAAACTGTAACTGAGCACCAAGCGCGCGCTCTGAAATCTTTGTTCAGAAGGGTAGAAGGTTTAGGGGCGTCCTATATTAGAAGTCTCTACGTCTATGTACTATTGAAAGGATATTATTCTGCGCCAGAAAAGACGATAAGCAATTGTGAAATACTTCCAGCTATATTTTCAGAACAAAAAAAAAAAAAAAAAAAAAGATAGAAGTAGATTTTTATATAAGAGAAATACTACAGACGAAGTGCAAGATCAAATTTGCATGGTATATAACATCGATCATTTCCCTGTTAAACAAGTTTAATTTTATTGAGAAAGTGTACAAATATATGTTGAGTTTGGAAGTTTTTGATGGGCGTCTGGACCCGGAGAACCCCCCGTAGTTGCGCCCCTGCTAGCACAAAATCATACAAATAAATAGTTCTACATTAAGAATAGTGTTTAACCGAAAAACAAATGTCCAAAGATTATATATATATATATATATATATATATATATATATATATATATATATATATATATATATATATAGTAATTGATAGAACTCACCAGACTGAAGTGTAGAAACATGTACGTAGTTTTCCAGAAAATTGAAAGAAAAATAATTAGTTTGGAAGCCTATAAATTGATGGTGTACTAGGAACATGCCGATTATTGAGTTGAAACTGATACTAAAACATATCCTTATAAAGCTCTTTGTGAGGGGCCGTGGTGCCTCAGTGGTAGAGCGTTCACCTCTGGTGCATGGGGTTACAGGATCAAACCCTGCTTCTGCCAGTGAACTTCGTTGTAGACAAACACCGTGTGCGTGGGTTTTCTCGGGGTTCTCCCGTTTCCTTCCACTTTCTTCATTCCACCATTTCATTCATTGCTCATCATCACCGTCTCTTATAGCCTAGCAGGCATATCTATGGGACGTAAAACTAAAAAAAGAATCATTTATTTTCAAAACTCTTTGTTACAGTTTGCTCCGAAACGCCAATAATAGTTATTCCTAAATTTATCATAAACTCTTAAATTTTAATTTTCGTTGAACAAAATTTTATTCAAATACTGTATAACACATACATACATTACGAGTTACATGTTGTATATTATTTATTTAACCATCACCAGATACAGCTCAGAGGCCATTTTATACTGGATATCTAATAACAACAACAACAACAATGGAAAGGATTTGGGGAGGTAACGGCCAGGGCCTGTTTAATAGGTACTATCCCAGCATTTGTCTGGAAGGACTGAGGGAAACCCTGGAAACCTCCAACCAGGATGGCCGGCAGCGGGAATCGAACCCACGACTTCCCGAATGCGGAGCCAATGCTCTACCACTTGAGCTATTTCGCTTGGTAAAGTGCATTTTCCCAGTACGTACGTATTGCTAAAAATTACATTATTTGTTATATGTAGGTTCTGAATATCACATGTCTTCCTTCCTCCCCTAAAAGTAATTAAAGCTTTCTTCTTCTCTGAAAACCTGACAACCCGACTAAATTCTCATGCGGAATTTTCGAGAAAAAATAAGAGTATTTGTGGTGGATAGGAAGCATATCATTCGTTGTCGATAAAAATTGACAGTCTTTGTTTTACTAGAAGGAAGTGTTATTTGTGTACTGTATAAGTAACAAAATACACCGTTGTCTTGGAAATTTTTGGTGCCGCTGTGACTCAGTAGAAGTGCGTTCATCCCTGGTGCATGAGGTTCTTGGTTTGACCCCACCTCGTGCCACGTGAGCTTTGTGGTGGATAAACACCGTGTTTGTGGGTTTGTCTCGGAGTTCTCCCGTTTTCTCTCACTTTCATCATTCCACCATTTCATTTAATTGTTGTCATCACCTTTAACCTAGTCGGCATAACCGTCAGACGTAAAATTTAAAGATTTCATTTTCTTGCAAATTTTTCTTTGCCATTTCTTAAATGTAACACTCATACTCATTACGTACACATCATTTGCAAATATTTAGATTGTTTGATGAAAATATTCTTGATTAGGTATGTGTGTAGATGCATAGTCATTTGATGTTAACATTTTGTATACTTAATACATATCTTCTTTTTTTTTAAAAAAAAAAAGTAACGTAGTCAGCTACTGAAAAATGTTGAAACGAACTTATTTCCATTTATTATTTTTTTCTACGATATAGGTAGATACATGATCTTTCAAACTATTATTGAGCTATCCTTTGATGATTTTTTTTAACCCCTTCGGCCTTGCATTTTCCTTTTTTGTGCCAGAAGAAAAAATCCGAATAAAAATAAAGAAGAGAAAAGGGACGACATCACCTCATAGTAAACCAATGACAGGAAATTACATCAGCGGAGAACTTCCGGTAGTTACGGACAGTTGCTGAGTCCTGACGACCGGAACTCGTCCCTTTCACAAAGAAAAGGCAGAAAGGGAAGAAAACAGAAAAGAAAAAATAAAACTGCGGAGCACTAGAGACCAAAAAGTTAAGTTTTACATCGTTTTAGTCAGTAGAGTCAAAAGAAAGAAGAAAAAAAACACCATAGAGGTAGAAACTTATCATCTCTACTTTTCTTTTTTCTTTCTTTCTTTCTTTTTTTCTTTTTTCTTTTTTTTTTTTTTGAAGGCGCTTTAAGAAATTGTATCCAATGCTAGAAACGTTTAGTTTATGACTCTTCCATTAGTGAGGAAATATTACTCTAATTCTAGCAGTTAGAAGGTGAAGATTTAACGTCTAATACCAAATTTATAACGCTTTATTTTAAAAAGTAATTATGACATAAGGATATTTCCCATATTATCATCATAAGAAAACTAATCAGTGGATAAAAGTTCAACTCTAATATGAAGATTTTATGCTTAGATCGTAGATCTCATACACTAAATGTGGATAACATATAAGTAAGTTAGTTTCTAAATTTTCGATTGTTTCATGTTAATACCTCTATAAGAAAATTGTTTGTTTTATTATTTATTTCTTCTTAACATTTGTGCATTTCTAGCCTCAAAGACATAATCACAAGATGTTAAACTAATTTATTCTCCACATATTAAACAAAATTATAAGTTTCTATAAATAATAATTTCATCTTGTTTCTTTAAAAAATGAAAAAATGACATGAAATCTTGAAGTTTTACGACCCAAGTTATGCCGGCTAAGCTAAAGGAGACGGCGATGATGATAAATGAACGAAATGGTATAATGAAGAAAGTAGTTAGAAACAGAGAAACCCAGAGAAAACCCACGCACTCGGTATTTGTCCACCATAATGCTTACTTGGTGCAAGCTAGGATCGAACAAAGGACCCCATGCTCCAGAGATGAACGCTCTACCACTAAGCCACAGCGGTTCCTTCTTTAAAAGAATATTTTGTTTAGGTTAATATATTAGTGTTACTTCATTTTATATGAGTTCCTTCATGGCTAAGTGGTTAGCGTACGCGCCTTTGGCTTGGGAGACCCGGGTTTGATTCCCGGCAGGAGCTCATGTGGTTCGGATTCCACGTTAATCAGTATCCTCGTATCATTGTATCATATAGCCTCGCTGGGAAAGCGATGTTACACTTAGAATCAACTTAATTCATTTTATATATAAGAAAACATTTCAACACTATTTAACACGACAATGTGAGTTTGCAGTGTCAATATTGTGATTGTGAGGGTTCCCTTGATATTTTTACATATCTCAAAACCATGTCAAAACGATATTATAGTATAAAAATTATTCATGGTGAATTTTGCAAATATGATATAGATACTTACGTAGGGAAAGAACGCCAGAACGCCAATCTCTTGAGTAGTCAGAAAGACGGAAAATTACCTAGATACTTGATTTTCCTATGATAACAGTGTTCAACATAGGTTTTCTAACAGAGATATAAGCAGTCATTTTTAGGTAATTTTAAAGACATGAACACTAAAATTTCATCGAATTGGTTCCTGTCTTGAATTTATAAAGGGAAAATCCCAAAACCACACTTTTTTACAAATTCTAAAAGTTTTGTGTATAGGAGATATAAGCAGCAATTCTTGGATAATTTAAGATGCTGAAGACAGAAATAACGAAGGAAAGGCGGAATTGGTTCTTGCTTTGAAGTTACGGATTGAAAAAAAAACAAAAACAAGATTAATAAAACATGTATTTATTTTCGCGTTCATAACGAAACTCTCAATATGCATACACATTCTACAAAAGTTTTACAAGCATGTATACTAGTACTTTCGTGGCTCTGAAAAATGAACAGAATTTTTTTTAAGATATTGGAAATTCTTTCAGGAAAATCGCAAAAAAAGAGTCATTACTATCTCGTTACACTGTCAATATAGAGTTTTTAAATAGAGGACACAAGAAGACATTGTTAGGTAATTTTAGGATGTTGATCACGAAAATGACAATGAAAAACTAAATAGCTCTTCGTTTGAATAAACAGAACGAAAAAGGGAAAATTAGAAAATAACTAGTATTTAATGTATTTTTTTTTACAATTTTGGCGGCATAACTCCAAACATGTTCTCATTTTTTATATAGTTACGTATACTACGGCTTGTGTACTGCTTCTATACATAAAGTTTATGCCACATCATTTAAAGAGATGTAGTAAATTTTACGGAAATAGGGAGAAAAGGTTAGTTTCTTTTTCTAAACCCATCTGGTAATTTCATAGATTTTCCCCATTTTCCTTTTCAAATAGTGGTACGGTACGAACTTTGTGCATAAAAAGACTACAAATATACCTGAACATGAACAAATATATTGAAGTTGTAAATATTTTGAGAGTTCAGTAATGAAAATTGCAAAATTATATAAATTTCCCATTATGCTTGAGTTTTTACCCTATTCTTACTACTTCGAAACAAGAACCAATCTCGCTTTTCTAATTGTAATTTTTGTATTCATCACCCAATTGTAACACAAACATTACAAAAAATTGTTGAAAAATATACTTAATAACAAAATAACAAATAAAAATGTTTAATTCTAAAACAATTATGAAATAAAAATAGTAGTCCAACAGAGACCTTCATGCATCAAAATGTTCTTAACCTGACTACTTGGTTCCAGTGGTGTTATTCAGGCGATTCGCACCGCTTAACAAGAACCGTTTTTTAAAATATTTTTGAGTTCACAGAAGCGTTTGTTATAACCATACATTAACACACACACACATGAGATGTTAAGAATGATGCTCAGCTATTTAAAAATAAGAATGGTATGATCTGAGTGAAATTGTGAGGGTTATTTATATTTGAAGCACTATTTTAAAATTTATATTTAAAACAACATAATCAACAATTGTAGACCCATTACTGGATGAAGGTCTTTCCAATACTTTTTGGTAACAACCTATCTCGGACAACTCTTTCCAAGATATTCGCTCTGCTACATAATTTCTTCCCCCCACGTTGTATTAGGATATTGTGTAGGTCGCTACTACTCACTTGTGGTATCCAGTAAAAAATGCTCTTGTCTACCTTGTATAATTTGTTTCCTAAGAGAATTACAGTAGGCCTCTGTTTTTCTACCTATACACCCACTATGTCTTTCTCTCTCTCTCTCTCATATATATATATATATATATATATATATATATATATATATATATATATATATATAGGGGTTGGACAAAAAGATCTAAAACGTTTGTAAAAGTGTGAAAATCATACCTAGTATGGTGTGGGATCTCCTTTTGCGTCAAAAAACAGCTTCGATCCGACGTGGAATGGACGTATACAGCTCCTGAATCGTGGTGTGTTGAATTTTGTACCATTGTTCCTCCAAAACATGCTCCACTTCCTTAAGGGATGCTGGTGACCGAACACGCCTTTCTAACTCAAAACACAATGGCTCAAAGATGTTCAGATCTGGTGATTATGGGACCCAGGGAAGGAGTGATAGCTCCTGATTATGCTCCTCAAACCATGATTTCACTGTTTTTGCAGCGTGACAGGGTGCCAAATCATCTTGATAGATGTCATCACAATCAGAAAACAATGTTTTGGCCATGGGTATAACCTGTTTCCCCAAAATGGCCTCATACGCCTTAGCATTCATCATTCCATGCAGGGCTATGATGAGACCTGCGGAAACCCACGATATCACTGCCCATACTGTAACAGAACCTCCCCCCATGCTTTACAGTTGGGAGCAGACATTCTGTATCATAGGCCTGCGACGGTGTTCCCCATACATAAACACGACCGGTTGTTGGAAACAAGGTGAAGGTCGATTCATCGGACCACATTACGTGTTCCCACTGCTCATAGGTCGACGCCTTGCACCACTGGAAACGTCTCTTCGCATTTACTGCTGTGACAAGGGGTTTGGCAATAGTGGCCCTGCCATGAAGTTTCATTTTATGAAGTTGCCATCGCACTGTTTTCGATGAAACCGGGATCTGTAGGCCGGAATTGAGTTCAGACGTAATTTTCATTGTAGTGATCTTTTTTATTTAGCTGCTGCAATCCGTTTTAATGCCCTCCGGTCCCTATCTGACAGCATTGTCTTTCGACTACTGTTGTGCTTTGCAGTTGTCGTTTGCCCATGAATTGTGTATGCCCTCGTGACATTGGACACAGTGCCTTTCAATACCCCCGCAATGTTCGCCACTGTTGCCGCTGAAGCTCCAACCAGACGGGTACGAAAGATCATGCCTCTTTGGAAGTCTGTCAAGTCGCACATCTTACCGCACCACTTCACACCACGAGACTCACAGGTGAACTGGTTACTGCTGACTGAAGAGGAAAGTCCACATGGCACATTGAAAACAAAAAGACAATCGGCAACCGCAACACGTGTTGTACAGTGGAGGGTACAGTCTTACGTGTCCTGTATGAAGTGTTTTTAGATTTTTGTCCAGCCCCTATATATATATATATATATATATATATATATATGAGAGAGAGAGAGAGAGAACCGGTTGTTAAAAATTATAATAGCTCAACTGCTTGGCTCTGCGAATTCTTGATTCATCTTGGAACGCATGTTTACTAGTTGAAAGACCATGTTGTAGTAATATGAGTATATTGACTTGAATGATGTTTTGTTTGATCACTGCGCAGCCAATGTTCCTTCCTTAAATAACACATACAAAAGATATTTGCAAGCTATTGATGTTCTGCTGTATACATTATGAAAGGTGGTACTTGGTTTATATCATAACTACAAACGACCACCACTAGTAGAGAGTCAGAATCACTTATTATTATTAAACAAAATCGCCGCCATTCATCTGTTCAATTGCTTATTTAACATCATTAGAAGTTGGTTCCGATACCGATGCATGAGTGGAGATTCACACCTCATTATACACCTACATCTAACAAATTGTTGGAAATAGTCTTAAGTGTTACTCTGAGTGCTACATTGGTCATTATTTTTGACGGTTGTGTCGCACGATCCACAGTGGCAGCTCATTTGGAGCAAATGCGTCTATAATTCTTTGGCATGGAACAAATTTGACGTGGGTATGCATATTTCACAGACATGTGGTGTAAATAATGATGCATAGTGGACACTTTCTGTATAAGATATTGTATGCGTGGTGCATTCACCAGGCTATCCACAAACAGATAAAACACTCTTGCTCAAAGTGCATGAGCTCAACTTGCTATCATCACTCTACCATCCTCCGATTTTCTTAAGCAATATGATGTTTATTACTTTGCAGAATATAATGGAACACTTTTCTGACACGCCACTAGCGCTGTGTGACATCTGGCGTGTTTACAACATGGCGGTGTTGATTATTGCTTCCACAGCCATTTATCAATAACTTACAAAACACCATGATACGCTCTTGCGTTCTTACACTGGGGTACACGGTTATTAGTGAAATTAATGACTCATTTCATCATTTCTTTATGAAAAAATATATTTATTTGTAAAGGTTTAATATCTTCATCTTTCTTCTTCAGCAATACTCGTGTTTTCACTAAGGCTCATGTAACTCTAACATATAATTAACAAATTGCGAGATAATTGAAACATTAGGTAATTAACACAAAATTAAACGTATATTGTGACGCTTCACTAGCAGGGTGTTATAATATGTTTCTGCTTCAACATTTCTGATTGTTCTTTATTTACTTTGTGAGAGATCAGGGTGTATTTAAACAGTTTACGATGTCGCTTTTCATAGCTGTATAGTTGCAAATAATATGTGCATTTTTAGAAGAAAAGATATTCGATATTTGGTTTAGGAGACATTCTATATAAATGATGATTTCAATACATATTCAGCTTTAAGTAAAACCGGGAGAAAGAAAACATTTCCTATACAGAAATAGAGCAATAAAAGAGGTACAATTTCCAATGCGAAGACCTTAGTTGAGAAACATGGAAGATATATTTACTTCCATAACATATATAATATTAAATTTTGGTTAATATTTTTTTTCTCTTTGAATCATGTGATTTGTCTCAATGGAAAATCTATGCACCCTACTCCTACAGTGCATATCAATATCAACTTACATATGTATACATATGTATGAATATACAGTGTATGAGAGTATATAGATATATGTGTGTGTGATTGTGTGTGATCGAATTTATCGTTGGTCTTGTTTTGAAAATATTTTTCAAATAGACAGAAAAAAGCTATATATATTGAACCAGTGAAATGGTTCCTTTGAAGATATATAGCGTTTCAATTCGAGTTCAGTGTTCCGAATCGTTTGACCTTTATCCACCCTTTTTTTCATATTTCTCCTATATGTCACGTTTTTCTTACATATATGTAATATATATATATATATATATATATATATATATATTGAAGAAGAGAAGCTCGTTGTTTTGCAATTTTCTCTGTAGCATGTTCGTGTCAAGATTCGTCCAATAGGTCTTCTTTCTTTTTCTTTAAAAAACTTTTCTTTTTGCTTCTCTCTATCTTTGTATACTGATGCTACTGTTGCATACAAAAAGAAATAAGTTTCTCTTTTTTACATATACTTTTTTCTAATATTTTTCTGTATTCTTCTCTTATTGCTTTTCTTCCTTCTATTCTTCTCCATCTTTTGTGTCTCTGTTCTTTGGCATATTCTATTTACATATTGTCTCTTTTCTCCATTCTGTTCAAAGATGCATTCTCAATGTTTGAAATTTAAAAATGTTCAATGTCGTCCATTCAGACAGAACAGAAAAGCGCTTCGGAGGTGTAGAATTGATACAACTGATTTGAGTCAATTTAGGCACCTTCCGAGAAATCTGAGGTAATAATCGTGTAACAATATTATGATTTGAAAAAAAGTTAATGTTTCCAAAGTGAAGTATGTGAAATTTTGATTAGGGGAAGTAACGATATCTTGAAACACAAGATCTATAATGAATTTTTAGTGGTAAGTTATTTAACACCTCTTTCCTTTCATTGATTTTGATTCACAGTGGCCGCTTTGTCCACGGTAGACATTGCATGTAAGAACCTCATAAATACATTAAGCTTCATACCCACCAATCTAGTTTGAGCTTCATTTCAAGGATTATTTTTAGAATAAAAGATTGTGCTTCTCTTCACTAATGTGGAAAATGTAATAAGTGACTTAGTTATTATCTTTCCACTGAGAAATTTTGATTTCTCTAATCCATTGAATACAGGCCTGAGAACATCTGTACTCCTATTAAATGATTACGTTAAGGAGTGTTGTATTAGGAATGTATTCCAATTAGAATTGTACAAATAATTTTGTATTGCACTTTTATTAGAGATTGTGATTGCGGAATTAAACGTGAATTGGGCAATCTATTAGGGTATTGTGCTAAGAAGATTATATTTGGGGAATGTACTCATACTAAGGAATTATACATAAATTGTCGTTTCTGTTAGGGAATTGAAAATTTATTAAGAGATTGCATTCCTAGTAAAGAATTGTGCTCAGTGTCATTTTATAAGGGGGTTTACTCGTATGACGTGTTTTGCTTATGGGATTGTATTAGGAGAACATTCTCCTAATAAGGCTTTGTGCTCAAGGGATTCTATTAGAGCAGTGCAATTCCATAAAGGAATTATATTCTTATGAGATAATTGTGCTCAAGTATTTTATATGAAGATTAAACTTCTATGAACGAATTTTACTCAAAGAATGGTCATTGTCATTGTATTTGATCATTACAAATGGTATTTCACAGTTTATTTACGTTAATTGATTTCGCCTTTTTTCTTGTTCTTCGCGTCCCGCAGTCTGGGAATCATTGTACAGGGTGATTTTAAAAAAATCATGGGTTTTATTTGAATCTAGAATGTACAACTGAAGTCCGATTTTCAAGTGACTTGTGGCAAATGATCAAGGAAGGATGGGAGATTTTTGGGACTTCGGCGTAATATCGACCACGCCCCAAGAAAAGCAGCAAATATCAGCCAGTGTACCTTACAATTGGAAAAGGTTTTGGATTTTTGAAGTGAAATTCCAGAATACAAATTAAGTGATGGCGAAAATTTAAATTTACTGTTAGTAGTAACACCCATAAATCACATGTTGAATAACTATAGCCGGTTTCTTGCGACAATCGACGGATAGATCTCTTGGGCGACCTAAGGAATTGATAACTGACATCTCGCATAACACCCGCCTGCAGGTCCGATTCTTCTTTCTCACACACAGAAGCGATCCTATTTCTTCCAATTTATTCACTAGCGACCATATTATCCCATGTTTCTGCCTGGGTCAGAACGTGAGGGAAATTTGTTTCTAAATCCCCTTTCCGTTACAACAACAGATTAATTTCTCCAAAAATCATCTAACGATAAACTCATGTTGCTCCAAAGAGTACACTATTCTGACTGTGTCCTGATCATACTCAAACAGTAGCACAAAACTGTAGAGCATAATACAACAGCCCAGTTTCCTGTTTCTTATTGACCTTGGCGAGGTTGCTATCTAACGAAGAAAACTAAAATATCCACACCCATCGCAACTCATTCCAGTTGTAAGGTAGACACAAATGAAACCCGTGCGTTTTAAAAGAATCACCCTGTATTAAAGGAATGCATTACTATTGAGGGATTATACTCTGATTATTCTACTTGCTAAATGCATTTCTATTAGGAGTTCGCATTCTATTAGAGCATTGTGTTAGGGGTACGCAATCCTATTAGCAAATGTGTTGTGCTTTCTAAATTATTATAATACTTACTCTGTAAATATTACTCTGTACGTTTATATTATTAAGAAGCCTTCAAGTATCGTGTTACATTACAGAATTTCTAATGGCTGGAATTCATTACTTGAAAGCGTAAATTGCGAAAATGTTGATGAAGTATTTAAAATTTAGTTATTCTTTATATTATGTTAATTTTCAGTTGTTGAAGTTAGAAACAAGCCCAAGAGATTTTAACTTTTATTTATTTATTTATTTATTAAATCTTAAGTATTTTATGCATATAATAAATCACAAGGTGTAAATTCCTTGGGGAGTTTTTAATAAAACGGAAAATAAAATATTAACCATACAATTTAGACTATCCTGGACTGCTGTTTACTTAGTTTCTATCAACTATCTATACCTTGGGAGAAATGTAAGTTTATTATTATTATTATTATTATTATTATTATTATTATTATTATTATTATTATTATTATTATTATTATTATTATTATTATTATTATTATTATTATTATCATTAGGCATTCTGCCTTTTGAGAGGTTCTGGGACTAATGAGGCTTTTTTAAAAATCTAGTATTAATTTAGGTTTAGGCCTGGAAAGATTTCTTCCACGATATTCTATCTTCCTCTTCCTCTTTTAACTCCCATTTTTCTTCCATTTTTCAAAACATCGATCAGTTGTGTTCCTCTTCTTACTATTTCTTACTTTCCTTCCATCTTTCCCTTTATGGCAGTGTGAAGACGACAAAATGTGTTCAATTCAATTGGTCTTTCTAGGAAGAATGTTGGATAAAAGCTTCCTCTTCTCTCTCATACGTTTTAAAACATCTTCGTTTGTCTCTGTTCATTATATATTGTCCATCTTCCTCCAACATCACATTTCGAAGCTTCCTAATTATTTCTTCTCTAACTTCCATAATGTTCAAGTCTCTGAACCATACAGTCCAATATTCCATACATAGCACATGAAAAACTTTTTCCTTGGTCCAATATTAAGATTGCTACTGATGTTTTCTTATTAAAGGCTTTTTCTTTGCTAATGGCAATTCTTGACCTGATCTCTTTGGTGCAGGATAAGGGTAATTTTAGATAGAGATGCAAAAAAGCCGGCTTTTTTGAATCGATGGTTTTTTCACATAAAAAGCCGGCTTTTTTTGGGAAAAAAACGAGAATTTTGGAAATTTTGGCTTTTTTCAACTTCATGATTTTTCTATCTAAATAGCTTTCTTATAGTATATTCTATAGTTAGATAAGAATTCCATGACCTGAATGTCATATTTCGCTCTGAAATTCACCATCAAGATGGATGGAGCACATGTTTTACGAATTAAAGCTAACATGAAGAACGTAGTATTTGAGGGTAATTTTAGAGGCTATTTAACTTTATTTTAACTTTTGAGTTATCGACATCTTTTTTCTTCTCTAGTTTGTCATCCGTGTTTCAATTCTAAGAGCTTTTAGTACTCTAGCTTCTAGCGCAAAAGTTAAACTTGCCCGTTTTTCTATTTATCCGTCAAAGCGTACGTTTTTCAATATATGTCAAACCGTACTTCCACATTTCTGTTATACTGTAGCTGTGAAGTGATTTAGCAATAATTTTCCGGACACAACCTTGAATACCAATTTATACAAATAATCAGTAGCGGATTTAGAAAAGTACTTTAGGAGGGGTTTTTCTGATTGTTTCGTTTCCTAAAAAGTCCTAATTTTATTTGGGAAGTGCTTGAAGTTTATGAGTACAGGCATAACTAATATTTCGTTTCGTTTATATGTTTAGCAATAATCTTCCGGATACAACTTTAAAAATCATTTTATACTGAGAATCAGTGGCGGATTTAGAAAAGTATTTTGGGAAGGGTTTCTTACTAATGTTTAGTTTTTTTAAACATTCGTAATTTTTATTTGACGGGAGCTTAAAGTTTATGAGTAAAGGCATAAATAATAGATATTTCGTTTGTTGCAGACATTCCGTAACTTTGGGGAACGGGCTTCAGTCCGAAAGACCGCCCCCTAACCTTCGCAAAACCGTCACTGCTGGTAATTAGTAATAATAACGATTTAAAAACAATAAAGAAGGAAGTCGGCCAACTCACAGTACACGCACTATTTCTACATTCACAGATGGAATGAAGAAAAGCTGTGTCAGAATGGTCGAATGCTGGTTGAATCCCGGACTTCCCGATAGAAGCGCAAAAGCTAATCACTCAGTCATGTTTGTTGTGCAGTTGTATTTAGCTTAACTTAAATATATTCCGTAGTCTTTTTTTTGGGGGGAGTTCCGTAATGATATGTTGAATCCCTCTTGTTAAAAATTCAAAAAACTTGAGGATTGGGTAAACTGTGATGGTGGTTCTATAAAACTTAACTGTAGAATTTCAAGAATATACAGAACCAAAAGCTCTAGATGTTCAGCCTTTAAGTGTATCATATAAATCTAAGTATTTCTCTTATGTTTTATTTTAATCTTATTTTGTTTCAAAAAGAGGGTATGGAATATTTTGAAGTAAAAATACTACATACTATTTTGCTAGTTATTTGTATTCTTTAAAAAGAAGTATTTACTTTTAGGGTTGGGTGGTTAACACTAACTTTTTTTTAATAACTGGTTTAAACCAAAAAAATAAAAAGAATGAAAAATGCGAATCGTGTGAAATTCATGGTGACGTTTCCAGATATCAAACCACCTGCAATAGTTTTATTTCCCTTTCACCTTTTAATCAAGGTGTCCCATGTTCAATTCTCGGTCGAACCACATCCCTTCTTTCATGCGTAACCCAAGTAGCGGTTCGGATGTCAGTTTAAGCGAAAGTCTTCTCCTTGATAACCTCGGTATTTCGTAAGGATGTTAAGCCTAAATATACGGAACAAACCGAATTGTATATTTCTGCATGCCTAAATGCGTGTTGTTTTATAAAGAAGCCAATATTGCTTAAATATATTGATAGAAATTGGCATAATTTATCGATTGCCTACGTAGCTTCCAACATTAGCTTGGATTGGACTTTCAATGATATCTACGTACCGGTACTAAATTTGTAATTTAATACCTCAGTTTTAGCGTACTGATTATGGTACGTTGACCTTTAAATTTTACATGCAAAGCAATAACAGGATTTTCCCGTTATTGTCTTACATTTCAAGTAATGACGGGATTTTCCCAATGGCTAGGGCGGGAGATTCTCAACTTAAGAAATTTACTGACCGCACTTCTTTAAGCTTATGGGAGTTCTTCCGGCATAACCCCGCTGTTGCATAATAACATCAAGGCGAAACAAACTTATTTCTGTGAATATGTAATATAAATACATAAAGCAAAAAATCTAAGTCAAAAAAGCCTGGTTTAAACCAAAAAAGCCTGGTTTAAAACATCACCCAAAAAACGGGTTTTCGGCATTTTCAAAAACAACCACGGTTCTTTCCAACTCTGCTTACTTTTGTATATAGGAGGTTAAAAAATTCTTATTATATACATTGGTTAATCCTGTGGAATTCATAATGTAAATATGTTGAAGAAAAATTGTTTGAAATATTTTTTCAAAATTCGTAGTTTATTTTCGATGTTTTATATTATTATCAGCATCAACCACTAATTATCTGTTTTATCAATTTAAAGCAGTATTTTGAAAAAAGCCCAAAATTTCCCAAGCAAAAAAGCAAAGCAGAAAAAAACGAGTTTTTTTCCAAAAAAGCCGGGTTTTTTCCGAGCCCTTGCATCTCTAATTTTAGATAAATACTTTATACATAGCATTTCTGATAATACAGATACATCAGTATCGCAATATTGCGATGTACATGAGACCTACCATTTTTGAATGTAAATGTTCCATTGACATCCTGACAAGATCCAGGTGTGCACTTGTTTTGGAAATGAGACACCTTGCTAGAAACCTGTAGGATATTTCGGAATCTTTGCAGCATATTCATACAACGATCCTTGGCCACCGAAATATTTTCTCCTGACAGGTATATTTCATTAAAGTCCAAGGGAACTCTTTTGCTATTTGCATTATTCTTAAATTTTCTATTGTGAATCTGAACATTCCGGGATAATTGTAGAGCTTACGAGATGTCCAAAGGATGTCTTGTAGACTTGTTATCGGATATAATTAAAGATTCACACACATCCAACGTATCTTATGTTTAGTTAAACATCACACAACAATACACTCAGTCTGAGAGAGACGGCGATGAGGAAATTAATGATAATTTTATGGTGGAATGACGAAAGTAAGGGGAAAGGGATACCATCGAGAGAAATCTCTTACACATACAGTGTTTGTCCATTACAAAGCTCACTTAACGGAGCTGGGATTGAACCAAGAACACTTCGCAACAGAGCTAAGAGCTCCTGATTGACCCAGCATACAGTCTATCTATTAGATAATGTATGCACATTATGTACTGTAAATCAGAAGCAATTTGATTAAATTTAAAAGGAAAGATCAATAGGTATACAATGTTTCAACGAAATAGTGATTGTGTATACACTAATTGCACCACTGTTTGACAGACCTTCATTTTAAGAGTTTGTAGAGATATTAAAACATATATCAGCGAAAAGTAGTTAAGTCCCGTGTTAAACATTTACTCGTATCTCTTCCAGGTGTACCTGCCTTTCAGTTCAAGTAGACCCGAAAATACTGAGTAAAAAGTATAATAAATACTAAAACTAAACGTTAAAAATCAAGAATTATGAATATAGAGCGCTTATTAATGAGACAATATATTGAAAGTTCTGAGGAGTTTTCGAACAAAAATTTCCAAAAAACACACTAATAAAATTAAAATTTCTCTTTTTTTAAAAAGGAGAAATGACGTACTAATTTTTTTGAATAAAATTGCCTGGGTCATATTTGAGAAAATTGTATTAAAATTAAACTAGTTTAAACTGTGAAATAAGTTATCTCTTCTAAATTATTTCCTATTATAGGGCTGTTAATGAAATATTGATCATGAAATATAAGAGAAATAGTCAGCGTCATTTTCGAGTTTTTATTTTCACCATCCAGTAAAGTAACCTTATTCTGAGTGTAAGAAGAAAGTTCGAACACTTTTATTATTTAGGAGAACTTTATTAAACAATTTAAGTTTAAATAGGGAACACCTATTTAAAATTTAAATAAGAGACACGAACTTAAACTTTAAATAGGGGACACGGTAGTCTAGTGGTAAGAGTATTGGGACTCATGTCCGCATGGTCTTGGGTTCGATTTCCGGCCGGTACTTCTCAATTTTTCGCATCCACACAGCGTAGTGAGGCAAACTGGGGAGCCACGTGAAAACAAAACGTCATGGCCACTAGGTCTAGAAAGCTCCTGATACGCCCATTGGGGACACAGTGTCACAGCGCGCTGAACGTAGGCTGAGCGTAGTTCAGCCTATCGCTAGCAGATGGCGCTGAAGCGGGCACAGGCTCACAAAATGGGCTGTTACGCCCAGTGGTTTAGTGTTTTAAGTTTAAAATTTTGTTCTGGTCTCTAGACGAGTATACGTCAATCCAGACGAATGAGCGGACGATCAGAGGTCTAAAAATAACGTTTTTATCGTCTATAGTACTCGCGCCGAGTCGTGAAGCTTGCGCTCTAAACCAATCGTAGAAATATTTTGCTTGAGCTCCAACACATCGGAAAACTTCGGTACAATTCGTGGAGCCGCTTCCCGAGCGCACACTTGGGGAAACGTCAAACACCTGAAATTCACCAACAATGTTGCCAAACTTTGAAGACATAGTAAACGAGTATATGAAAAAAGCATTTAAAAATTACCAATAATAGCACTGCACAACAATAACTACTGTAACAATTATTCTAAAATTGTAACAATAGTACAAATAGTAACAACGAAAATATAACGCAACAAAAAAGAATTAACAAAACTGAACTTGACGTCAATCCGACAACACTGTACTCTCGGGAGATGTTTTCTGTGTAGCGCGAGAGACGACACTGACAAAATTTGATGGGTGGGGGTTGACGACTGGAACACACCCTCGCGTTCTATTGGGTGGTGAAATCGATAGATCTAGGTCAAGCTTCACGACTCGGCGCGAGTACTATAGTGGATATGAAACTTAAAAAAAAAATCCACTGAAATTTCAAGTTCAATTTTAATTATTTCTACGATTACCATATTTTCACCTCTCGCTCAGAAAGTAATATACCTTAAAAGTAAAAGAAATTATCCCAAGATACCATCCATTTTTAATATCTCTGCTAGAATCCTGAATGCACTTTAAAGATCATATTCTCAAGAGGAAGTGGGACGAACGTTTAGAATCGTGAAAGAACTCTGGAATTCTTCCTAAAAGATTTGACGGAATAAAACTTAAAAAAGCAACTTTCTTTAAAATTAGGCAAAAAAATCAGAAATGAAGAGAAAGTTTAATAAGACGTCTTTTTTTGGAGAAATTAATATTGATAACAATAGAACTAGGTAAAAGAAAAATAAACTAAGATTTTAAAAAGAAATCAAAACAAAAAAGAGGAAATACTAAAAAAAATGAGCATCTTCATTAATTTCCCTTCTTTTGCTTCTCTTTAAAAGAACATAAATTAAAAGAAAGAAAGAGAAAACTTGTCTCCTTACACTTTTATTGTTTCTTCTTATAATTGCAGCTACTTTCTTCTTCTTATTATTATTTTCTTTCCCTAAAGTTTTCTTTACATATATATATATATATATATATATATATATATATATATATATATATATATATATATATAAAGCAACTGCTTGACTTAGCTTACAATGCAATCAAAATTAAACGATGAGAATTTTTTGTCGTCGACATGATGCGGAGAAAGAAAAGTAAAGAAGTGAAAATATTGTATAAGAGACAAAAGAAATGGTACAAATGTTAATCTGCAATTATAATCAAACTTTTCGAAATAAATTCTAAGTTAAGTTGAAAAGCGAAATAAAGAATCAAGAATGGATTTAAAGTTTAGTTTTAGTATATTTGGGTAAAAAGGAAAATAATTTTACTTGTCGTATTAAAGGTGTTGAATGGTCATTATAACGCAGTCATACGTTAGATTGGAAATGCATATAATTAACAGAAAAATAAATGGCATGAAACTAATTCTTCTGGCTAATACGACACACAATAAAGGTTGCAGATTTCTGTAGGACGTGGCTATTTGATTAGCGTTGGCATAAACAGCATCAGAATGGTCACCATTCGTCTCAACGACATCGAAAACTATGGATTAGGCACTATAATATTGGCCATTATATATATATATATATATATATATATATATATTGAGAAGCTAGTCTTGATATCACGAATCACTTTCTGCAGTTTGTGCATGTCTTTCTGTTCCTTTTCAATTGTCAGGATTCGATTGTCGATTCGAAGTTGGCAACCCTGCACAATATGTAAGAACTCGACAATATGCAAGAAGATTTTTGTCTTCTTTTATGTCATGAATTACTTCCTGGATTTTGTTCACATCTTTCAGGTTCACCCTGTATATAGATAGATTGATATATATATATAGTTATAGATATATATGGCAGATATATATTTTTGACAGCTAACTTCTCTTAGTTCCGATTTTGATATTTGGACCGATTTTTGATGATATTTTGTACATAAGTCGATTATAACCTTAGTTTTTTGCTACATTACCTTTCCCGAGGGGAATGTTCTACGAAAAGTAGGGGGAGGGTAGAATCAAGGGCGCCGATACTGGGGGCGGGCCCCCCAAAAGCTCATGTGGGCCCCCTATTGTATTTATGAATATTCATTATTTGGCATAATTTGGATGCAAGTTGTCTTAAAATTCTCATATATATATATATATATATATATATATATATATATATATATATATATATATATATATATATATATATATATATCTACACACCTTCTGCATCTGAATGGGCCCCCCAAATGTTCAGAAAAATTGGCGTCATTCGGTAGAAGTGATCTAATGATAATAATTCGAGCTTGAACATGTAACAAATCAATTGGTACAGTATTAGGATAGTAAATACTTATAGCTATGTTCACACGATTTGAAGAAAAATATTTATTTAGTTTTTTTTATACATCCACGGATTATGAGTAAGAAGTGGGTGCTGTACGAAATTAGTACCTTACTTTAAGTTGATATAGTGCATACCTAAACTACTGGTGTGATGGAAAGAATAGGAAGATAAAATAAACTTGTAAAAATATTAACCTACTTTATAAAAAAACGTTAAAAAGTAGAAAATAATTTAAAATATAATAGAAAGAAGAAAATAATGCTAAAAATTGCTTAAATATTACTATAATCAAGAAGAATTTTGAAGTCTGTGCCAAGCCAAGTATATTAGTGCATAATAAATATATCATTGAAACTATAATTGTATTGAGGCGAAAATTTATTTGACTTGAAACAAAGTTCATTTTCCGTTGATAATGGGAAGATTACAGCTTTTGTTTTCTAAAATAGTTTCTCCTTTTTAGCGCTTTTAGTGTTACTTTTTACCGTTTTAGCTTAGTTTCGAAGACGGTTTATATTTTTTATGAAAAGCTTTTCGTATTGAAATGCTATACCGTTATTGTAAACGTTCTTGACAAGTTTGACATTTCTCGATATGGTTTCAGGTGTTGCGCATTATGTTGTAATATTAAACCGAGATCGTTTAGCTGATCCTATTACTTAGTTTCTCCACAGACTGAATGGTCTCTATATATTGATAAATGTTCCCCTTCAGTACACGTAGCAGATGATCCTTTTATTTGCTCTCGAAAATGATAATAAGTGGGTTCGTTTCACAGTTCCGAAACTACGGTAGAATTTCAAACAATGCCAACTCAATATTGAAACATATAGATCTATAAGTTCCGACTGCAATAGAGGAATTTGTTAATTAGATGGAACGTGTTCTTTTCACACTGAATCCATATCAAAAACACTTTTTTGCTATGTCTTACAATTATTACTATATATGAATGAATATTGTAATCTGAGGCTGCAGTGGCTTAGTGGTAGATAGTTTTGGGAGATGGTAGATGGTAGTGTGGGCTCCCTGGTTCAATCCTAGCACCAATGAACTTGGAATTGTGGTAGAGTTTTACTCGAGGTTCTCTCATTTACTCCCACTATTATCATTATACTATTATCATTCATCTTATCATCACCTTGACCCTTAGCCTAGGTGCATAATCGTGTTGAAACCAAAACTTCCGGTTTCAGTAGTAGGATAAAGCTGAGATAGAATCAGCTTTCAGGATCTGAATTGGTGACAGCAAGAAACTCATGACGATGGAGCCTCACACACCAAGCAATATATCCTAGGCGCCAGGATTCCACGCCGACTGGAAATACGAGTCGGGTTCTTAACCAATTTAAAGCTAAAACTTGTATGCATATGTACCAAATTGGTCGTCAGGTCTCCAGTGGCGACCAAACATTATAGTTTGGAGGTAGGCATTTGCATAAATTAGATCATTGTGAAAAAAATGATTACCAAACTCTCCAGTCGGACAACTGAAAATATTGTGTTAGGATTCCTCCCTCAAAGAAAATGTAATGTTAATATTGTAAATTACAGTGTAAATCCAAACTGTCGTCGACAATAGAGGAAGCATTCAGTTGCGGCTAGGCAAAATCTCATTGTTGAATACACTTTTATTCAGCAAGATCACTCAAAAGGAAAGAGACGTATTTCAATGTTTAATTCAGGAACACTCACACAAGAAATTTCTGTACGAGTTCAATAAATTAATTTATTATGCAATACGTATATAAGGCGGGAATATACAGGGAGAGGGGACAAAAAATCTAAAAGCACTTCATACAGAACACGTAAGTTTGGCCCTCCACTGTACAACGCGTGTTGCAGTTGCCGATCGTTTTTTGCTTTCAATGTATCATGTAGATCTTCCTCTTCCGTCAGCAGTAACTCGTTCACCTGTGAGTGTCGTGGTGTAAAAGTGTTGCGGTAAAATGTGCGACCTGACAGACTTCCAATGAGACATGATCGTTGGTGCCGGTCTGGCTGGAGCTTCAGTGGCAACAGTGGCGAACATCTAAAGGCAACCATCTGTGGGGGTATCTAAAGGCACTGTGTCCAATGTCACGAGGGCATGCACAATTCATGGGCAAACGACGTCTGCAAAACACAACAGTGGTCGAAAGACAATCCTGTCATATGGGGACCGAAGGGCATTAAAACGGATTGTAGCTGCTAAAAAGAAGACCACTGCAATGAAAATTACGTCGAACTCAATTCCGGCATACAGAACCCGGTTTCATCGAAAACAGTGCGACGGAAATTTTATAAAATTCATGGTAGGGCCGCTACCGCCAAACCCCTGGTCACAGCAGTAAATGTGAAGAGGCGAATCCAGCGGTGCAAGGACCACAAGACGTGGACTCATGAACAGTGGAAACACGTAATGTGGTCCGATGAATCGACCTTCACCTTGTTTCCAACAACCGGCCGTGTTTACGTATGGAGAACACCGTTGTAGGCCTATGATACAGACTGTCTGCTCCTAACTGTAAAGCATGGGGGTGGTTCTGCTACAGTATGGGCAGTGATATCGTGGTTTTCCGCAGGTCCCATCATATCCCTGCATGGAATGATGAATGCTAAGGCGTATGAGGCCATTTTGGGGGACCAGGTTCTACTCGTGGCCCAAATATTGTTTCCTGATGGTGATGGCATCTACCAACATGATTTGGCGCCATGTCACGCTGCAAAAACGGTGAAATCATTGTTTGAGGAGCTATCACACCTCCCCTGGGTAACACAATAACCAGATCTGAACATCATTGAGCCATTGTGGTCTGAGTTGGAAAGGCGTATTCGGTCTCATTATCCTCCACCGGCATCCCTTAAGGAACTGAAGCATATTTTGAAGGAACAATGGTACAAAATTCCACACCACAATTCATGAGCTGTATACGTCCATTCCACTTCAGATCCAAGCTGTTTTGGACGCAAAAGGAGGCCCCACACCATACTAGGTATGATTTTCACACTTTTGCAAACGTTTTAGATTGTTTTGTTTAACCCCTGTATATAGCCCCAGCCTTCTCTACATTCTGTCTAGGCACTAATACAGCCCTGAATATTTATCATCACCAATAATGTTCGTCATATGGCTGGTCAGAACAGTGCCGGACTGGCCACGTTAGCTACTTGGCAATCGCCAGGGCCCGAGGTAGAGGGGCCCCGCAGGGATGACGAAGTGCATGACATGTAGACCTTGATCGAATTTTCGCCATTATAAATGCTTTTTAAAATCATCTTACCAAAAAGGTTGTGGAAGCCTACGTTCGTCTTTCCGAAAGAAGTCTTCTCGGGCTCCCTTTGCTCGTATCAGTACTGCCCGGTCAGCCAGTAAAACTTCGTACTTAGCAAATTTCGTATTCAATACAGAAAATATGATTTTGTCACTTATGTTTTGCAACTGCCGTGTTAAGTTTATATGTATGGGGGGCCTTTAAGGACACGTGCCAAGGGCTCTGAACTTGGTCAGTCAGAATCTGGGTCAGAGTAACAGTTGTTTCAGGTTTCTTTATTCCCTGAAATTAGTTATTGTTCAGTGAGTCGATCGACAGTGTCATGTCTGTGTTTTTTTCTTGGAGTTCTTTCGTTTCCTTCCACATTATCATTCAATGAGTGACCAGTTCATTAATGAAGTAAATCCGTTCGGAACTGGAAAGAATAGATTTCCACCACTTTCGGTTTCAATATAGGGTTTAAGATGAAGATGAAACTTAGTTTGGGACACTACATGTTGTTCAGTACCTATCTGAATTTTTGTTCTGTGGTGCTCAACGTTGAAGCCAGAAATAGGTGATTTATAGTACTTAGTGTTTGAAAAGAGACTTAACAGAAAAGATGTGACTTGCTCCTGAGACGCTGAATAGATTTAAAAAAAAAAAAAACTTATCGATGGCTATTACCATTTTGATTCTATGACGATTAACGTTAACACTGGAAACAGTTGATTACTAGCACTTCCACTTTGAATAGAGGGCTAAGAGAGGAAATGGAATATATTCTTTAGACGCTGAATCGATTGTTCGAACAGCTTGTCACTATATATGATTGTTCTTGTTTTATGGTGATCAAGTTTGAAACCAGACACGGTTGATTTGAACCACTTTCAGTTTGAATTGAAAGTTAACGTGGGAGATGGAATCTTGTGTTAGAACAGAAAACCGGTTCTATAACTCGATTTATTATATCTCCTACGTTTTTGCTATATGAAAATAAATATTGAAACCAAAAGTACAAGGAACTTCCTACCACTGTTAAGGGTTCAAATGATACATTTTCTTTAGACGCTGAATCGATTAAAAGAAACAACTAGTCGCATTCCGTTATAATTTTTTGTTGTATGAATCAACGTTAAAACCGATAACGATTGACTTAAGCCTCTTCCGGTTGGAACAGAAGGTTAACGGAAAGAAACCTATTCTTGCAATGCTAAAACGATCTAGAAATCAGCTTCTCGATATCACTTACTGTTTTTACTCTGAAGCCTGTCAACAGACGGACTGATATAACCGATCTATAAGATTTTGGACACTTATATATAGCATGATTTGGAAGTCTAATACTAATTTGAATATAACAACTAAATTTAAGACTCTAGCACACATAAAAATTCGCATGTTTTGTAGTAGCGATTTGGAACTGCATTCGTAATGTAAGTGATCTATAAAATGTGCTACGAAACTACCCAAACTTCAGTTTAACACATTATAAAATGTGATATCTTTATTTAAGTGTTTTGGTAGTTTCCAACGGATATTTTAAAATATTATTTCAGGTGATTTAAGTAATAACTGTAAAGTTGGTCACTTGTGTTATTCCTTCAGCTGATTAAATTTGTCATAATATAAACAGGGATATTTGCACAGGTGTGATCATTTTTTGTATATTAGTTTATATTAGAAGTCTGAAACAGTTTTAAGATGTTAACGAAAACAACTTTGACTTTATGCGCATGTTTAAGCATTATTGTATTAGACACTCTATCATTATTGTCATCATATGTTTCCCCTAATACGTATAATGTTATATGTATCCGACTTGTAAGAGCAGCTTCTTTGAGGAGTTTTTTTGAGATGTTTAAATTTGAGTTGATCATCTCTTTCAGCAGCAAGGTCATATGAAACTTAGACCTACAGCTTAACGTGATATCGAATCACATAATCAGTCTCTGGGTTAATGATTCCTTAATACAAGACTTCAACTAAGAATGTTGTGGTAGCACATTAACAAATACATTAAAGTTGTAAAGGGTTACATGGCCCAGAACGTTAGTGGAACATCAGGTCAGTCCAACTCTAAATCAAGATATTTAGAATTTAAAAAAATCTATGGGGGAATGGTAAATCTGTGTAGTATTAAACCTTTCGTACAATTCGCCTATGTACACTTACACTATGCTATAAACACATTCTTCAAACTTTTGTTACCTTTTTCATCTACGCGAATACCTTACAATATATCTAAAGTTACCCTATGCCTATAAAAACATTCATAGTTGATATACGTCCCTTACCTTTACCATCAACACGTATAACTCTATTCATCTATTATATTCAACTACGTCAGAGAGAATCTGCTATCATTCTAGAGCAATGTGTTATAAAGATGAATATTAGAACGATCTCTTCAAGCCTCTTTGAATATAAAGAACTTGCAACGGTCGCACTTGTATGGGTAATAAAAATGACTTAGTCAATTGCATTATCTTTGTAATAATAATAATAGTAATAATCAAAAATGTCTTAGATAAGCCTTTTTGTTCCTTATTTGTGGATTAGTGTAATTAAGGGAAAGTGCGCATTGGTGTGAAAGCAAGAGACAGGATAGGAGAAAAGGAGAAAGTATACAGCCATGCCACGTTCTTAAGACGTGATTATCTGAGCTCCACAAATCCTATGTAGCGGGCTTAAGTGAAAGGTGATCGAACAAATCTTCCTTCCAGCTGCGTGTCATCAGTCTTGTGGGCTGAGGATGAGAGAGAGAGAGAGGAGAGACAAAGCTTTAGAAGGAGAGGACAAAGAGAGAGAATATGAAAGAGGAAAAGGAAATATAATGAATGTAGCACATCGCCACTTCTCTCATCTTGGTTTTTGCTCACGTCCTTTGGTGCAAGTACCCGTACGTGAAGTCGCCTCAGCCATAAATTTTCTCTTTTCCTCTTCTATCCTCCTGTAAGACAAGCGCGGGGAGGGGAGGGGGAAAAGGAGAGGGAGGAGTAACTCATTTTACAAAAGATCAGAATCTGGATGGTTGGGAGGGGGGATTGGAGACGTAAGAAGAAGGTGTAGAGATAGTGACGAGGAGATGGTGTTGCATAGACGACGTGAAAGAGATAGAGTTTCATCGCTTGCAGATCTCTTTTCCCCTCCATCCATCTGTAATTTAGCATCCTTCCGCCCGCCACTGCCGTCAACGAAGTGAAGACAAGAGACCGAATGCTTCTGCTGGAATACTAAATTAGGAAAAGACATTATATATATAAGTGGAGACAAGGACGCAGAAAGGTAGTATGCTATTTTCATTCCTTTTATTACTGTGGTATATTCATTTTCGTCATTATTTTTAGTTATTTTCTTTAAACTAAATCTAACATCGTCTTCTAATATGCGCTTATGATTATCCATCTCATTTATATTAATTTAAGATAAGACACAAAGTTTTCAAATATTGAAGAATATTAAATGAGAAGTTTAAATTATGCTTAAGTTTTATGCTTAAGTTTTATGCTTAAGAATTCATGAAAGGCATTCGAATAATCAATCGAACTTCTTACCTGCTCGAAGTTGCAATTTCAGTTCCCTTTGGGAAGTTGAAAATTTAGCTCTGGACCTTACAATTGTTAAAGTTAAGTCGAGAAGCACCAAGCTTTGCTGTAGCAAAGCAAAAAAATTAGGTAATTTGAGACGACGTAGTAGGAACATTATTTAATTAAGGAGCTGTATCGGAGACCAAAATTCTTCATGTACTGTAGAGCCAGGAAGCTTAGTTCTGTCCTCAGTGACACGAAATTCTTATTTGTCTGTTGAATTGTTACAGTTTATCAGGTTGTGTGTGTGAAGAACAGCAACCAACATGACACTACAGCTATCAGGGTTGCATAACAACAAGGGACTCTGACACCTTTAACAGACAAAAGAATTTCAAACGAAGTAAAAGGGGAATCTCCACCTAATGCAACTTTCTTGACCGCTGAGTATCAGGACCGATATGAGTATGTAGAGACCCTGTAGGCTCTGTAGGTCACGAATACGTTGGTTTCGATGTCGCGAAATGACACGTGTTCGGACAGAAGTCGAATAACCGATCGACGGTCCCGACGGTTTTGTAGTCACTTCCCGAGTCAGCGTGGGCCACTGAAGAGGCTTTTGGTAGAGTTTTTGTGTCTATCCTCATCTTCTGACTATGCTGCGTATTTCTATGTTGCACACTACCCATGAAACCACAGAGATCGAACAGGAACCTCAAAAGACGTGACGAGAACCAGCCCAGAAGCATAGATTATTTACTTGTGGGAGCGCGTATCTTCGGTGACCGACGGGAACCTCGGGCATTGTGAGTATACGGACAACTGGAAGACAGGCTAGTTTTCGAATATGCACCCAGGTATCACATTTGAAGTTGTTCCAGTGCCAGAGCTGAAAACGGCCAGACACTACTGATCGTTCTCAGCTATTTCAATCCATGTGTCAGCTGAGCTTGGTTTGGTTCTAGTTGGAACCCATTCTTGCGCTTAGTTATGATATCCAGAAGTCCATAGCTAGGAGTGTGTTATGGATGAGACATAGTTCAATTTGTTCTCTCATACACACACACACACACACACACACACACACACACACACACACACACACACACACACACACACAAACCAAGCTCAGCTCACTCATGGGTCGAAATAGCTGAGAGCGATCAGCAGCGTCAGGCTGTTTTGGGTCCTAACAATGGAACAAATTTAAATGCCACATCGCGGTTTGCATATTCGGAAACTAACGTGTCTACACGTTCTCCCCATACCAACATTGACCGAGGGGTTCGTCGGTCACCGAAGATACGCTCTCCCACAAGTAAACAATACATGCTTCTGGGCTGGTTCTCGTAATTTCTTGTAACGATCCTACTAGATCTCTGTGTTTCATGGGTAGTGTGTGGCATAGAATTACATCAGGAGATGACGATAGACCCATAGATTTCCACCGAAAGCCTCTCCAGTGATGCAAGGTGACCCGAGAAGTGACTTCAACATTGTCTGGACCGTCGATCGGTTTTACGACTCCTGTTTCAACACGCCTCACTTTCAGACATCGAAACCAACATATTCGTGACCTACAGAGCTACCGGGTACCCATACCCATATCGACTCTGGTACTCACCGGTCAAGAAAGTAGGGAGTCACTCGAGATGCTCTTTAAAAACACTAGAATATTATTAGACTCTAACGAAAACAAATCTAACGTGAGATCTGTACTAATATTTTTTCATTAATTTGAATATATATATATATGGATGAAAGTAAACACTCATGGGTAGTTTTCAAAAAATCAAAAAAATTCGATTTTTTTAATAAACGTAAATATTAATAATGTACTGTAATCAGATCATTTCTCAATATTACGATGACACTGATAGTAAAGAATAGTCTCATTAAGCTTCATGTTATGAAACTAGCAAGATGGCGATACAAAATTCTCAACAAGGTACAGTCCGACATTAGAATTAACTCTTAAACATATTTAAAAAAACAAACTATAATATTGTCCGGAGATGAGACGTAATATGTATCCTGAGATGACACTAAGCTGAATAAAATTTCATGCTTGATGCTAAATTCTTGTGTAGAATTTTCATGTGAATCGAGCAAAAATACTATTTTTATGGCGGCAAAATGAATGTCGTAAGATAACATTAATAATTGCTAGTGTCCATTCTGTTAGAACAGGTTATTTACTTATATATTGATTTACTGTACATGTAAAAATATACTTCTAAGTGGCAGATTGTATCTATCGCTGTTTGATACTACCTAACGGTGACACACAAACTCCTAACAATGATGCACATATTACTATATGATGTTTGATAGAATTCCTCGGTGCCCATCCTCATCGTCATGCGTCTGGGAAATTACTTTGAATTCGGTGGTTACCAACTCCAGTACAGAATACCAGAAGCCATTACAATATGGTCTGATGTTACTAACTATGTTCTTGAGCGCCTGTACGCTGTCTGATATATAAAAGATTCATAAGATTTCGGAAGCTTATAACTTCAAATATAATAAATGAATTGTCCTCAAACTCTGTGCTGGGAGGTTACTGAAATCAGAAACTGATTCGCTATCAAGTTTTCGAATATTGTTCGCTTTTTGCCGTGACATAGCAAATTATTTCCATACTATTGCAACTGAAAGGTAATGCATATGATTCGATCTAAGGAAGTTTAGTTATCAATATTTTCAATTTTTATAACTTTAAGAGAAAAAGCCCTATGAGTTCACTTTACTTTTGGAGATTATCAAAGTATTGGAAGAAAATTAGAATGCCAAATTCGAAATTTGTAGTACTCTCGTACTATGAACAGATCTGTGAAACAAAGTAGTAAATGTTTTCTACTTATTGTCTTTCAATGAGATTCATAATAATTAGCTGGTAGTTAAATTGCGCAGCAACACAAAGGGGTGACTTGAGAACATTTGTGTGCCACTGGAACCCTGCTCAGGGTTAATGACTTAAGTATACGTTGGATCACCCATTTAATTTTGGTAAGGATACCTTCGCCTACTTCCTAAATTTTGGGAGAGGTACATAGGATCATCCTTTATATTTCAGAAATTATAAAATTTAAAATTTTGGTATTGTAGTATTGTAGTTTGGTAAAATTTGGTATGAATGGAGGTACGAGCCTCTGTAAGTTTGGGTGATCAATCTCCTTCCCTTTTATGGATAAAACATGGCCAAGAATGTAAATTTCAGAGGCTATTGACCTATTGTATCCTCATTTATGACACTTTATTATCCTATATGGTTATACGGTTGATACAGGTCCAGTCCTTTTCATAAGACATGGGTACATTCGTCTTAAATTATGGGAACCGTACATAGCACCAGCCATACCTTAAATATAGGAATTATCAAGAAATAGAATTCGGTAAACGTTCTCTAAGACAAAAATATATACCACTGAAATTTGAGTGGTTCATCTTGTACCCTTGTACAGGTATAAAATTGCTAAAAATTCAACATTGTTGGCTTTTGACCTAAATTGTCTCCTTAGATGAGGGTTTAAGATAGGATTATGGTTGAATACACGATATCTGTCATAGGATTCAGGTACATTGATATACTCCTTTAAATTTTTGGAAAGGATCCATTGGCTCACCCCTTAAATTTGCTAATTGCCAAAAAACAAAATTTGTTAAATGCTCTCTACGACTCAAATATGCTGCTTATTCCTTTCTGTGGGAAAATATTTTCAAATATTAGTATTGCCACTTGGTATGGTATTGACCTGGTTTTCTTCTTTGTTGAGCCTTTAACACTAACCACAGTGTCTATTTTCTTTCATAGGGCATGGACACATTAATACTTCTATCTCCAAATTTGAGAGGAGGCATATAGAACCAACCATCTTTTAAAAGTGAAAACTGTCCAAAAAATTAGTAAACATTCTCTAATGCATGAAAACATAACTGTAAATTTAGATGGCCCTAGTCTGGGTAAAAATTGTCATATATCAATATTGGTACGTATTCATCTCTCCTAATTTGTCTTCTTTGATAAGGCTTTGCTACCTCAAGAATATAAATTAGGACAGACGAATACCGCCAAGAGCCTACTTTCTATTCCCACAGATGAATAATCATTTTTGAGGTCGTCATTTTTGACAAATGTCATAGTGGAATTAAACAATGGTTTTCCACGCAATATCCAGAGTTCTACAATGACAGGTCAGAAAACTATTTGAGCAATGTGAAACTCTGCATGAAGGCTGTGCAGAGAAATCTTAAGAAAGGATCTAAAACTCAACACCCTTTCTCCATTAGTTTATGGTAATAATTAAAACTTTTAGATACTTCCTTATTCACACACGAGTTTTGATTTATTATAATGATGTATTTATGATTGATTTGTAGAGTCCCTTCAGTAACTTTTGCTACTATACATTCAATGATTCAGCGTTATTATCTACAATATATTGTGTATTATACAAAACAAACTGTTTTAATCCTCTTAATATTCAACAGTTATTTACATAGTGAACATTACATTCGTTTTAAAAATGGTGGCAGGTAGATGTGGAAACAAGTTTGCTACTAATATGAAATTTTATAATGTTACGTCTTTGAAATACAAAATGGATAACAGGGTAATTTAAGTATTCAGTAATATATAATTTGTGCTTCAAACATTAAGTACAGAGCTACTGCACATTAAGGACTGTTTGCACCACCGCTTGTTAAGAATTTCTGTCGGGAGTAGTATTCTTCACGATAATATAAGAGCTCTCATTGCTGGTCTATTAGCGGAGCTTACACATGGAGAGCCAGCTTTGATTCCAAACTGAAGGTCCACGTCTCATATAGACTTGCTCCTAAAAAGGACTCTAAATTCCAACACAACCGACGAGAGACTATATAGGAATTCTCTATATTCTTTGCTATCATTGTCTTGTTCTACCATTACTGCAACCTGAAATAAAAAATAAAAACTGTAGAGATTTCCAGGCCCCCTTTAACCTGAATGATTAGAGTTTTCGCCTTCTATGAGAGAAACCCAGTTTTGATTTCCGATGGAGATCGTGTAATTAAGATTCCACTCTCAGTTGTAAGTCCACGTCCCATATAACCTCTGCCATGAAAATGGATATAAAAAGTCAAACAGTTAAATAAGTAGGATTTTTGCTATGTTAAAAGACTACCGTTTATACCATCAATTAAAGAACAAACGCATCAACTATTTAGAGATTTCTACAAAACAAATATAAAGCAATACAAATATTTATTTATTAAAAATATATCATGAAAATATTCCTCATATTGTCTAATTGTATTTGTAAAAGTTAATATTTAAATACATGATTACCAATTTAAATTTAAATGCTACATAAAATATTGAATAAAATTCTAACAACTTAAGTTTCAATATATTGTTACACTTAAGGTAGAAGAATATACAAATATTGGTGTCATTGTTATAGTTGCCATTTATCAAGAAGTGTAAATTTATTTATGAATGCCAAACTGTTGCTAAGTTTTTAACATCTGGGAAACTTATTCTGCTAATAATACTCCAAGTCTATGATCATTCAACTTCTTCTGGCAGTAATACAATCTCTTACGAATATCACGCGACAGGCATTAAGCTCAACTGAAAATGCTTTAAGATCAACTGTGACTCGTCTTCAGTTAAACTGTCTTGTCCGAAGAAGTATTACAAAGGTTAACTTAAGATTGCACAAAAGCTGAGTTTTACCCTATTTGTATTACGATATCTACGCTCCATTATTACTAAATATTTTGATGAATCACATGAGACAGTGTGGAAGTAATTGCGAATAGATTCATCACAAGTGTGTAACAATGGTGAAGAGTTTCTTTGACTTTAGCTCTTGCTATGCCTTATCTGTGTACGGCTTTTCCAAGTACATAATAATGTGACACAAGTGCTTAGTATGAAATTTTCTCTTAACTTTATCACTCACTTTCGTTGAGAGTAGGCGTCTCGAACTCAGTATTTTAAGTGGGCAAAATGTCAGCAGTGTACAATAGTGCAGGCACACATACACACACACACACACACACAGGGAGCGCGGTGGCTCAGTGGTATAGCGTTCACCTCCGGTGCTTTGGGTACCTGGTTCGATCCCAGTAAGCGCCATGTGGACTTTGTGGTGGACAAACACCGTGCTCGTGGGTTTTCTCGAGGTTCTCCCGTTTCCTCCCACTTTTCATTCCACCATTTCACTCATTTTTCATAATCACCGTCTCCTTTAGCCCAACTGGCATAACCGTGTGACGTAAAACTCAAAGATTTCATTTCATTTTCACACACACACACACGAAAATGAAATTACATTCTTGATGGTATATGCAGAAAGTGAGTAACTGTACACAATCTTATCTGATATTGCAGTACTTTAAGAAACAGAACAAACGTAAGATAATTCTAGTAATAGAGTGATGCCTATTGTCTCTTTCACTATCTTTTTCTTGCAACAAGCTTTCGGATGTCTGGAGATATGATACTTGAACCAGGAATTTTCACGCCAGAGACAAGATAAATATTTGTTAATCTGGACCTCCTTAGTAACTTGTCTCTTTTCATAAGGGAAGAAGGTTATTTACGCTGTAAATTACATATTCTTTTGTTATTTTCTCGGAATGAACGAGGGCTGCAGAAAAATGAGTAAACGGTCGCATGTTCTATTCAGCCCACGAATTTGACATGCCTGATATACAGTATGCTGGAAACTTTTGAATGAAGTATTCAGTTTCATGTTTAATAACTTGATGACTAAAGTAAATCATCTTGTAATTGTCATTGTGATTACTAATTGCTATTATAAGCATATTTCAGCAATACTTATTGATATTCTTTTTGAACAAACTTATAGTGATCATTCAGTTTCTTGGAATGTAGATTAACCTAATGAAAGGGCGAAGGATGGTTTAAGACAAATTCTCCATATGATGCCAAATAAAAGTTACGGTCCATTGCATTAAACATTCTCGTTTGAATTTCGTTAATATATCATTATTAATAAAAAATTTTTCTTGCAAAATTTGAACAACATTATAAAGCGTTTTCAGACAACGTCACCGGATGAAAACTTCCCTCCAAAATTAAACTACCCCTTGTGGAATTTTTAATAGAAAATGATTTATACATATATTACGTTTTTAAATGAAATAGATGTTTATAAAATATCCAAAAAAATGCATGTATTGTATCTGATAAAATCATAATATACGAAGGTCGGCTGAAAAGTTCTCGGCTCGACCCCTTTCCGAATGTACTACCCTGATGTAATTGATGTGATGTGAATTGTTTGTCTTTTATATATTTAAGTACCAAATTTCACGATTCTACCATGAACGGTTTTTATTTTACAGGTAACTGAATGAATCATGGCGGAGCCAGATGTCAAATTCACCAAAGAGGAGTTGCGAGGTGTAATGTTCTTTTTCCTGCAACAGGAGTCGCCAAAGGAAATCCATGGTTGCCTGCTAGACACATTGGGTGGATAGTGCCCTTCATACTCCACTGTGAAGAAATGGTGTGCGAATTTCAAGCGTGGTGAATTTTCAACAGAAGATGGTGACAGGTGTGGCAGGCCAGTATCAGTGTCAACTCCGGAAAAAGTAAACCAGATTCATGACCTGATTTTGAGCAACAGACGGATTTCGCTTCAGGAGGTAGCTGACAAAGTGCACATATCCAAAGAACGTGTTGGGTCAATAATCCATGATCAGTTGGGAATGCGCAAGATTTCTGCGAAATGGATTGGGAAATGTTTGAACGCGGATCAGAAACGCGAACGTGTGAGATCATCGAGGGTGATTTTACGGTATTTTGCGAACTCCAAGGACGATTTTCTGAATCGGCTTGTTACCGAGGGTGAAACGTGATTCCGTTACTTTCATCCGGAAAGAAACAGCAGTCATGCGAGTGGAGCCACTCAGGATCTCCAAGGCCCAAAAAATTCAAAGCACAAAAGTTCACAGGGAAGGAGCTTGCCTCAATATTCTGGGATAAGGATGGTGTTTTGCTCTCAGACTACCTTCCAAAGGGCCAAACCATAACTGCAGAGTATTACTGCAGTCTGCTGGCTAAGGTAAAGGACGCTATTAAAGAAAAGCGCCGTGGAAAGTAGACACGAGGTGTCTTGTTCTTGCAGGACAATGCTCCCGTCCACAAGGCTGACAGAACAATGGATTTTCTGAGAGACTTAGGGTTTCAGTGCATTGACCACCCACCTTACTCGCCAGATCTTGCCCTTTCTGATTATTATCTGTTTCTAAAACTCAAAACAGCACTGAAAGGACAGAAATTTCAGTGATGAAGAGGTGATAAAGCTGCGGAACAGTTTTTTTGCACACCTTGAGAAATCTTTTTTTTTTGTTTGTTTGTTTTTTGAAGGGTTGGAGGAGTTGCAGCATCGAAGTGCCAAGTGTGTTGACCTTCGAGGGGACTATGTTGAATAGCCTCACACTTTCATACCTGCAGCTCAAGTCCTTCTGGGTCGGGCAGAGAACTTATCAGCCCACCCTCGTACAATATTACGAAACTCACCGCAAGTCTAATAGAAGTGACTTATTCAACAGGATAGAATTATTAATTAAATATTAATTTATGAAATATGGACCTCCTCAGTAGTTTTTGACAAGACTGAACTCCTTTGTGAAACTTTTCATAAGACATTGCTTGTCATAAGCATTTGTAATGTTATTTATTTATAAAATGTGAACAAAATTACTTCAGTTATTTTTGAGAAAAGGGCTCCAAAATACTCATCTTCAAGAAAAACTTGTCCATGTTTACATTCTCAAGACAAATGTTATGCCATATTGTTGAGTTATTACTGAAATACTTATTTATGAAATATAAACAGGATCGCCTTAATCGTTTTTGAGAAAATCGCCCAAAAATAACTATCCCCCAAAGAATAATTATTGTTGTTTAAACAGACTCCAAACATATGTATTTCTCAAGAAATAAAACATTTTTCTGTTAAACTTGAAGAAATATTAGCGAGGTTAAATTCTCACATACTTGAGGTATAAGAGACTATATATAGCCTAGAAAATGGTTGTTTGTCACCAATTTTATTTCAAACTTATGATTTTTTTTGTTAAACCTAGAATAATATTGGTGAGCTTAAAACCTTCACATACTTAGAGTATGAGAGAGTACATAATATTGATTACTTTAGCAACCAGCATAAATTCATTCATTGATGTAAGTTTTGCATGATTGTTTTATCGTCTTCACCAGAGTTTTATTTCTATTTACGTGAATTTTTACCTACTTAATTATGATATTTGTTCTCTCTATGCAACTTTAGTATATACTTAAAGAGAGTTACAGCTACTTTGACTTTTTAGTCTTCTTCTCTCTTTTCTGACGTTGGTTTAGTAGTTTTATTTCCTGTTCCTCTTGGGTTGACAAACAACAAATATTAATTTTGTTTCTTGTGGTTTTGCAAGCAATGACGTCATTTTAGATTTGTCAATAAGGAGACAAGATTAGCCACCGACATAGGACTTTTAGCGTTTTTTTGTGTGTGTAAATAATATACAATTTATTGAAAAGCATGTGTTTATCAAACTCACGGTGACTCGGTGGTAGAGCGCGTACATGTGGTGTGTGAGATCCCTAGATCGATCCCGGCCAAATAAGTTTTTGATAGACAACATCGTGTCCGTAGGTTTGCTTGGGGTACTCCACTTTTCTCCCACTTTCTCATTCCATCCTTTCTTCCTTTATCATTCACTTGCCTTAATCATCATCTCTCTTAGCCTAAAAACATAATAGAGGAACGTTCAAACTGAAATATTTAATTTCATTTCAGTCAGATTTTTCGATTAGTATATGCCATCTTTGTCCGTCTTTTACTGTGTTAAACATTACTAATATTATAGAGTTTGGTTGCTACGTTCCTTATACTAAGGCGTTTGTATTTACATCAAGGCATTTGTATTTCACTCAAAATATAAAACTAATTCTTTGTATTTTGTTTTTTTAAAAAAACAAACTTATCAAATCTTTCTTAGTTTAATGAAATTTGTATAGAAAACTGATCCCATAAGACGTTCTTCTTTGTAAAGAATCTTTTCTTCTTTTGAAGAATGAAAATATATACCAGGAAATTTCTAATACCGCATAGCGACGAACGTAAGGCAAAAGTGGAACTTAAATTTTAGTCAGCACACGAACTGTGGAAGTAAAGGCGTTTGCGGATGACAAGCCACTTCCTTGGCATATAAGATGAAGAAGCGCAAGCAAGGAAGAGAGAAACTTACAACGGAGAAGAAAGAACAAAATTACAGAGGGAAAAGAAGGGGGTTCAAGAGACCCCCGTGCTTTAATTACGGAGCCTTAATGCGTCGAAGGAAAGCCTCTTTTCGTCATATTGGCTGCAGGGTTAATTTTACGAGAAAGAGGTATGTCATTTGTTCGTTCGCATGGTGAATGTGAAACGTTAAGTTGAGAAGCTACCTTCCCCTGTATATTCACACACACAAAAAAAACTTCTTCACCTTTACAATCTTACAGGCTGTGTTTCGTGAGTCGGATACAAACTATGAAAATCAGGGAGCAGGAAACTGAAACGAACGAAACAAGGAACATTATACAATTGTATCAAAAGAAAATTAATTTTGTCTATCCTGAAGTTACAAGAAATTTCCTGATATAAATGTTAATTTTTTAAATAACGTAAATAAGGCATTTGGAAGAGGTGATAATAATAATGTAATTAATTTTGATCGGAATCTACATTAAACCTATTTAGGTAACACTATTCGCACTCAAAAATTACAAATAATAATAATAATAATAATAATAATAATAATAATAATAATAATAATAATAATAATAATAATAATAATAATAATAATAATATACTTGTATGAAAGATACTTTGAAAATTTTGCTAGGTATAGTTTTATTATTTAAAGAGGATGATTAAAAATTTTAATTTGCTAAAGCAACACACAGGTTGGTAGGAAAATATACTTCAAATAATATATATGTTAGCGCAAGATTATACACAGTAATGATATCATATTTAATCTATAAACACACGTGATTACTTTTATTTCTAGTGATACTACATACACCTAGAATTATATTTCTATCCCACAAAACCTGTATATATTACATAGTAAAGTAAATTTTCAGCTATGCAAGTACGATTATATTCCAAATACTAACATCTTAATAATATGTGTTTTACCCACAGAATATGCATTTTATATAAAGAACAGTTTGTACGATAATCAGACTTAGTTTCTCCAACACTTTCCTCGCGTGAATGTTGATATGATAATGTGCTTTCGGTCCGTTGGTGAGAAAATCATGTCAGAAACTGCACTCTCCAGAAGGTAAACCTTAACTATTGCCTATAGCCTGTTTATATTGTAGATTATATATTATCCTGATTAGCGACAAATGATAACTGAGGTTGAAGTTTGTATCATGTCAGCTAATAATAGATATAAATTTAATTGTGTATAATTAACATTCATCTTTAGTAATTTTTATACTAATAACAGTATCCAGATCCTATCAGATGTGGATAATTCCTACGATTAGATCTGAAGACATAGAACTCCACACTGGAATGTATACTGTAACATGTGGGTTGAATGTTCTCAATGTTATCTGGCAACAACCATATTGCAACCAACATCTGACTCCCATATACTTCTTAATAAACGGGATACTCGATATGGAGGTCTAAATTGAAAACTTTCTTTCGTTTCATAAGTCGCTACGGATTACGCTTAGTCATAAGGTGTCATTATGTAAATAAGAAGTATGAAACAAAACATGAAACTTTTTTTCACGCTTCAACTGCTGTATACTTTTTAAATTATGCAAATAAAATATGCTATGTTGTGGAGCTATTGCTGAAAAAAAAGTATTTATTTCTGAAATATGAGAAAAACATTATAAAAAGTTTTCGCAAGACATCTTTTGAAAGGAAAGCAACCCATCAGTAAATCATTTTTTGTGGACTTTTCAAATAGGAATGGATTTGTGTCATATTCTGTGGTGAATAATGATTTAATTATTCATAAAATATTTTGTACCTAAAATATCATTCGAAAAAATATCAGGAAAACACATTTGTATAGAAAACTATTCTCTCCGAAATTTTATAAAAAGAAATGAATTACGACATATTGCAGATTGATAATAAATTTATTTACGAAAGAAATAAAATAGACATTTTTGAGAAAATTATTCGGAATTTCTATTTATCTCCCAGAAAATTACACATAGGTATTTGAAATACTTGAAAAATCCAAAACAATCTCTATGGAATCTCTTATTTTTAACAAGTCAAACGGTGCTACCTCTTTGCCTTTGGACACATGATAAAGAAACAGGGCGAGAATTATCGGAAGTCACCTTGCTTTGGCAGGTACACTGAGAAAAAAATGTAGATATCATACTTAAAAAGATAGGTTCCATGCGTAATTCCTGTAGTTTTTGGAATTAACGTACAGCAGACGTATAACTGAAAAAGCATGCTTTATAATACTTTCTGTATCAGTGTTCCATCTATACGTACTTTCCGTATGAAGCAATGTAGGCGGTCAGGATCTCACATACAAACGGACATATATGGACGTATATAACATATATCTGACGAAGGTAACATCAGTATATGCATGTGATATACGGAAAACTGTTACATGTCAGACATCCTGCAACGGCATGATGTAATATCTAAGGGCAGTGCCTATGCAGCATACAGATAACGTATGCTCCATACTGATTTCTATAGTAAGCAAGACGATACCATATATTTGTACCTGTACAATATACCAACGTCCGGAGAACGGATTTTTCTCTGTGTACCAGTCACCTTACGAAACATATAAATTAATTTAAACATCGAATTTATTTATTTATTTCGGATCACAATTTAATCTTTACTTGCAAGTGGAGTGGGGATAAACTTTATTATGAGATTTGTAAATGCAATATACGTTCACGAAATATAAAAGAAACTGTTAACGAGAAATTACCCGCATAGGCATTTCTCGATTTGTTTTAGAGAAATGTACTTCACAAAATAGTAATTTTGTGTATAGTTAATAATTGAGTTATAGTTATAGTGTATAGTTAATAATATTAATAATTGATAAAGTGTAAATGAAAATATTAGAACAATGTTTGAGATAATCGTTTGAGCAAAAAAAAATCAATCAATCAGTAACTGTCTGTTGTAATTGTTTCCAAAAGAAATGACTTCTGCCATCTTGTTCTGATATGAATAAAATATTTACTTTTAACATATGAAGTGAAACCGCTTGAAATACGTATGAGAACCTTTTCCTCCCTCAATTAATCCCTCAATGAAATATAACTATTTCTTTTTCAAGATGAATAAGTTACGTGATTTAATTCTTTTAATAAAAATTTGCTTGTGTGACATTTATTTATTTATTTATTCATTGAACAAATTCCCAGATACAGCATAATTGTGCCATTTTACACAGGGAAATGTCAAGAAGCGGGGAAAAAAGGAAAACAATTTTAAAAAATAAACAACAACAGTAACATCAATAGTATTAACAAAGAGTGCACAAGTAATATTATTTAGCCAGCACGCGTTTTATTGCTCTTTCAAACACCGGGTAGCTCGAAAAAATGTCCACCTCACTAGTTAGATTATTATAATAGTTGGGTATTCGGTGAAAAAGAGACCTCTGTATAATTGTCAACCTAGGGCGTGCAAGATGGAATAGGTGGGTGTTCCGAGTTTTGCGAGAAGGGACATGTAAGGATAGTTGTTGAATTAGGGTTTCTGATCTTAGGTTCCCATTTACAATCTTATGAAGAAACTTCAAATCAGAGTTATTTCTGCGTACTTCCGGCGTCTGGATATTAAGATAAAGTAAAATTTCCTCCTTAGGTAATATTCGAAGTGCGGGAACACGAAAACGTACTATTGCAATAAAGAAATTGAGAACAGACTCAAGTCTAGAGAGATGTGTAGGTGCGGCCATGGCCCATATGGGAGAGCGGTATTAGATCTTGGGTGCTATTAGAGTGTTATAGAATGTTGTTAATGATGCCACAGTACGTAGTTCAGTGAATCGGTAAACAAGCCCCAGCACACGCATTAATTTCTTAACTATTGAGATGTGGTCAGAGAACGAGAGTTTCGAATCAAAGATGACACCAAGATCATTATGACTGGCAGAATGTGTTATAGGGGAATCGTTAATATGGTATTTGGAGGGAACAGGAGACTTTTTCAGAGTAATTGTAATACCGTCACATTTCTTAGTGTTAAGTTTCAATTGCCACACTTCACACCAGTCTACAAGATAATTTATGTCTTCCTGTAGGGCAATTGTGTCATGGAAACATGATATTTCTCTATATAATTTGCAATCGTCAGCAAAAAGCAAAAGGGCACTAGGATTAACTGATAGGTGAGAGTAGAGATCGCCCATATACAGGACAAATAACATAGATGAAGTAAGCCTTTTTTTTAAAAAAAGAAATTACAATTTTTGATTCTCAGCTTTTAGTTAGCTGCTCTTATTTTTGGATATAAGGGGAAAATTTAAATTTCTTTGGAGAATCTCATTAAGACAAAAATTGATCATTTACTTTGAATGGCGTGGTCTTTAAACGGGATTGATAGAAGGACAAACAAAAATCGCTCTGCATATTCAAAAACAACATGTTTGAGGTAGAGGGTGGATGAAACATGTAAATTAGGTTTAAGTGTCAATTTTTCTATTTTGTCATCGGATTATTTTAAATTTTACTAGAGATCGAAAGTGAAAAGAGAGTAATTGTTTTGATTTCTTATTTATACCACAGAAAATACAGCACTGATAATGTGTTCTTTCTTCTATTTCAAACTAGGACAAAACGAAGCATCAACTTGTCTGGTCCTATATGAATGGTTGAGAATGCTTTTGTTATGTTTCTTTTTAATATGAATATACAAAGCTGCATATAACGAACAACTACTATCCAAATAGTCTACATACCAGAGCCTTTCTATTTCAAATGTGGCTCTGTTGGCGCTGCTGTCGATGTGTGGTTTCTTGTACCTCCTTTAAAATTCGGGTGGTCGAGAGCCTTCAATAGATGAAGCGGACAGCGTTGCCACATTGAGTTATTTCACGAACTTAGTTATGCACTGTCTTATTAGCCATTCCAGGTAGCCTACGACTTTCACTCTCCAAGACCAAATAATTGAATGACAAATTGGCAACACTGCAGAGGTAATTCATTTCTTGGGGCTGAAGTATGTTTCACATATTTTCCGAAGGCACACTTGAAATAGAAATATTCTAACATTGTATTCAACAAAACATCTTAAATACGAAATTACATTTACTTATAAAGGAATTGCAAAACAGACGAAAGTGCTTGGTTTAGAATGAACGACGATGTTTCTACTTGAAGTTCTGGGACAGAAAAAGAAACACATTCTTAGGTTTCGTCTCTCAAAAATGAACGAATTGCAAGAAATGTGTTTCTTTTGAATTTTAGAAGATACGTTCTTGTTTTATATTAATTGTTTAGAGCAGTGTGTTCATTAGTTATTGATTAGTAGAAGTATTTCGATTAAGAACTAAACGGACATAATAGTAGCACCACAATTTACAACTTAGCACTGTTCCAACCTTGTTAGTTAAGTGGTGTGTCGCCAGTGCATTGGCTATTCTATATTTAAAAACTTTTAGTTTTCAATTTGTTTCCTAAATGCCCCTCGATATTTAGTACAGCTGAAAATTGGGTGTATGTGTGCTTCTATTGACAGTTAAAGTCTCCTGACAGTCAACGAGACAAGCGCCAAACTGAACAAAGCGTGGGTTGTCCGTGGAACGTCAAAATATTGATGAAAGAAAAGAGATTCTAAATGATTAATAGAATATTTCCGTTTTGTGCGAAGTTGAGTAGAACAACGGAATACATGCACAAGTCATCGTAGGTGGGTACAAAATGAACTGGTGTCTTTAAAACTGCTTCTCCTGTACAATTGTCTGGGTGGCGTTTATCTCGTTGTTCATCAATGTGCCTCAATTGTATTTAGGACCATCTATATCGACAGCATATGACAATCAATTGGTCTCGAATAAGCACATATTCCTCAGAAAGCATTGCAAATCCTACTGTGTGCGAATCATCGTGTAAATATAAGGTAGTCTAAAAAGTAATGAGTCTTTTGTGCATGAGATGGCATTATTCCAAATTTCAAGGCAACTGAGTAGGAGCGAGTCAGGTCTATCGTCATTTCAGAATTAGGCTGTAGCTTTTAGATATGAAAACAATGGTGGAAATCTTATAATTAGTCGTAAAGTATTGCACCGCGAATATGGATGAACGTTCTGCAAAACTGCGTTACATTTTATAAACTAACCGTGATAAAGGCGGAAATGATGCGCAGGTTTGTCAAAAAAAAAATTGCTGTTTATGGGTAATATACTTTATCAAAACCTACAGTCAAAAGATGGTTCAGTCGGTTTTTAAATAGAAATTTCAATATCAAAGATGTTCCTCGCAGTAGACGATCAATCACAGCAAAAGTGCATGATATTCTGGCGAAACGCAAGCAAACTGGCATGTAAGTAATCATGACATCGCTAATGGTATAAACTATTGCCACCAAATAGTGTTAAATCATTTTGAGAAATATGACTACAGAAAGAAGGTCGATGTTTGGGTGCCACACAAAGTTAAGTGATTTAAATAAGTTTGGTTTAAACCTTAATTCAAACCGTAGTTTCATCTTTTTTTTAAGTAAATAAATTTGATTTTTTCATCTCTTTTGAACACCTTCCACTTAATGGATGTCATGAGATGCGACAAGAAATAGAAAATGAAGACATAATACAAGGTGTATTATTAAGTATTATGTATTATTTCATCCGTTTGCTCAGCTCACGTGTTAAAACTTGATCTATTCATTATACGAAGTCATTGTCTCCAAATATTAAGAAACAAATAATCAGTATTGTAAAATACTTTGCGAATGCACTAGCTATACAGAAAAGCTGTGGAATCTAAACTTGTTTCTCTAACAGAAGTAAGGTGGAATGAATTTTATGATTGTTTGGAAGAGTATGTTAACAATTGGCCAACAATTGTGAAAGTGTGAGAAGAAAACTAGCTAGTAATTGATCCAGCTGTACAGAAGGTCTCCAATCAGGTATTACAATGTAATGCTAAAGATATGTTGCGTCTTTATATACCTATAGTTACAGCATTTAATGAAGTGCATTAGAATAATTGCAATATGGAAGACTTAGTAAGAATATGAATGAGTTTTGAAGAGCCAGAGATTCCCAAATGCTTATTTCTTTGATTTTGAAGTTTTAAGGTAAAAGAAAAGTATTTAAGGAACCATATTTTGATTCTAGTTTTGTTTGAAATTTGAACAACAAGCATGAAGATGATAGTTAATCATGTACGACATGCGCGAAACTAGCTAACTAGTTGAGTTGAAATTAGGTACTAAGTATTAAAAGAAAGGGGAAACTACAAATGGTTTACGAGTGATGGTAGGAAGAGACGAGGTAAAGCATAACAATTATAGTTTGTAGTTTTTAATAGTATTAGTGACTCTCAGTATTTGAAATGAAATATGTATTGTTATATTCTTCCACAAAATTCACTTGTCTAGTATTCTGTGCATATGGCAGTTTCACTTTTTCTGTTCTTAAAATTACGAATGCTAATTAACAAATTAGTTTTGTTTTCAATTTACAATAGAAGAAGCATAGTAAAAGTAATGGGGACAAAAGTGCAACTACAATACTACATTTGTGTCTACTACTTCTTTATATGGAAACGTCAGTAGTGTAGGGATGGGATAGGATAGGTTTGGTATAACTGTGTACAGTTCCTAAGTTCATTGATAGAAGTACATACATTTACTTTAACGGCTCGGAACAAATACATGAATACTTGTAAAGGTGTGTTTGTGGTTTACAAACTGTTCAATTCTGAAATAAAAGTCTAGAAAGAATATAAAAACTGATCTTCTTCAAGATTAATATTATATCTGTTACACTGGTGAAAAGCAATTCATGTCATAATGGTAACCAAGAAAGTTCTGTCATTGTTTATCCCACCACCTTCGAACATCGATATGTCAACTAAGACGTACCTGGAAGTTCAAAAACAGTCCCCATCATCATCGACGACCTTCTGCCAACGTTCTGGAAGGCCATGGATTCCATCTGGTGGGACGTAAAGCGAAGAGGGTATCAAGTGCGATTTGCACCTCTACCAGTTATTTGAACTGGCGTCTTCTAAGGTCATTGTTCAAGGAATGGAACAGGTGATAATCGAACGGTGCAATATGGCGGATGCAATACTGTTTCCCGTCCAAGAGGTAGAATGGTGTCTCGGGTCATCCTAGACACGTGGAGCTTAGCGTTGTAATGTAACAGGAAGATCCCTTTGCGATTCAGAAGTGCTGGCACGAGAGTTTTGAATTTTTCTTGAACACGGCTCAACTGCTAACAGTACACAGTTGCATTGATGCTCTGACCAACTGGTAGTAGTTCCCAATGCACAACGCGGCGAGCAGTTGTAACAATCTGGATGCCATGATTTGGAACGGAAGATGATGATATATTTTTATTTTGTAAAGAGAAAAAGTTTGTGTTACGATATGTAGAGACAGAAAGAGAGAAAACAAATTCCTTTGCCGTTCGATTGGCTGTTCAAAGTCTTTCACGCTGCTTGAGGCGTTCTTTTCGTAGCGATCGCAGCGCCGGAATTTTTCAAGGTAAGTTACCTATTTCTGGTACGTGATTTGTTGCCTGAATTGGTATGAGTGTACGTAGGTGTGTGTCCTGTCCTACTTTTGTCTTTCAGATAGTGGAGACGATTTCCTGGTTCAAGAGTTTGATGGAAGAGAGATTTATGAGTGTGTATGTGGCACAAAACAAGAATAAAAATAGGAAGTGTGACACTAATCAAATATACGAATTCTTGAGAGTAAAAGAAGAAAAGGAGAAGAGTTTGAATATGTGAAACCGCGGGAACTGCAAGTGGGCACTTTGTTAATTTGAAGGTGGGTTATATTGAGCTTGTCAATAGTTGGTGAGAAGCGAAATTAATAATCTTCCAAGTAAGTGAATTAGTGTATAACAATGCTTTTTCCGAATCGCGATGAAGTTGCTGCGATTTGAAGTAGTTGTTTGATGGTTGAAGTTTAGCGTCCCATCAAACATATTTGACCTAACAAGGGACATCACCCAATTGTCCGGCTCCGATTCCAATGAAATTTTTATTGCTGATAGAGGACATATATTCGTTACTTGTGATGACAGAAATTTTTGCCATGGTGCATGTTTTCTATTTTTTAATAATTTTTAAAGGTTGTGATATGGTTAATAGAGATTACTGCAGAAGTCCCTTACTACCCTTTGTAAACGAAGTGTTAATGAAGAACCAACCATGTAGATACGTACAGGGCATAAGGGGAAGTCGTATGGTACGTATGACCTTGACGGAAGCCATCTTAAAATCCGCCGTTTTGAATTAAGGTCAAGTTTTTAAAATGGGAATAAGGTAATATGATACATAATTTCGGGCTAGAATTTAATCAGGAAGACAATGGTGAAGTTAGTTTTGAGATGCGCCCATTTGAGGAAAAGTTACAGGCATATTAATTGTTTATACTTACTATGTGCGTAAGTCCCTTACCTCCGCTTCTAACCCGTGTAATAATGATAATAAGTGGATAAAGGTTTCGGTAATACATATTATGGCTAGAGGGAAGTGATACGATAAGGGTATCATTGACGGCAGCCATCTTGAAATACGCCATTTTGAATTAAAGTGAAGTTTTAAAAATGAAAACCATAGCATGTGGCACCTAATTTTAATAGTAAATTTCCCCCAAAGGCCAATGGTATGATTATTTTTGTTCTATAATTAACTAGTATGAATTTATGACTCTTCTAATGTGCACGAAACGTCCATTGTTCGATCCTTCAAATTGGCAACACTCCTAATTTTCACCGCATGTTTTAAGATTCCAAATGGCACTTTGCGATTGTTGCCATGGCTCATATTTTCTCAATTTATTACATGTTTTTTAAGAGTTGCGATTTGTCAGTTCATGAATAGTGTTGGGATAAGCATCCAGCAATCTTTCTGAATTTTGAAGACTTGCCATGTAATTATTAATTTCCTAGACAATGTAATTATTTATTTCCTATACCTGCCCTTCAAAAACTCGTCTACTAACATGAATCATCACACAACGAAACAACTCCAACTTTGCATTCAGGTAATACCGAAGACGTAGCTTGTAATGGATAGTAGATAAGACGAGAAATCAAATAAAAATTCACTTCAAAAAAGAAAACGAAATATGATTGTTGTGTAAATCAATGGTCTTTTGTTTTGTTTTATATTTATTTGTTTATTGTATATTTATTTATTTTCTATGGCATTCGTCAAAATAAATAAATATACATTCGTTTTCTAGCGATTGTTGTCGATGGTTCATGTTTGTAAGATTTATAATCAGTATTGATCGAGAACTCGATTAAGTTACACCTCTTTATAAACAAGTTACCTGTTTTCATATTTTGTTCATGGTACAAACAGTGTGTTGGGAACAGTCATATTATATCTCTTTGATATTTTCTATCATTGCTGCTGTTCCTTTAAAGTTGTAAAGTTGTATTTATTTTTAAAAAATACTGTTTATCGTTTGCGCAACATGTAGGCTACATTTCATGATAATTTTGAGTTCGTGTAACACCAATTTGTTATAATTTTATTTGTATTTCTTTACGTCACATAGGTCCATAGGTTTCTCATGTACTCTGTGTTAAAATAAATGATTACACTGCCTAGGAAATTAATAATTACATAGCAAGTCTTCAAAATTAAGAAAGATTGCTGGATGCTTATCCCAACACTATTCATGAACTGACAAATCGCAACTCTTAAAAAATGTAATAAATTGAGAAAACATGAGCCATGGCAACAATTGCAAAGTGCCAGTTGGAATCTTAAAACTTGCGGTGAAAATTAGGAGTGTTGCCAATTTGAAGGATCGAATAATGGACGTTTCGTGCACATTAGAAGAGTCATAAATTCATACTAGTTAACTATAGAACAAAAATAATCATACCATTGGCCTTTGAGAGAAATTTACTATTAAAATTAGGTGCCACATGCTATGGTTTTCATTTTTAAAACTTCACTTTAATTCAAAATGGCGTATTTCAAGATGGCTGCCGTCAAGGTCATACGTACCATACGACTTCCCCTTATGCCCTATACGTATCTACATGGTTGGTCCTTCATTAACACTCCGTTTACAAAGGGTAGTAAGGGACTTCTGCAGTAATCTCTATTAACCACATCACAACCTTTAAAAATTATTAAAAAATAGAAAACATGCACCATGGCAAAAATTTCTGTCATCACAAGTAATGAATACACGTTCTCTATCAGCAATAAAAATTTCATTGAAATCGGAGCCGGACAATTGGGTGATGTCCCTTGTAAGTTATGGTCTATTGGAATAATTTTTGCGTCATACACAGAGCAATTTACTCTTGTTTTGCTGTTCTGAGACGGTATTCTGACCACTGAGAAGGAGAGTTGGAAGGTAAAGACATAAGAAGAAAAGATAAAGTGAGTTGCTGTTTATTATATTTAGTTTGGTTGTCCCTTGTCTTTGTTCTACGTGTTTTATGGATCGTGTTTTTCGATCTAATTTGATGGTTGTTAAGTTATACTGGTCCGATACTGATTTTTCACTTCAGGTTGATCGATAATTCAGCATAATTTTGGTTAACGGGCTAGAATTCGTAGTTTCATATAGAGCATTTATTAATGTTTTCCTTACAGAAATTGTCTTGATTTAGTTACTGTAAGACGAGAAGTAGTAAACGAACATTGAATCCGTCCTATTGCATTTGAATTAGCATATTGGCATCAATTTGATTAGGTACCGTATGCTATCATTGATGGTGGGTGACGATCACCTTATGATTGACATCTTGGAAGGTTTAATAACCGTCAATTTGCTTCTTGTATTAAATTAAATTGAGGACTTGAGGTTCTCTAATTTTGAGTTTCTCCCCCCCCCCCGCCAAGAAAGCTACTTTTTGGTAAAGTGAATAACAGGCGTTTCGTTACCTTGATTTGTTAATTATTTTTGCCATTTATCAAGGAATTTGATTTGTCTCTCTCAATCCAACCTTTGATTTTAATGAGAAAACAACATATATTGCAAAGGTCCTATGTAAGAACTGTTTGCTCCTTAACTAAGACAATTATTCTCACTTTATTTGGAAGTTACTGAAAGATAAGAAGATTAAATTGGATTAATTGCTAGGCTACAACATTAGAAAAAATATTCTTCACTTAACTCTTGGAAACTGTATTGATTTTGTCATCGAGAATATTTTTTAAAGAATACTTCTTCAGAGAGTTGTATTTTATTGTAATAAAGTTATTATCTGAACTTTTTGTGTTCTTATTGATATATTATATTTATATTTGTATTCTTGGTACATAATTTGTTTGTCTACATGCTGAATTATCAATCGCTAAACTTCGAAATCTTCTCGGAAAAGGCTGCACCGGCTCTTGTAGATCATTAGGCAGTCGAATTAGAGGGGTGTTGACCTTCTAACGTTACCTTGGATCTTAGGTGTCCTTGCAATGTTAAATTCTTAACATCTACTCTGTTTGATAGCGGAAAGGAACTTCTTGTAGTTTCAAACGCAGATCTCTTTTGAAACTACAAGGTACATTTTTCTCAGGACTAGTAACAGATAGAAACGTGCTGTTTGTTTTAGAATACGCGAGCACTCATTGTTAATGCATGGCAACGCCGTACGGCACACATAACTCTAGCGGCAGCGGTGAGAGTGATGACTGTATACTCGTTTTCTTCAGTTGCTTGGTGTGACACCGATTGAAATTCATCGCCAGTTGAGTGAGACATGTAATGATGATTTCATAGATATGTCTAATGTGTGTTTCTGTGTGCGACAGTTCAAAAAAGGCAGAACGTTGTGTGACAACAAACCAAAACAATCTCGGCCTCGCACAAGCTGGTCTGAAATGACCAAATGAGTGGAGAGAGTTGTTTTGGTGGATCGCCAATGAATGCTGAACATATTGCCTCCAAATTTCGCATTTCCGTGGGAACTATGCACACTGTCGTCAGACGAGCTTTGGCGAGGCATAGATTGTCTTGATTTCCTGTCACACGACATTTTGCCTTCTTTGAACTGTCGCACCAACGAACGCACATTAAACACATCACATGTCACACGCTACTGGCGATGAATTTCAAGCAGTCTCACACCGCGCAAATGGAGAAAACGAATGATTACACTTTGTTCTTATAATGTAAACGTCGCCATTTTACAAGTATCGTAAGTATAATAAACAGTCAACACTCTCACCGCTGCTGCTAGAGTTCTGTGTGCCGCACGGTGTTACCATCTCTGTCACGCATTAACAATAAGTGCTCGTGTATTCTAAAACAAACAGCACGTTTATATCTGTTACTAGTCCTGATAAAAATGTACCTTGTACAGGGTGCGGCACGTTAAACCGGCCCGTCGTAATATTCTGGTATATTGTGTTTTTGGCAACACTTAAATAATCTACCTTCCTACCAAGAGATGGCGTGTTGAGGTCGGGTCGACTTACGTGACCTGCAGCAGTCACGTGCAGCCGCAGCCAGTGAAACTTGTCGAAACCATTTGAGAAAAAGGCCTTGTTGTGTTAAGCCGGGTGAGTGTCAGTGTGTGATAATGCCGTATTCGATACCCTAGCGTGTTGCCATTGTTGAAGGGTTCATTCTCACTGGATCTTTTGTAAAAACAAAGAATTTGTTTCGGGAGAAATTTCCAGGACGTTCTGTGCCAGCAAAAAGCACCATTCAGGAATTGATTGAAAAATGACAGCGTACAGGATCGGTTCAAAATGCTCCCAGGAACAGACGACCATCTGTCTGCACACCTGAATTAAAGATGCAGGTGGAGGAGATAATGACAAGAAGTCCTCGAAAGTCAACCAGGAGATTGAGTCAACAGGTTCATGCGAGTGAGAGAAGTTGCAGACGTGTTTTAAGGGGACTGAAGTTAAAACCGTACCGGATAAGTGTTGTGCAAGAACTGAAGGAGCCTGACCTGCAGAAGAGGGTGCATTTCTGTTCATGGCTGTTGAGCAATGTTGCCACTGGTTTCTTGGATCCAGTAATGCTCATCATGAGTGACGAGGCGTGGTTCCACCTGTCTGGGTACGTAAATTCCCAAAACAACCGGTATTGGTCGACAGAAAATCCACACGCAATCCCCCAGGTACCCTTGCATGATGAGAAGATTGGTGTTTGGTGTGCCATTTCCGCCACACGCGTTATTGGGCCCATATTCTTTGAAACGACATTGAGCAGTGACGTGTATATGGGAATCCTGGAGGAGTTTTATACACACTTGACCGAAGAGAAGCGTCAGTTATGTTACTTTCAGCAGGACGGTGCAACATGCCACACATCAGCTGCATCATTGTCCCTTGTGCATGAGATGTTTACACCAGCGAGGACAATCAGCAAAGGCTTGTGGCCTCCTCGGTCACCAGACTTGTCCACGTGCGACTTTTACTTATGGGGACTGTTAAAGGGAAGAGTATACGAAACAAATCCACACACAATTGAAGAACTCAAGACCAGGATCCAGGATGTCACCAATAGCATTACAACACAAGAACTGACAAGGGTATATATGAATCTCCTCAATCGTGCTCTCATGTGTGTTGAAGTGGGTGGAGGACACTTTCAGCACCTGCTGTGAAGGCTGCTGTGAAGGTGAGTAGTCATATTCAATACATTACATTTCATTTATGTGTTGTAGTTAATCATATTCAATACATTACATTTCATTTTATGTGTTCACTTTACGGGCCGGTTTTACGTGCCGCACCCTGTAGTTTCAAAAGAGATCTGTAAAAACGGTGTGTCACCCTTATTTTGATAGAAACCATAGATGTTCAATAGCGGTGGATGGCATAAGAGCATCGAACAGAATGGTGTGTACATGCATTTGGTTTCAAAATGTTATTTTTAAACCATAATAAATGTAGTCTCAATTTTGGCCTCTTGGGGGCGCGGTGACTCAGTGGTAGAGCGTTCACCTTCGGTAGTTGGGGTCCTTGTTTCGATCCCAGCTCGCGCCGTGTGGATTTTGTGGTGGAAAAACACCATGCTCGTTGGTTTTCTCGGGGTTCTCCCGTTTCCTCCCACTTTCTTCATTCCACCATTTCATTCATTTCTCATCATCACCGTCTCCTTTAGCCTAACCGGCATAACCATGGGGCACGAAACTTAAAGATTTCATTTCATTTTCAATTTTGACCTCTAAATAACTCAATAGCTTTTAGACAGTCTGCATGTAAGCTGCAACTCTGTTCCTTCTCTTCCTCTTTTACACCCAAACAACAATAAACCAAATTGCTACAGCACAAAAGTTTTCTCTTAGACCTGCTCTTAGACTATAGAATACAATGTGAATCTTTTTAACATGATGTACTCATACTAAATGGATATAAGTTATGCACCAACGCCCGTTGTGATGATTATCGTATTGAGATATAATCCGATTTGGTTATTCGAAAACCTTGAAAATTATGCAAGCAACATCTCTTGGCGGCTTATTGTCTTCGGTTACATACATAAGTGAACATTTCCTTATAGCATGGTTGCTGCAAAGACTCTGTTAGCATGTTTACTTAGCATACAGAAGAGGCAAAATTTACGCGAATGGTGTATTACGTAAATGGCTTCCTCCCTATCATTGAATGTGTATTTTTTTTATTCCAAGATTCATTATCATAATGCACGAAAGAGGCTAGGATGTAGGAGGGAAGAAAATAGTAGAGTGTTGGACTCTGCCCCAACAATTTCCCTTCGAATGCCCAAAAGCTATGCTTGACTGGGCGATCTGAATAATGAAGATGCGATGCTGGAATTGATGGTTAGGGATGAAACTGAGGGAAGGAACGGGGTACTTGCTGTTCCTTGTCTACAGAAAAATAACAAAAAAAGAAAGCATAAAAAATGAGGAAGAGATAAAGCGAAGAACTACTAGGAAAAAACAACAGAAAAAGAAAGAAAGAAAACAAAGCCGCAATGGTAAGTAAAGGATTTTCCGTTTGTGGTTCATCAAAGTCCCCACAGATGGCGGTTGTGTTGAATGAGAAATGGGGAGTTTGATGGCGCGGAACACAACCTGTCGGGAAGAGGCAATTTGTCAATGTTTCTCCAGTTCATTCTAATGCAGTTTCTTTCCTTCTTTTATGTTTGAAATTTCCCTTCTTAACAAACCTCATTTGAGGAGGAAAAAACACGTTTTTATATAATATCTCTCTTTTATGTTTTATTATATACATTTTCTAAATGATGTTTGTCCATTATACAAAAATGTTGCTATGGAATTACATCCTATTACCTTTTTTCTTCTTTTGCTTTTATTCATGCTAACATTCTCATTTTATTCTGGATTTACAGTATATAGAAATAAACAACATTTATGTTCTTCATTTCTTCCTAATCATAGTACTTTATCTCTTTGTTTATTTTCGTTTCACGATCAGTTTGTGGAATATTGGCTAAAGCTGTGACACATTTGACATGCTATGACATAAATTACCTATCGGGTAATAATGAAAGTTGAGCGACATTTCAGCAGCAACATTCTGACTGCTCTTGAGCTTGAAATACAATAACCATAACCAAAATCATTAGCTCGCTTTTCTTCAAATGCAAACACAGGAAGTAGGCATGCTTTTTTGTTTTCATTTTGACTCTCTATATACTATTAGTTAATGCTTATTCCTCCAATAGTGAGCCTAGCCGAAAGTGTGTCCTCCTTAAAAGGAAGAGAATGACAAGTAAAACTTCCTTCTCATAGCTACACATCGAATTGGCATGAAATTGAAATTTATATGTATTTCTTATTAAGTTCTGAGCAAGTTTTTAACTACTAAAGGGAAAACCTACCAAACGGAACTGAAGCAGGGTCGGACTGTCCCACCCAGATACCCGGTAACCGACGGGTGGGCTAACGCTTTAAGATGAACTAACATGATCCTAAGGATGAAAGTGTTTATTTCTATGAAAATTATTCTGTTTCAAGATTTGTCTTTAAACACTAATACTATATAGGCTGTTTCAGCAAAATGTTCCAACTATCCTGTATAGATCACTACATATTGACATGTAAAAGCAGTAGCACGCAGCTGGGGATGGAGTAAGACCTCACACTACAAATATAGTGTTTGAATTTCTTACATGCGGTTTTGAATATGTGGATCATTTTCAGATTGGTTTCATGGTGGTCAATCTTGGCCTCTTCACAGTTTATATCTTGACACATGTGTGTATTTCTCGTGAGGGAATCCCAAGCGAAAGTTTTCCCGAAACATCTCCAAAACTTGATGGATCTCAGAAAAGTTACGTATCTTTAAGATGTACAATGAAATTATAAATGCTGTCAGGCAATCAATAACATATATTTTCGCTTAAATGAAGTTCAAAATAAAAACAGCAGTTAGCTACTGTATATTGAATATATTCTGCAAGTGAATAATTTATTTTAATACTATGTAGCTTCAATCCAATATTCTTGTTAATAAAAGTTTCATTAGAAATTGGTAGATCATTTCGTATGTCACACTACACTTTTTTGAGCCATCCAAAAACTGAATATCTAGGGATGTCTTCTTTATCATCAGTGTTTCAACATTCAAATTCCGGGAAATGTATTGGCCGTACTGGTTCGGGTTGCCTACTAATCCGTAGGTTCTTTTCTTTACCATTGGTGAATTGGGATCTAAATTATGTACAAATTGAACTCTTCTAATTGGCATGAAATATATCAAATTGAAGTTCTCCTAGAATGAGGAAATTATACCTCTAAGTATGTATACTATATATAATATACCAAATAAAACTATCTCCCATCATAGTCTTTACCAGGCATGTGCAAGTTGGAACAAGGAATAGACAACCACAGAGGACTCACTGGCGTCTAGAGCCATACGAGACAATGTACATGTTCACAATAATTGAATTGCCATATTCAATGTACAAAATCATTCATCGTGCACTAATATCACAGGAAGATGTAAAAACTGTTTTAACGATGACCAAAATATTTACTTACTAAAGAAAAGCAGAAAAATCATTTCATTTACCATTTTAGTGAAATACTTGACCAGTCTCCCAGTGTTCGATGGTACACTCTACATTGGATATTCCAATGCGAAGGATGTTTTCAAGGCGGACATCAGTTATCCAAGAAAAAATTTTCAGCTCAGTTTAAGAGATTACGTATGAAATTCATTTTCCATAACGAGTCAGGCGGGCCGGATTAAAGGACTCAGTGGGCCGTGGACAGCCCGAGTGCTGCACATGGCTGGTCTACATTGACATTTCAAAATAAGTGAAATAGTTCTTAAAAGATTGGGTGAACACCACGGATAGTATGTAACGTGGTCCCATGCTGCTCACAAGATGCTAACGAATTGTTGTGGTATGGAGTTCTTCACCAGCGCTGTTAACATCTGCTGAATTGGTGCATTGGTGCATTTGAACGTTCTGGAAGATGTATCTCATAGCATACCACACGAGCTCGATGTGATTCAAGGCGAGAGAACGTGAAAACCAGTCAATTCGTCGAATACGCTCTCGTTCAAACCGCTCCGCCATCTGCGGTTTTCGATACGGTGGCGCATTATCATCCATAACGATGAAGTCGGAACCGATTGGATCTCTGAAGAGATACCGTGGGGAAGAAGTACAGTGTCGTAATAACGTTTTCGGCTAATTTTACCGAATAATCAATCAATTTTAATTAACAAATATTTGATTTGGAATGTAGTTATTAGTTATTTGCGGAATTTAATATTGTTTGTTTAGTTTTTGAGTAATATTTTAAGAAGAGTAGAATAATTTATTTTAAAGATATTAAACTTTTAACTTAAATTCACTTTTATTTCTTTAAAAGAAACTTTAGAGTTATGAGGAATATTTTTGGTGTGATGAATTATTTATTGTTTCTAAGTGCTTTTGTTTTGTAATATTATTTTACTTTATTTCTTGTTATTTGTTATTTTAGTTAGTGGCAAAATCCTGTATATTATATTCAAACTTACACGGAGCAAGAAATATTTAAATAGAGCCCGGGAATCAAGCTGTTAAAGTCTCTCAAGTTGTTTAGTTGCTTGCATAGAAGTGTAGCGTGTGTTTCTAGCGTGTGTTTCTAGCTCTTGTGGCTATATGAGACGTGGACCTACAGTTCAAAATGGAATCCAAACCAACGTAATGCGTTCAAATTTGTATCCTTTTGCACCGGGAATCAAACTCGGAATCTCATGCACCAAAGGTTTGCGAGCTATCCAACTAGAGCAGTGGTTAGATCTAAAATCTCTGAAGTTATTTTTTTTAACATACAAGGAAAGTTCCCCACGGAAACCAATAGGTTAGAATACTGTGATGAAAACTGTTCCTCACTCTTAACTATAATACACGATATATTAGATAATCTTCCTCTATTTCCAATACTAATTCTGAGGCAGTAACTATTTCAAAGTATTTTTTTTTTTAATATTTGGTATGAAATGTTACAGATGGTAACACTGTTCAATCAGAAAGAATATTTCCGAGGAGGAAAGTAGCGTAATGCGCGAGAGGAAAAGTGGTTCTGGTCAGAAGTTGCAGGTCATTCTCACGAAGCCCATTTTCTCTGAGGGCTGGGAGAAAATTTGACGGAATGTTTAATGTAATGGTGTGTACAGTGGTTTTAATTGTGTTTCAAGGATACCGTTTTCTTATATGCTGGTGTTTGGGAAACGAGAAACGAAATTTCGCAAATGAAACTAAAATTGACCATTAGAGTTGACACTGTTGCTGGAAACGAACGTAGGAGCAGTAAATGTGATTGGTTAAATTTCTTTTTCTTTTTTTTTTTCTTGTTTTCGACGCCTGTTTTCGCGAATGAGATATTCAATTGGTTAACCAACTCCTGAAAGGAGCTAATGCGGGACAGTGTTACAAACCCCTTGATTTAATATCTAGTTCCTAAAATCTTTGTCACCTACGTTCAATTAGATGTAGGGAAGTTATAGTTGTATTCTTAACTTACGTTCCATCTTACTCATTTCATGAATACATAATAACATATCTTCTTATTAGGATCATGCAAGTTGAACTTGTAATATTAACATTCTAAGATTAGTTCATACGTAAATGACAGGATATCTCTTGAACGAAAGTGAAGGTTTGAACTCTGTTTTCTTTTTCTTTTGCAATAGCTAACTAGAGTTATTACTTCAGACGAATTGGTTAATGGACTCAATCCACTAATATACAGAGTGTTTCAAAACAACACCGACAACGTTTGGGAGGTGATTCCTGACACCAAGACAAGACAAAAAGTATAGACCAACCTGGGTGCACAAATACTTTCTTTCGGAGTTACGAAAACATGAAAAAATGAACTTTAAAGATCCTTAACTCCCAAACTATGGGACCAACCGGGTCAAGACTTCACATAGGAACTAGTGTGTGCCCTATCCAAATACCCAAGTTTCAGAATCCTGCGGTACTTCTGCAACAATTTCTATAGAGGTAGTTTCTGAGTACTTCATGCCCGTAGCCAAACTCTCTCCATAAAAATTGTGTGAGTACCGCAGGATTCTGAAACATTAATTTTTTGGATAGAGCACATATTAGTTCCTAAGTGAAGTCTTGACCCGACTATGGTAGGCTCCATAGTTTGGGAGCTATGAGTCTTTAAAGTTCATTTCTTTATGTTTTCGGCAGCCTAGAATTCCGAAGGGAAGCATTTGTGCACCCAGGTTGGTCTATAATTTTTGTCTTATCTTGGTGTCAGGAATCAACTCCCAAACGTTGTCGGTGTTGTTTTGAAACACCCTGTATTAGCGGGAAACGGCGACTTTAACAGCGACCACACCTATAACATTTAATTAAAAAAGGTTTTCATGTAACACTAATATGCAACCCGCAAACATGTAAGAGTTTTGTGTTGCATAACGGTTAGGAAAATATTTCAGATATTGTTAAATTATTATATACGCAAGCCCATTAATTCAAAAAGCATATTATCGTATTTACTGTATTTAACAGAGTTCGTTATTTATTTTTTGTTTCCAACTAACCATTAAGTGACTGATATCACGAAGCTGATGTGTCAGGTTGATGTTGATGTTGATGTTAATGAGATTCATGTTTGTTTTCACTGAGCTTCTTCATAACTAAACGGTTAGCATCCTGTTTTTAATACGGAAGAATCAGGTACGATCTCTGATGTTGTCAGTAGATGCAATTCGGTTATTACATTATGCGTAATCGCGACAATGGAAAATGAAATAAACATAAAGAAGAAACACGATTCATTCTTGTTAAGCATGCTTTTTGAGAAAAGAAATCTAATAAATTGTAAGCAATGTTCAATACATTATTGTTTTGACTGTAAGATTTGTCTGATTGTGATCATTGAATGAGACACTTTCCGTCATTACCCACAACTTTTCAGATGGGTCTATCTCTTCCTCTCATATGTGAGAACAACTTTCGTCTCTCTTTACGACATAATGAAAGTTAATACCGATTTAGGCCTTTGACTTTCACAATATTTGACCTTTAAATTCGGCTAATCTGAACAAAATGAAGCACGTCGCTTAACTATGACATAAAAGTAGCTTCATGTTGGATTTGTTCCGAAGCAATTTCTACTTTTAACCTCGGACAAATGGATCTTGAACAATCTCACCAACTCTCAGCAAATATGATGTGAAAGTTATTTGCATTAATTATGGTCGAAGTTGATTGGATTCTTGCTAAGAAATTAAATAACAAAAAGATTGCTCAAGATTGAATTTCACGGGCTATCAAATCAGTAGGCTACAAAAGACCTTGATGTTAATTTCGATCCTCATTGATTCCCATCCATTTCGGGCATTGGCTTTAGTCAAAATAGGCAAATTGATATTGATTGTTATTAATTGAAATTTAATAGATTTTTTAAGGTTAAATATCAATGATTTTCATGTTAATTTTGATCAAAAGTCGTTTCAGTTGTTTCTTAGTCGTGAATGCGTATAGACGGTCGATAAAATCACACGTAAAATACGCGTAAAATCATGTTACGTAAAGGATGTTTAGAAAACAAGAAACAAATTTATAAATCAAAATAAAATATTTTTGTGCTGCTTTTCCCTTGGTTTGGCACAAGCCAGGCCCTATCGAAGGGGGTCCTGGGGGGGCGGGGTCCCCCTAAATTTTTGCTGGGCCCCTCTAAAATTTTCACGGTAGGCTTGCAAATGAACTATAATATGGTGATGAACTATAATATTGTTGGATCGTTCCCCCCTAACTTCAGCCGCCCCCCCTAAATTTTTGGGCTGGCTACCGGCCTGGCACAAGCAAAAAACTTTGAAGGGTTTCTTCCAAATTTACACAGGTTCTCGCTGGATTTTGTAACTTTATAAATTTGCTATAGTTGACCTTTTAAAGTAGCCTTGAACGTATAAATAACCAATATGTACTTATTAGATAGGCAGCGAAATGAAAGAAGATTGTGCAATGTAACAACAATGCTTGCTTTTGATACCCATGCCTCTTCGTAATCGCTGCCTCTGCCGTGTTTCTGCATTCACAGAGGCCCATTCCACGTCATACTTGCTGTCAATTATATGCTATTCATTATTCTCAATTGTTCATTATCTTACACTTTTAGAGAATCGTTAACTCAGAGAAAAAATATAATTATTTTCTTTCACACACATTTTTCGGCTAAATTTTATGAGCAGAAAATCTTTCCAACCATTAGCTTCCTTGTATCTCTATGGTTAGTCTACAGTTGTTTGGCGCAGGAGTCCAATATTGAATTCCCAGCAGAAGGTCACTTGGTTCTGATTCCACGCTATTTTGTAGGTCCACGTTTCATGTTGCCTTGGTTCTGAAAGGGACATAAATTCCAAACTAATTCTTCAAACGTTGTGACAAGAATTAGAAATATCTTGTTCATGATGAAAACTATGTAAACATAATTACACACATTTTTTGCTTTAGTCATTATATTTTGAAGTAGTTTCAAAATCCATGAGTCTCGTATTTATGAGATATTTACTCCATATATTTTTCTGTTCTGAGTGTGTGTGTATAATAGGTACGTGGAAAAAATATCCTGTATGTTAGTCAACACTGCTTTACATATCTGAGTTCTTATTTTGTTCCTGACAGAGTAGCAGAAAAAAGTATTATAAAACGGAAAGAACTGTGGTTATCCAGCAGAGTAAACTTTGTGATCCCTAAGTTTACCTGACAAACCACATCTGTAGGATCAACACTTTGCGAGAAACTGTTATTCGCACGCAAGTTTCTTTTGACGAGGTCGGCCGTCTCTCTCTCCTTCTACCATCCACCTTATGCTTCTACTAAGCCCTCTACAAGACCAAACTTCACGCAACATGGGTTTCTTTCTTCCAAAGTCTGTCTCATTTCTTTTGCAGAGTCTGGCTTTACAAAAGTTTCTATTTTCTTCTTCTGTGAAAGACTTTAGAAAACTTGGCAAAGAATACCACATCTCTCACACAGAGTAACCACATCTCTCGTTTTATCCACTTGTAGATCTTCTAAAGCGAATTACAACAACTTTGCTAACTTTTCTGGGTGAATGGAGAGCAAATTAAGGGCGTGTAATGTGAAATAGAAAAATATGAAGATATTGCAGTTTATAGGATAGTATATAAGAATAGAATACAACAACACTTTTAACAACAGTTTACTATATTAAGAACCAAATAATGTTTTATTATTCTTGATAAAAAGAAACTACATTTAAGTAATATTTTTGCTATGGTACAATTCTAATGCCTTATTCATTTTTATACATTAGAAATGTTTTCCTTATATCACTCGTGTTGCAAAAGTTTTAAGGTAGTAGAATCAATTCACTTACTTCCAGATTGCAGCTATAAAGTAGTTGGTACTTCATATCAACTTTGTTCTTTTTTTATTTTTTATTTAGATAAAGCAATTTTTAGGTTAAATACAAGCGAAAGTAGTATATTTATTGTTTTAGTATTCTCACTGGTTTTACTACTGTAGTAGATAAATGTAATCTGTTCACAATTATAAAGAGTCTTCCCTACTAAGATAGTGAAATTGGCCCTTGATCCAATTTGGGTCGTTATTGACACAAAATAATAGTTTTGACTTAAAACCACCCCATAAAATTCACAATCAAAAACTGTCAAGAACATTTTTTTTAGTTTTAATTTTTTTTTGGCAATAATGCCATCACTGTCAGGCCCTGAAAAAATGTATGTTGTACCTAAGCGTATTGCATTTCGAACAAAGAAGATCAGCGACGTGTTTCACTTATTTTTTTCGATTATTTGAAATTTTGAACAAGCGAAAAAACAATATAATAGGCATATTTTTTTAATGTTCGCATTTACACCTACATACATACTATCTACAATGTGTGAAACTTTCAAATTGTTTGGACCACCCCCACCAGAATTAAAAATTATTAAATTTTTATCACGTATGATACGATAATTCGATAAGAGGTGGGGTCAAAACCTTTTTGGGGTGGTTTTAGATCAAAACTAACATTTTGTCATTAACGACCCAATTTGGATCAAGGACCGATTTCACTATCTTACTAGGAAATGTTCTTTAATGCTGTAGTGATCAGTTTAAAGTATTTTGATGTTGGATTGGAAAAGATAATCTATATATTCTCAATACATAATGACAAAGATGTTCAGGTGCTGTAAAATTTTGGGAGTGTTTCTGTTTCCACGGAAGAAACTACGAATACTTTTATGAAAGATTTACCATTATTATTTAAATGTTACCTGATGTTATCACAAATATAGTATGAAAATCTCTTTCTTCAGGGAGTAGAAATCTCGTGAAACAAGCATTCAGGAAGAGCAATATGTTTGTTTATACTTAAAACTTCAAATAGATTTGAATTGACAAATGTTTTGAATTCGCTGTTAAAACTGAAATTTCTAGTTTACTGTTCTACGATTACACACCAAGGTTAAGGAAAATAGTGATGATGATCATGAATGGTATTGTCTAATCAATAATGTGAAATCAAACGAGAAAATTTCAAGAGAACGCACGCACACGGTACTTGGTAACTACAAAATCCAATTGCAATTAGCTTGGAACGAATCAGAATCCAAGTCCCAGGGTTGAACACTCTTCCAAATTTTTCTTGCCACTTTAGGTACAACACAGTGTAATACAACATGATTGAACAATGATTTAGAAAAAAATGAAAAAGATAAAAATAACTCGTAATAAATTAAATTAGAAACAAAATAAAGTAATAAAAATGAAATAGACACAACTGCTATAACTCTGTATAGTACATGTACAAAGAAAGTAAAAAAAAGTAACTATTATGTTAGAAAACTTCATCACTTGAAGAAATTTTGCAAACAGTGATAGCAGTTGAAGAGATATTCCAATTTGCATCTTTCTTTGAGAAGATGTTATAAAGGTAACCAAGAAAGTTATGTCGCTTTTCTACCCACCACCTTTGAATATCCCTATGTCGTACCTCGAAGACCAAAATAGTCCCAATCAGCATCGACTGATTACTTTCTGGAAGGTAATGGATTTCAACGCGGTAGAAATTGGTGGGCCGTGAAGTAAAAAAGGCATCAAGTGCATTTTGCACCTCTACTAGGCATTTGAATCGACGTCCTCTAAAGTGATTGTCCAAGGAATGGAATAAATGATAATCGGACGGTGCAATGTTTGTGGAATATGGCGGATGCAGTTGTATTTTCCAAACAAGGTGCTGAATGGTGCCCCGAGCCATCCTAGCCACGTGAGGCTTAGCGTTTTCCGCTAACTGGACGACCCCTTTGTGATTCAGAAGTGCTGGCTACAGAGTTTTGAGTTTTTCTTGAACACGACTCAAATGCTGACACTACACAGTTGCATTGATGCTCTGGCCAGATGGTAGCAGTTTCCGATGCACTATGCCGTGAGCAGTCAACCAAACACACAGGAAGACATTCGTCTGGTGCGTTCTGGTTTCGGTTGTTTTTTAACCGGTTTAAGGGATGCTAACCAATGAACTCGGCGACGTGGAGCTACGTACTGGACCTACTTCTCATCTCATGGCAATACCCTGTCTAGAAATGACTAATTCCTCAGACGATACAGCAAAGAAACACAGATGTCTGCTAGCGTGGACCTGAGTAAAGTCATATGGGACCCATTGACCCAACTTGTACTGCTTCCCAAGTTGATGGAAATGCTTCCGAATGGTTTCTCCACTCACACTGAATTGTTTTCCAAGTTCCTCAAATGTCTGGCCATTGTTCGCCTCAATTGCTGCCTGAAGATCATTTTGTGCATGTGTTGGTCTTCCGGCACGTGGTGAGTCTTCGAGTGTTTCATCACCGTGATATTAACTTAGCATTGCGTCGTTGATGAATTTTCAGGAGGTGCATTCTACCATACGTGCATTTGGTATCATGGTAGAGTGAGAACTGGACACTCTTAATTTGGACATCTGTTTCCTTGAAATTGTAGAATACGCGCTTTGTAATATTAGATGTAGGAGTAGGACACGGGGCGATGTAGTTGCGGGTCACTGGATTTGTGTAACCATTGTACATAAAAACATAATAGACAACGAGCATTAGATATATTTTGTGAGTTTCTTGTATACAAGGCCATTTAAGTTTCTCTTTTTGTTAACGTTTCCAACCAATCCAAGATAGAAGGAAAACTATGTTCCACCACACCACCCAATGCGCACCAACTCGACCAAGAATATTTTTGCTGTAAAATCTGAACATTTAGTTTCCAATGTGACAGTATATATATATATATGCAATCGGATCCAGGATTTTCTGAGGGGGTGCACCAATGGCTACTAAATTTGAATTAAATTTGTTTTTTCTTAATGAATTTAGATATCTGTGGCGAATAAAATATTATTTTGCTTGGTGAATTCGTTTGCTTCAACCTTTGCAAAACGACTTAAACTATTGCCTTTGGAAAGCTCTGCTTACTTTTAAGCCCTAAACGGAAACATGACTGCAGAAAGTTTTGGAAAGTATTGCTATTTTCACTTCTAGTTTCTAATTTTAAATACTGTATACCTACAACGAAGGAGGGTGCACATACCTTGGTGCACCCCTAAATCCGTCCCTATATATATATAAGGCTGCTCAATAGGAAGTTCAATTTTAATAGCAAAATCATGCATGATGGAGGCAACACACACATCACAATCACGTAATCATCCACTAAATGTGTTCCTAATGTAATCTAACCCACTAGCAATGTTACTGCAGACGTATGTAAAATACGATCTTTGTAAGTGAGAATAGCATAATCTTTCAGGTTACGGTTATTTTTAAAATATCGTAATGCACTACTGAAAGTTGGAGTGCCAGTACAACTACTCTGACAAAGATGACAATTCCGAGCAAAATCACTTCCCACTGAGGTTTAACCTGTCCTCATTGAAGAATATCTTACAACGATATTGTATATTTGTACGCTATTGTATATTTATAACACTTTCATTTTTGTAATTTTAATTATTGTGGGAAAAAGATGTTGCTTAAAAGTGCATAGACAGTGATGAAGAACAAGAGAAAGATATAGAAAAATATATGTTGATAATGTTAATAATACATGATTTTTAACCATTGGTATTGTAATAACAGATTTGTCGTTTCTCGGGGTTGCTATGACAACCAGTAGTTGTTGATTGATTGTGATACTAAGAGAGAATATTGATAATGAAAGCCAACGCTGTCTAAAATCACTGCGTATTATTTCAAAGTAGAAAGTGATTGATTATGTTATGTGATTTCATTGTACATGATATCTTATGAGCATTACATTAGCGAACTGGGAAAAGTAACGATTATATTTAAGAAGTTATCGTTACATATAAATGGTGTTATTCCGCCAGGATCTTGAGACTTGTTAGAATTTCAGAGTAAACAGTTTCATATTTGTTGATCACCACGGATTACATTTTATTAAGGAACAAGAGAAAGATATATTGCAATTCAAAAATGAATATTCACAGTGATGAAGGCACCAATAGTTGAATTGAAGATGTCCATTCTTCAATGAATATGACTAAGCTTATAAGACAGTTAGGACAACAGTTGAATGCTAAAATGGAACAAGTTACGCAACAGATAAATCTCAACAACGAACAAATTACGCAGCAATTGGATACTAAAATAGAAAACGTAACGCATCAGTTGAATAGCAATGCCAGGATGGAACAATTGATACAACGTTTAGGTACCAAGATCGAACAAATATCCAAACAAATTGATACCAAACTGGAACTAACCGACAATAGAATAGAACAGATTGTTAACAGTTTTGCGATAGTGCAAAGTTCCGTCGAAGCAGTAGAAACCCGAGTCAACAACCATTAGAATCAGATAATGAAGTTGCAAGAAGTGCAAAACATCAAGGAAAGATTGGGGACAGCAGATACATTTATTGACCCAGTCATCAACATGACTTGTGTAGGCCAAAATGCCGACGGAACCAGATAACGTGAAAAGGGCAGCATTTCACCCAAATGTTATTACGAAGAAGAGGACGCTGCTTCCAACTCTGAAAACCAAGAAAGAAGATTAAGACAGAATACTGATAATCACGGCAAATTTAGAAATACCAGGTATTCTAATACACATTTCAAAATTAGTGAAATTAAATCGTTGACCAAATTCAGTGGTAGGTCCGAGGATATCCCGAACAGGCGATTTTTAGAAAAAAATGAACAAGAATTAAATTGATCGGCGTAGGTGAGCATAGTTTCCTTAAAAATTTATCACATGTTTTATTGCCATCCTGTTCGGCATGGTTTAACGCTGTTAGAAGTAATTTACATACCTATTCACATTTCAAAATTGCTTTGTTATCCAATTTTGAAAAAGACTTTTTGATGGCAAAAGGGAAAAGTTTATTAAAAATAGACATTATGATCCTAAAGTAGATAAAAATCAAACTGATTTTGTAATCACGGCATATAATGAATTGAAATTGATCAATCCTTATCAACCTGAATCACGCGTTATCGCGTCAATACGAATGTTGTTACCTTTTAGGCTACAGCAAATCTTAATATCCTCCCAGTGTATTCATTTTTATTATTTACTTGCAATAGTTCAAAATTTTGAAAGTCAGATGAAGTTGAAAGTAATTTTAACGAAGTGAAGCCAATCACTTAATATTAATGTTAAGGAAAGTCGTAATTATAATGTAAAAGGTAATTCTGGATTTTCTCGTACCGGTAATTTAACCTAATTGTAACGGAAATATACCAACTCTAACTTTAGAAGAAAAAAATAATAATCATACCATTTTTAGGAATAATGTAAAGAATCGATCTAATTTTCCACAGATTTCGTAGTAACTACACAGGTGGCAGAAATGTTCAAAATAGGAACCGATGATCTGGTGAAGTAAATAACATACAGGACTGTACTCAAGATTGAGCTATTCAATGCAACCTAATCGAATCTTTTGATAATGTAACTTGAGCTAAAGTTATGCCTCCGTCAAAACACACCAAAAGTAAATGGATGCAATTGGTTGAAAAGTTAGTTCTTCCTGAAGTTTTGTCCAAGATTAACATAGATAATGTCGAGTTTTTAGATTGATTCTTAATTTTAAATGGACTTTAAAATTTTAAATGGAAACATGGGGCGAGTGACACCTCATTCGATAGATCTTTAAAAACTAAAAAGCGATGTGGCAAAAGATTTTTCATATCGATCGCCGTATTTAAAATGCCCGCCAAGATATGTTACCTGTATCAGATAAACGTCCAGTAGCACTAATATGAAAACGGTTGAACATAAATGAACCAAACAAAAACTCAAACAGGAAAGCCATGGGGCAAATCGAATAATGTTGTTGCGGTCGCGGTGCCATTTTTGCACAAATCATTGCCTGCAATCAAAATGGAAGGTACTATTTAACAAGAATTTTACCTACTTTTTTCCATTACAGACATCTATTTTTTTATATAAACGCATGTTAGATAATTTTGTTTTGTAGACACATTTTGCAAAAACTATGTTCTTGTTTGTAATTTCACCGTTCTTTCCCGTCCCGCTTCACCCACTTAACGTTGGACCGATGATTTTCTAAGAATTAGATTTCCTTCTTTGCATTATGACACTTTTACTCTAATCATCTTCTCTTCTGTTGCAACATTTTCGAGCCGTGGGATAATAAATACCCTGTATGATTTCCTATAGGAGTTTTATTCTGTTCATCTGTTATTATCTTCAACCGTTTTCATATTAGTGGTACTGGACGTTTTATCCAATACAGGCACAATGTTTTGGCTGCCATTTTAAAAACGATCTCATACCTCATACTTTAACAAACACTACTCTTAATAGAGTTCAGGAAGTAAATGATTTGGGCGTCATTGTAAATACCAAATTGTGTTTTAACGCTCATATAGAAAAGGTTGTCAATGAAGCTTTCAAATCTCTAGGTTTTGTGATAAGAAGTACTAGAGATGTTAATAATCCATATGTCATTATTATGTTATTCAATTTTCTAGTACGAAGCAAACTTGATTATGCAAGTATAGTTTGGACACCGTATTATAAGTAGTACATTGCAAAAATTGAACGGATTCAGAATAAGTTTCTGAGATACTTATATTACGAAACTTATAGAATAAACTCTTATGAAAATAAAATCATATGCAACTCTTCTAAGGTCATTTGATGTTGGAACATTATGTGCTAGACGAAAGTATTTTCAACTTATATTTCTTTTTAAGTTAGTAAATGGAATTCTTGATAGTCCTGAGTGTTTGCATTTATTAAATTTTAATATTACACATAACTGTTTGAGGACAAGATAACCATTTATTTGTAAAAGAAACAAAACCATTGCACATTTGAATACACCCTTGATAAGTATGTGTAGATTATTTATCAATTTAATACAAAATAACATTGAAGTTGATTTTGCTATGCCACGTATTGCCTACATAAGATCGCTTATAACAATTTTACCACGTTTAGATTATCTATAGTATTGATATTTCTATATTTACTTATTATATCATATAAGCCAATTTAATTGTAACATGATAATAATGTAAGTCTTTAATATTTGAACAATCCTTTTATTGTTACTATTTTGAATTTACTTAGTAACAATATTGTATCTATTAAAAATTGCTTTAATATGTTAGTTTGTGGATTATGTTATGCTTCTTCACTAAAAGATGGATTTACGAAACTACTTTAGAAGTATCTCACTGTTCCTGTACTCATAAAAATTATTATATCTGACTTCTAATGTGTTTTCTATTGTTTTTGGTCGTATGTGATTTGGTAGTTTGTTTATCTTCTCTTTCTGACATTTTATTCACATCTTGCTTTCCCCCTATGCATTTAGCATTTTGCCATTATATGTTCTAATGTTTTCTTGTGGATATTTTTATTTATTTTGTTTCTTCTATTTTTATTTTTTTCTTCTATTGTTCATATGTAGATATAATATTAATTTTGTAAGCCTGTTGTAACTGGGATAAACTCCTGTAACAGGCAACAATAATAAATAAATAAATAAATAAATAAATAAATAAATAAATAAATATGAACAATCTTTTGCCACATCGCTTTTTAGTTTTTAAAGATCTATCCAATGAGGTACCACTCGCCCCATGTTTCCATTTAAAATTTTAAAGTTGGGCCTGGGTCCCTTTTGAAGAGCGTCCCTGGGGGCCACCATGACCTCACCATTCGATTTGCCCCATGGTATTTCCTATTTAAGTTTTTGTTGAGTTCATTTATATTCAATTATTTTCAAGACATTCGATTTCCATATATATATAGTGCATTTCCGTATTTAATTGGATTCCTGCAAGTTGAACAAAGTGTAGGTTTAAGTTGTTTTTGAGCCATTCGTGAGTCTGTAGAGCAGTATGGGACGAATCAACCGTGTTCATTATGCAAAAGCAAGCTTGACAATACGATGCATGATTCACAAGCTGGCACTATGAAACCACGTGAATAACACAGCACAATGGGGAGTAATAAAAATAGAAAGTCGGTTTAAAGAAATATCGATTACATTCACTGAACATTATTTCATGGAGTTTCAATTTACTAACATATATGAACTCAACAGCATATAACAAGCTACTGAACCAACATGGGCCCCGAAAAATACTCTGCGACGTATGATAAATTAACAAAGATTATCTTCAAAAAATTAGGATTCAGCTTCGAATGAGCGTGTGTAAACTTTAACCTGACTTTCTAAATAATTATTTCACTAAATTATTGCTAAATCTTAAATTATTGCTAAACTTTCAATCAGATATTCAACACTAAAGTGTAGAGAGGGACTTGAATATCGTATTTAAAGGTAATTGAAAAGCATTTGAAAATATTTGTACGAATTGTTCGAAAAGGAACTGTGGTTGGATTTGTTTGTTAGTACTGGAACGACCCTTCGTAATACTGAGGCTATGTGAGGTGCTAACTATAGTTTTAAAAATATGTGATCCGAACCACATGTGCTCATATAAGGAATCAAAACCGGCTTTCCAACGCCTAGGGCGTGCATGATAACCCTGCTGCCAGGAGGGAGTTTGAGACAAAAAGAAATAAATCTGCTCTATGCTATAATTTCCAAAACTATTATCGCAAATTCGCGTAAATGTTGTATGTAAACAACTACGAGTACTTCTCAGAAATGCACATGTCAATAACGGCAATTTCGTCTTCAGAATTTTCTAACTAGGTTTCAACACGTGATTTTTTAAGTGTGTGGGACACATAGTTTATAGTGTTTGTACATTTCCTTTATTTAAATTTGGCTGTTTATTAATAACATGATGCGCTAACAATTTATGGAACTTAGTGGCTGTCACACTTATAAATTATAACCTATACCTTCTGTCAATTTTCCAATTGTATCATAAATCTATAAATTGATAAATATTTTTAAGTGAAAAAGTAGTTTTGTTATACAAGCCAATATTATTACTTAATTAAATTCCACTAATGGTTTTCTCTGTACTTGAATCTACTAAGAAACTAAATGATTTTACGTTCTTTCCTAGTATAACTGTCCTGTGTTCGATTATCGTTTGATTGGTTTGTAGCTTTCGATCTTCACACTTCTGTACAGCGCTGAGACTTATTACATGTTAAAACTTAACATAAAATTCCAACAACTTTACCTTCTACTGCACTGAGAAAAGAATTGTATGTGGCGTACGTAAAATTCTGTGTTACATTTGTAAATCCTGTAGTTTTTGGACTTAACGTACGGCAAACGTATAACTGAAAACGCATGTTTTATAATACTTTATGTATAAATGTTTCATCTGTAAGTACTTTCCGTATGAAACAATGTAGAAGGTCAGAATCTAACGTAAAAATTTACGTATATAACATATAGCTGACGAAGGTAACACACACACACACACACACACACACACACACACACACATATATATATATATATATATATATATATATATATATATATATATATATATATATATATATATATATATATATATATAACAAAGACTGTTAAATGTCAGACATCTTGCAACAGCATGATGTAACATCTAAAGGCAGTGCCTATGTAGCATACGGATGAGATATGCTCCGTACTGAATTCTGTAGTAAGCAAGAAGATTCGGTATATTTGTACAATATACCGCTGTCCGGAGAACGGATTTTTCCCAGTATGGGAAGGGAACACAGGTCTTCCATGTTGAAGACTCGTATTACAACCATATATTCACTAGAGACCTTGGATTCCCGATTGTGAAATATATATATATACTGATTATAAAATATGTAAAGAAAGAGAATTCTAGCATATTACTTAAATGTTTAACAATAATGTTAATTTTGCGCAGGTATTTGAAATAGAGGTCCTACATTTTTATTTACATTCCTTTCTGCCAAATGATTGGTAGGAACGGAACATTTTGCCAGGACCAAGTATAGGGCATCAGAAATTCAAAATACATGATAAAAATTACTAAATTCTAAATTAATTTTTGCAGTAGAAACATTGACTTTTTGACTTGTATAGCATACAGATCAAAGTTAAAGAAACTGTTGCAAATTCTACAATTATTATTAGCGTTTAATGAATAGTCAGACTCACATCAATTAATATATCGTACTAAGTAGAAGAGAGTGATATGCGTCAGCAAAAAATGTCATACGTAGTTTCCGAGAAAATTTAGAAAAAAAAAGCAAATTACAGTTGGACATAGATAACTCAAACCTCGATAATTCGAATGTTTTTCCACTACATTGAACTCTCCATAACATTTAATTTTAACCTTTGAAAGTCGACTGTTTAAAACTTACAACCTCTATAAAATTGAATTTTAAGGATTTGGTGGACATTTTAAAAAACTTCGGTAACTCACAGTTATATAGTTACTTTTTATGAGAAACGCGAATTGGTATTTCAAATTTCTGTTTTGGCCACGTTGTTAACTCAAACCTCCATTACTCGAGAAACTCGGTAACTCGAATTTTTATATATTTCTTTCAGCTTCGAGTTATCGAGATCCCACTCTGTTTTGTCCGAAAATAAGATTATATCATTCCATAGACCACATGAAGATGAACAAATGACACGTTTGAAGATGAATTATCATGCGTAGCTTTCGGAAAAACAAGAAACAGAGAGAGATCGTTCGTTGCATCTAGTTGATAGTTTTTATGCTGTTTCGCAGATTTCTAAACTATCTATTGATACTTTGTTTAAGAAAAATTTTAAGTTAGTAGCAGATTCGTATAGCGCCATTTTTGATCGGTATCTCCCAACGATGGTTTTTCCCAACCATGGTTTGTCACTTCCAACAAAAATTTCTAGATTGGTGCCTGATACAAATTAAGATAAACGATATCTTACCAACATTAAGGAAACCTTACAATAACAAACGGTTGCCCTAGCCATTGCTATAGTGAGAGTTTTCATTCCTGGTGGTTAAGTATCGAATGTGCTACAATGATTCATACCAATTTTGAACTGTAGCCGCTTCTTGTATAGCCTTCCAGCTGACGAAAAAGGTAAATAGAAACCAAGCAATAATGTACAGCTGTTGAAACTCTTAAACCTGTGTTTTGTAATATACACTATGTATCTAAAATATTGGCCCGATTTCAAAGTCTTACATCGCTGCAATCACGAGTCAATCATGATTGAGATACATATCACTTAAACGGGTACACGCAATCGGGTAGGGTATTCTTATTTTCTAACTTCTGAGTTCAATATTAAATGGTTCAAAAATGGTTCAATATTAAATAAAATAAACCAAAGAGGAAAATTAGCTCAGTTCAATAATATAAAATGGTTGCCCAAGCGACTTCATGTTTTTGAATGCTTTCACAATATACAATATCAGACAAATGTACCGTATAAGTTTGGAAATAGAATTGTAAGTTAATAAGCATGTACCATAAAGAAAATAGCTATTAAATAATTAAATGGTTAAAGTTAGAATTAACATCAGATGTGTAGTTGTTGTCTCCTTCCTGTTACAAACTTTGGGCCTCAATTCAAGATGGACACCACGATACTACTATACAGTAAAATGCGGTTTTATATCCATTACTCCTATCCCTTAAGGGATCCGGGGTTTTGGGGGTATTTTTTAGACTTTCAGTCAAGCAGCTACTGCATCGTCACTATTTATCCTAGGATCATGGTTCATACCTCATTCTCTTTAGAATGGAGCTGGATTTCAAATGGTACTGTGACGATGTGCAGACTCTTTTTAATTATTTAGCTCGTTTTATTCCACCATAATGTAGAGATCTGCTCACGCTAATTCTGTAGCGGATGTCACAAAGAAATATACTTAAATTACGCCATTATTTTCATGGGAAAAGGTGGTTCTAATCTAGGGGAATGACAACATTATTTATAAAAAGTAAGTTTATTACATAACTAAAATGGTAATATATAATGTATAACAACATTTGATTTAGTGATTCAACAAAAGTAATGGAATATCTGATAGTTCATTTGATAGATTGATACCTTAACTTATATATATATTGATTGACAGGCTAGAGATTGAAATATTTAAGTTAGAAGAAACGGAAGATGAAATACAAGTATGTGACAACAGTTCGTAATCTTGAAAGTTTTATGGTAGGTACACAATTCATTTTGAAGTACCGCATGACATCTCTAAACTTGAATTTTATGATGCAACAAGAGATTATACATACCTTATGGTAGTATTCTTGTAACTCTTAGAAACTTTGACGATGATTCTGTCTGGTCACAACCGACGTCTCGAACCTCTGCACCTCTGCACCTCTGCACCGGAACTTCTGAACTTCTGAATCAACCGTTTGAGACCTTGAGGTTCTTTTATATTATTCTCGAGGGTCACACCCAAGCCTCACATCCGTCAGTACATCCGTTTTATTCATCTCCACAAATATGGAAACTTATTGCTCATTTGCATTTTGATTGGCTCTTAGAGACTGCCGCACCCAAAATACGTGGCGTGACACACATGTACATACGTGTACTATCACAGCCGGAAGAATTCAATAGCGTGATCTCTAGACTTATCTATAGATTCATATCTATATAACCAATTTCAACATATTAATGCGGTGTCACGTTGCCAAAATCACGATTATATATCCTGTAGGATGACTATGAGTAACCTTCGACATGTAAACTTCCTACAAAATTGCGCAGCAAAAGCAACATTAGTCACCTTCAGAAGGTTTTACGTATTTCCTTTTTCTGTTGCTAGCTTGTAGCAAGTCAAGAGAGAAAAATGTCTTTTAAAATGCATATTAATCAAAATTATCTTTTTCAATTCCTTCAATAAAGAGCAATGTAACCATATTTTTGAACTCAGCGTCACAGTACCACTTGCATGCTCATACCATATACCAGGAGAGGGAAAAATGATGTCAAAGGAAAAATTTCGGGATTTTTTTTTTTACACTTTGGGCCCCTCTGGAGCGGCCTTGTGTGAACGTAGATATGTCAAAAAATCTGATAAATAATACTTGGTATAATGAATTTGTGTGCCAAATTTCAAGTTTCTATCTTGAATACTATGGGCGGGAGAAATTCTATCAAGAATTCCCACAATGCCCCAAATTACCGCAAAACACCACGATCTCAGGTAAAAAAAATCCTGAGACATCTCTATTTACCCTAGGACTATAATTCGCCAATCATTCTCTTCAGAATAGAACTGCCTTTCAGGCGGTACTATTCACATGTCTCCATCATGTATCTAAGGCGGGAAAATCCCGAAAAGGGATTTTTTGGTCTAAATAACCCTTTTTTCAACTTTTAGCCCCTCTGGACCCCCCTGTTTTAACGCAGAGATCTGAAAAAATCTGATAAATACTACTGGGTGGGCTGAATGTTTGTGCAAAATTTCAATCTTCTAGGTGCAAAAATAAACCCGCCAAAAAATAATGAACATAGGCTCAATAAAAGAAAATATATTTTAGAATTATGACGTCATCACCTCCTATGTCTCGACGCAGAAAGGTGTGAAACCATACGTAGGGTCTTCTACAATGCCTCTGGACTTGAAAAAAAAAAGCCCGGACGAAAAAGCTCAAATAGGAGAGTTATAACGCAACGTACCATGAAACACCCGTACGGTACAAATTGTACCATCGGATCCCCAAAGGGATTAACATCAGATGTGTATTTGTTGTCTCTTTCCTGTTACAAACTTTGTGCCTCAATTCAAGATGGACACCACGATACTACCATACAGTAAAATGCGGTTTTATATCCATTACTCCTATTCAGAATATGGTGTCACTTCCTCTAGCAGTTTCACACTCACAAGGTGTCCTTCCTTCATATTGTATTTTGTGAATGTATTCAAAATTTGAGACCGTACGGGGGATCATTTAATACCCAACTCAATTGGGATAATTTTTCTTACGAGTTACTTTGATCGGGAATTTAGGAATTAGATTTCTGGGCTTTCGGCATCTATTGCCATGTTATCTCGTCGCATATGAGAGATGATCCTTCGGTGATCATATTATCCAAGGAACGTAAAGGAAGAAGGGATTGGACAAAGAAGGAAGAGGCCCTGGTACCTATATGTTAGGTACCATCCCGGTCTGGTGTGAATGAAGAAACTTCATGAAAACGTCACTCAAGATAGCTGGCCTAAAAAAGAGCTTTTACATTTTTCGACCGAATGTCCCCACTGGGAATCGAACCGGGTACTACTCGCACCAAAAGCGAGAATTTTAGCTAGTACGATACACGGGACCACGATTTTGGTCGGATATGGAACAATTTTAGGGGTTGAGGCTCAGAAAATTAACTGGGAAGTAAAACAATAAGGACTACCCTAACGTCACATGGTTCTTCAGTTATGTCCTCTGCATCAACAGCCGAATAACTGAATGCAATAATTACTGCTAATTGCATATGGCCGAATGCAATAATTCTCATTTTTTTTCGAAAAATACAACTGTAAAAGCATTAACTCATATCATTTTGTTTATATCAATGAGATCTAACGAATAATAAATATCTCATCTGTAAACATTTATTTCGTTAAACGCGAATAGTATTTTAGAAGTTTTCTTAATTTGATATTGATTTGGAACTAAGAGTTTTGTAGTAGGACAAAGTTTCGTTCCTTCTAAGAAAGGTTTAAAAGGAAAGAAAACGTCATCGTGTGTATATATATGTATATATCCATAAAGTCGAAAGTTGTATTTTTTTTCGTGGCTTTTCTTCCGAGAAATCCATCTTCGTCGGCTGTGTCAAATGAAACGAAAGGAAGTGTTGGAAGCGCACCTTCGTCAGCAGATTTTCTGCTCGTAACTTCCGCAGCATACAGAAGAACTAAGAATCAGATATATATATAAAAGAAAGAAGCAATGGAGTGAATGGAAAATAAAAGTCCACCGATGGATTGGGAAGATTATGTGTTCTTCTATGGAATCATTATTTCCAACACCTTAAACGTACCAACTGATGTTTCATAAATGTACACATTGTAACTTGGAATGTATTATACAAAACATCTTGTGTATTATATTGTATTATATCATTTGTTACATCCTGACATACCAAATAATGTTTGGCGTACCTTCATAGTGTACCATAATATGTATTATGTAAAATGTCTTCTGTAGTATATCGTAAATTAACATTACTTGTAACATTCTAAAGTGTCAAACAATGTTTCTTGTTAAGTATATTGTAATATCACCTATATATGATGGATATTACATACACAACTTGGTTAGCAACATTAAGAACAAAGCGGACAACAGCAACAGTGATACGAAAATAAACAAACATCATCACCAATCCAATGATTTCCGACGACCAAAGAGGACAGGCTACAAAAAGGCACCACAGCACTCCAGAACTATCAGTCTCGATATATTGATCACTCAAATCAAGCCCTTCTGCTAGGCCTCGAGATTTAACTTAATCTCTTGACTGCGACTAGGCTTTGAGATTTCCTATCGCTCTTCTGGTTGTGATTGGGCCTTGAGATTTCCTACCTCTCTCCTAGCTACTCCTGGGCTTTGAGAAATACTTACACCCGCCTCCTGGCTGCGACTAGGCTCCAAGGCTCTCCCATACCTGTCTTTTGGCTGCTACTTGGCCCTGGGACATTATGATTCATTAATACCAATTTAGGTGACTCCATTCGGTCTTTGGATAACTCATTTGTAAATTATATTTGTATCGTAAACGACGTTTTATAATAAAACGCTAATGAGAAATATTCAAAATCAGAAGTAACATTATTTACTTCATCTACCTGCCTGGTATAAGTTTAAAACATAATCCTGTAGTATGTCTTATACAAAATATCTTATATAGTATATGGTCGTGAGCCATTGTGTTGGCAAAGCAACGAGAGCACACAAACAGAGAAATCGCCCTATCCTTTATTCCAGAGAAAGGAAAATTCTTTTCATTTAACAATAGATGTGTATATTGATTCATGGGAGATGAGGTAAGGAATAAAAAGCAAAAGTATTATTCCCTATAGACGTCAATTCCTTCATTAAGCCTATTTTCATGTACAAACATTTCTAATCAAATAGAACAGATTAATTTAAAGTGAATACATAACGAAGAATAGAAATAAAATGCAGTAATCTGGTTACTGTTAGAAATTTAAATTACCATTCATCTAACTAAGGTTTTAAAGCATTATATAAGCCTCCTACCTGATATTCTAATAACGCAACCTTTGTATTGCTCACTGCGCGCCCATTAAGTCCTGTTACGCTAGTCCTAAAGGGAATAAACGTAAGATGTTTTCCACAATTACTATACTTATCTCTCTCTTATCATCTGTCAAAAGTAAAACTGTTAAAATATACTTTCAAATGTAACAAATTATTAATATCAACTGCATTATACAGGGTGTTTCAAGACAACACCGACAACGTTTAGGAGGTGATTCCTGACAACAAATTAAGACAAAAAG